>NC_069509.1:94181318-94533818 GCF_027579735.1 Bombina bombina
GCGGAGATGGTACATGAGATATTAAGGGAGATTAACAATTTACTGATCTCGCATCATGCTGCATTCACTAAGATCCTGTCGCATACCTGCTGCCCCACGCTACAGGAGGCACACTATGGAGAGCATAAGACTGAGAACTTGAGGCCATCGCTAACCCCTGCTGACAAGGAGGAAGCTGCCTATGACAATGACACTAACACCCAGGTTAAGCGGAGTTTGATTCCGGAGTCCTTGGATAGCCACATCAGAGCACCAGTGAGCCTAACAATTCCCCTTGTGGATCCCTATGTGACAGCCTTTAATGTGCTGGGGGAGTACATTAACGCAGAAGCAGCGCTACTGAATTCAACAGGCACCTCACGATGTCACAGACTTTAAAATGGCGAAGACTCCTACCATTACTCCTTCAGGCTCGCTGAAATTTTCAGCTCAATCCTTCCGGAGTAGGAGCTCAGAACTAAGTCTTGGTTCCCTGACGCCCCTCTGGTATGGCTCTTTTGGAGACTGGAGCAGTTGGGTCAACTTTGTGAATAGACTGGGTATAGGGTAAGACAACAAGATTCATGGCCCACTATTTTCCAAGTACTGGCCACTACACCGACATTTCTCAAAATGTCTATTTACTTTAGTTAAAGATTTCTCATCTTGAATGACGACAAACTAGTCTGAACTCTTTTTGCCAGTAAGCTTTGATTGCTGTTGCCTAATTTTATATGTATAAGTTGTTTATTACAGGTTTAATGTTACTTTCTATTTTATCTACTGTTATAACAATGTCTTGTGGATGTTTTAACTGTGTATATATGTCAGCATACTTCTTCTAGGCATGAAGGACTGCACATTTATAGCGGTTTGCTGTATTCCTTTAGGAAAGAGGTGCGGCTAGATTTAGAGTTGGGCGGTAGCCGTCAAAACCAGCGTTAGAGGCTCCTAACACTGGTTTTTACCTCCCTCTGGTATTTGGAGTCAGTCAGGAAAGGGTCTAACGCTCACTTTACAGCCGCAACTTTTCCATACCGCAGATCCCCCTACACCATTTTCGTATCCTATCTTTTCAATGGGATCTTTCTAACGCCGGTATTTAGAGTCGTGGCTGAAGTGAGCGTTAGAAATCTAACGACAAAACTCCAGCCGCAGAAAAAAGTCAGTAGTTAAGAGCTTTCTGGGCTAACGCCGGTTTATAAAGCTCTTAACTACTGTGCTCTAAAGTATACTAACACCCATAAACTACCTATGTACCCCTAAACCGAGGTCCCCCCACATCGCCGCCACTCTATTAAATATTTTAACCCCTAATCTGCCGCTCCGTACACCGCCGCCAGCTACGTTATCCCTATGTACCCCTAATCTGCTGCCCCTAATACCGCTGACACCTATATTATATTTATTAACCCCTAATCTGCCCCCCCCCAACGTCGCCGCCACCTACCTACACTTATTAACCCCTAATCTGCCGAGCGGACCGCACTGCTACTATAATAAAGTTATTAACCCCTAATCCGCCTCACTCCCGCCTCAATAACCCTATAATAAATAGTATTAACCCCTAATCTGCCCTCCCTAACATCGCCGACACCTAACTTCAAACATTAACCCCTAATCTGCCGACCGGAGCTCACCGCTATTCTAATACATTTTTTAACCCCTAAAGCTAAGTCTAACCCTAACACCCCCCTAAGTTAAATATAATTTTTATCTAACAAAATAAATTAACTCTTATTAAATAAATTAATCCTATTTAAAAATAAATACTTACCTGTAAAATAAACCCTAATATAGCTACAATATAAATTATAATCATATTGTAGCTATTTTAGGATTAATATTTATTTTACAGGCAACTTTGTATTTATTTTAACCAGGTACAATAGCTATTAAATAGTTAATAACTATTTAATAGTTACCTAGTTAAAATAATTACAAAATTACCTGTAAAATAAATCCTAACCTAAGTTACAATTAAACCTAACACTACACTATCAATAAATTAATTAAATAAAATACCTACAATTATCTACAATTAAACCTAACACTACACTATCAATAAATTAATTAAATACAATACCTACAAATAACTACAATTAAATAAACTAACTAAAGTACAAAAAATAAAAAAGAACTAAGTTACAAAAAATAAAAAAATATTTACAAACATTAGAAAAATATTACAACAATTTTAAACTAATTACACCTACTCTAAGCCCCCTAATAAAATAACAAAGACCCCCAAAATAAAAAAATGCCCTACCCTATTCTAAATTAAAAAAGTTCACAGCTCTTTTACCTTACCAGCCCTGAAAAGGGCTATTTGCTGGGCATGCCCCAAATAATTCAGCTCTTTTGCCTGTAAATAAAAACATACAATACCCCCCCCCAACATTACAACCCACCACCCACATACCCCTAATCTAACCCAAACCCCCTTAAATAAACCTAACACTAAGCCCCTGAATATCTTCCTACCTTATCTTCACCATGCCAGGTTCACCGATCGCTCCAGGCTCCGAAATATTCATCCAAGCCCAAGCGGGGGCTGGCGATCCATAATCCGGCTGAAATCTTCTATCAAGCGGCAGCTGAAGAGGTCCAGAAGAGGCTCCAAAGTCTTCATCCTATCCGGGAAGAAGAGGAGATCCAGACCGGCAACCATCTTGATCCAAGCGGCATCTTCTATCTTCATCCGATGACGAACGGCTCCATCTTGAAGACCTTCAGCGCGGATCCATCTTCTTCTTCCGACGTCCAACTGAAGAATGAAGGTTCCTTTAAGGGATGTCATCAAAGATGGCGTCCCTCGAATTCCGATTGGCTGAAAGGATTCTATCAGCCAATCGGAATTAAGGTAGGAAAATTCTGATTGGCTGATGGAGTCAGCCAATCAGAATCAAGTTCAATCCGATTGGCTGATCCAATCAGTCAATCAGATTGAGCTTGCATTCTATTGGCTGATCGGAACACCCAATAGAATGCAAGCTCAATCTGATTGGCTGATTGGATCAGCCAATCGGATTGAACTTGATTCTGATTGGCTGATTCCATCAGCCAATCAGAATTTTCCCACCTTAATTCCGATTGGCTGATAGAATCCTATCAGCCAATCGGAATTCGAGGGACGCCATCTTGGATGACGTCCCTTAAAGGAACCTTCATTCTTCAGTTGGACTTCGGAAGAAGAAGATGGATCCGCGCTGAAGGTCTTCAAGATGGAGCTGTTCGTCATCGGATGAAGATAGAAGATGCCGCTTGGATCAAGATGGTTGCCGGTCCGGATCTCCTCTTCTTCCCGGATAGGATGAAGACTTTGGAGCCTCTTCTGGACCTCTTCAGCCGCCGCTTGATAGAAGATTTCAGCCGGATTATGGATCGCCAGCCCCCGCTTGGGCTTGGATGAAGATTTCGGAGCCTGGAGCGATCAGTGAACCTGGCATGGTGAAGATAAGGTAGGAAGATCTTCAGGGGCTTAGTGTTAGGTTTATTTAAGGGGGGTTTGGGTTAGATTAGGGGTATGTGGGTGGTGGGTTGTAATGTTGGGGGGGGGGTATTGTATGTTTTTATTTACAGGCAAAAGAGCTGAATTATTTGGGGCATGCCCCGCAAATGGCCCTTTTCAGGGATGGTAAGGTAAAAGAGCTTTGAACTTTTTTAATTTAGAATAGGGTAGGGCATTTTTTTATTTTGGGGGTCTTTGTTATTTTATTAGGGGGCTTAGAGTAGGTGTAATTAGTTTAAAATTGTTGTAATATTTTTCTAATGTTTGTAAATATTTTTTTATTTTTTGTAACTTAGTTCTTTTTTATTTTTTGTACTTTAGTTAGTTTATTTAATTGTAGTTATTTGTAGGTATTGTATTTAATTAATTTATTGATAGTGTAGTGTTAGGTTTAATTGTAGATAATTGTAGGTATTTTATTTAATTAATTTATTTATAGTGTAGTGTTAGGTTTAATTGTAACTTAGGTTAGGATTTATTTTACAGGTAATTTTGTAATTATTTTAACTAGGCAACTATTAAATAGTTATTAACTATTTAATAGCTTTTGTACCTGGTTAAAATAAATACAAAGTTGCCTGTAAAATAAATATTAATCCTAAAATAGCTACAATATAATTATAATTTATATTGTAGCTATATTAGGGTTTATTTTACAGGTAAGTATTTAGCTTTAAATAGGAATAATTTATTTAATAAGAGTTAATTTATTTCGTTAGATAAAAATTATATTTAACTTAGGGGGGTGTTAGGGTTAGGGTTAGACTTAGCTTTAGGGGTTAAAAAATTTATTAGAATAGCGGTGAGCTCCGGTCGGCAGATTAGGGGTTACTGTTTGAAGTTAGGTGTCGGCGATGTTAGGGAGGGCAGATTAGGGGTTAATACTATTTATTATAGGGTTATTGAGGCGGGAGTGAGGCGGATTAGGGGTTAATACATTTATTATAGTAGCGGTGCGGTTCGGTTGGCAGATTAGGGGTTAATTATTGTAGGTAGGTGGAGGCGACGTTGTGGGGGGCAGATTAGGGGTTAATAAATATAATATAGGGGTTGGCGGTGTTAGGGGCAGCAGATTAGGGGTACATAGGTATAATGTAGGTAGCGGCGGTGTACGGAGCGGCAGATTAGGGGTTAAAAAAATATGCAGGTGTCAGCGATAGCGGGGTCGGCAGATTAGGGGTTAATAAGTGTAAGGTTAGGGGTGTTTAGACTCGGGGTACATGTTAGAGTGTTAGGTGCAGACTTAGGAAGTGTTTCCCCATAGAAAACAATGTAGCTGCGTTAGGAGCTGAACGCTGCTTTTTTGCAGGTGTTAGGTTTTTTTTCAGCTCAAACAGCCCCATTGTTTTCTATGGGGGAATCGTGCACGAGCACGTTTTTTAAGCTGGCCGCGTCTGTAAGCACCGCTGGTATCGAGAGTTGCAGTGGCGTTAAATTATGCTCTACGCTCCCTTTTTTGGAGCCTAACGCAGCCATTCTGTGAACTCTAAATACCAGCGGTATTTAAAAGGTGCGGGGAAAAAAAAGCACGCGTGGCTAACGCACCCCTTTGGCCGCAGAACTCTAAATCTAGCCGGTGATTTGTAAATGGGGCAGTTCCTTTATTATTTGTAATATGCCAACATAGTAGCCAAGTAGCCACACAACTTAGCTATGCTGTCATTACATAACTAGATAGGGACTTCGAGTTTCTTAACTTCATTCTAGGTAGTGTCACTCTATAATTAAACCTTGAGCCTTGCTGTCTGCGGCCGGGACAGTAGGACTTATATTTAGTTCTCTAATTGCTTCTGCAACATAACCTACCTTAGTATGATTGGTACTCATAATAGGCTCCCTTTCAAGGATTCCTGAAAATTCATGCAAACTCATAACTACAAAGTTCATTTGCCATCTACTCACATACTGGTATATAAGGCTTCCTGTTAAAAAATTTTTTTTTATGAATATTACATAGTCTCCCTAAGACCTTTTGGAGCATTGGCTGTGGAACATATTTCCCATTTGCAGCTACTTTAGATTTCTATTGTCTACGCAGGCTCCGTGTAAGTACTTATCCCACATATATTCAGCGCTTCTAGAAATATATTGCTTGATTGTAGCACATTTCTTTAGCAATTGGCAAGAGTCCGTATCCAGCCCCTTATTATAACCCTCCATGCATTAGTTTAATAAGTTTAAGGCCCAAAAAGTGGCCTAGCATCTTACAGGAGGCTCCCATAGCTTGCCAATAAAATTATAATAATAAAAATGAGGCTCACTATTTGGATCCATGAGTGGTTCCCTAACGTGTAGGATAGTCTTCTATAGCTTTGTGTATCTTATAACATTACGGGGTCCAAAAGTGGCCTCCTATTTCAGTTAGAAGACTTACAGTCCATTTGGCACGTAAGACACTTACTATTTAGTTTTAATCTCTGTTTCATATTTATGTTGTACAAAACTTGTTTAACTATTGTTTGACGTACATTAGAAAGCCATCTTGATCGGTTTTCTTCCATGTAAACTGTACTGAAATATATTACTGTTATTGTGCCACCAACTGAACCTCAATAAAAATTATTAAAAAAAAAACAAAAAAACAACTCACAATATTCCTAATTCTTCAGTGATCAATAAAATGATACTAATATGTCACATCTTTTACCACTTGGATTTGTCCCGTTGGCTTTGTGCAAATCTCTTGTTGCCTATTTCTATTCTGCTAAATATAGAGCTTATTTGTAAGGTGAGTATTTCATCAGTGGTTATGTATAATGTAAAGCCAGCGCTGTGAGTACAGCACTTTTTTTGCATCTCTATTGCATAATGTCATAGGTGCCTCAACAGGAATTAAACATATATGTGAAGTCATATATGTCACTATTCATGCTGTTCTTGATTAGCACATGGCTAGCAATTGGCAGATACACATTTCTGACACTCCTGATTGGCTAACTAGGTATGTCATTCTCAGGAGAACCAACAGGACCGGACTGGGAATAAAATGCAGCCCTGGAAAATTTGGAGACCAGCCCTATTTTTCGTTGAGCCAGTAGAATGCACATGCCACATTTTTCTCAAAGGAGATTACTGAAATACTCCTCTCCCCAATATTGTTTTAAGAACTAAAATATATTGGTTTGTATTAAACAAAAGTGCTATATTGTTGTTATATAGGTACCCTACAACCCAATTGATGCTATTAATCACCCCTTTAAATTGTAGCTTTCCAGCCCCAGCTGTTGCAGCCCACAGGGAAATCTCCTGGTATCCTGGTAGGCCAATCCAGCCTTGAGAACCAATGTATTACTCCACAGTGGCGACTTTAAATATAATTTATTAGCAAGTATTTCCTACACATGAAATCAAGTTTCTTGCTGTCAGCATTTATCGATGTGCAGCGTACATGATACGCTACATTGTATAATGTCTCCTCGCACTTTGATAAATATGCCCCTTACAGGGAAAGAGCATTTAGAATGTGTAAATCTATATACAAAAATTAGAAATCATAATTCAAGGCAGGTGTTCTTTATATGGGTCTCTTATTTACCCTGTGGCCCTATAGGATGCCTCACCCACCTTCAACACCCTCGCTGAAAATATTCCAAACTATGCAAAACTATATTCCCTTTCTTCCATATACGGTTCTTAAAATACTTGCATTTTAGGAAAAAAATGATCTGAACTTACTTCAGTAATGACTAGGGACAACTTAGATTTGGTAGCTATAATGGTAAAATGATTCCTGTGATTGGGACATAGTCACACTAGGATACACACAGAGCACTGCTGGTCCCGTGGAGAATCCACCATTGATCCAATCAGCAGCTCAAGTTACACAGCTGGGTCTTGTGACTCACACTGCTGATTGGATCATTGTCAGTTTCCAGCAGTGCTCTGGGACAATAGTATGTGTTTATCTCCTTTTGAGGGGTTAAACACATAGCATTGCATTATCGTTAGTGTTAAATTAGATGCTCTAACAGGTTAGAGCGTGTCATTTTAACACTATAATATGGCCCTTTAAGTGACGAAACTGAGGGTAAATATGTGTTTAGAACCATCTCGAAAGGAAGCTATATCAGATTTATTACTAACATACATTGATATAGTTTTAGATACACACAGAAAGAAGTGCACTCTCAGCAATGAACACGCAGCTCAATACCTAATTCGCTTGTTCTATGCAATTTGCAAGTAGCCCAGCAGTAAAACAGTTAATCAGGAACCATACCTTGTGGTCAGCATTGTGCAGTTTTTGCTAGCTGCAGGGTGTGGTTCCTTAATTAACTGTTTCATTGCTGGGCCCCCCCTCCCGTTTCTATAAATCTGCTCAGTGCTGAGGACCCCACCCTAGCGTTATATCAAAATGAGCAGGAGCGGAATCAGAGATGCCCATACTGGCCTAGAATGAGAACTGATACCCATCTGTTACAGGCACACTTACGCCTAGATTTAGAGTTTTGTCGGTAAAGACCTGCAAAGCTAACGCAGCTTTTTTTCCCAACGCACCCTTAAGACAACGTTGGTATTTAGAGTTGTCTGAAGGGCTGCGTTAGGCTCCAAAAAGGGTGCGTTGAGCCGAATGTACCGCCACTTCAACCCTCAATACCAGCGTTGCTTACGGTAGCGGTAAGCTGGCAAAATGTGCTCATGCACGATTCCCCATAGGAAACAATGGGGCAGTTTGGGATGAAAAAAAACCTAACACCTGCAAAAAAACAGCGTTAAGCTCCCAACGCAGCCCCATTGTTTCCTATGGGGAAACACTTTCTAAGTCTGCATGAACCCAGAGTCTAAACACCCCTAACCTTACACTTATTAACCCCTAATCTGCCGCCCCTGCTATCGCTGACACCTGCATTATACTATTAACCCCTAATCTGCCGCTCCGGACAACACCGCAACCTACATTATGTCTATGTACCCCTAATCTGCTGCCCCTAACATCGCTGACCCCTATATTATATTTATTAACCCCTAATCTGCCCCTCCCAACTTCGCCGCTACCTTACCTACACTTATTAACCCCTAATCTGCCGACCGGACCTCGCCGCTACTCTAATAAATGTATTAACCCTTAAAGTTAAGTCTAACCCTAACCCTAACACCCCCTAAATTAAATATAATTTTAATCTAACTAAATAAATTAAATCTTATTAACTAAAGTATTCCTATTTAAAACTAAATACTTACCTGTAAAATAAACCCTAATATAGCTACAATATAACGAATAATTATATTGTAGCTATTTTAGGATTTATATTTATTTTACAGGCAACTTTGTATTTATTTTAACTAGGTACAATAGCTATTAAATAGTTATTTACCATTTAATAGCTACCTAGTTAAAATAATTACAAAATTATCTGTAAAATAAATCCTAACCTAAGTTACAATTAAACCTAACACTACACTATAAATAAATTAAATAAATTACCTACAATTAAATAAACTAAACTAAATTACAAAAAATAAAAAAAAGATTACAAGAATATTAGGCTAATTACACCTACTCTAAGCCCCCTAATAAAATAAAAAAGCCCCCCAAAATAGTGTCCCTACCCTATTCTAAATTAAAAAGTAACCAGCTCTTTTACCAGCCCTTATAAGGGATTTTTGCAGGGCATGCCCTAAGTAATCAGCTCTTTTGCCTGTAAAAAAAAATACAACCTCCCCCCCCAACATTAAAACCCACCACCCACATACCCCTACTCTAACCCAAACCCCCCTTAAATAAACCTAACACTACCCCCCTGAAGATCTCCCTACCTTGAGTCGTGTTGTTCACCCAGCCGGGCACCGATGGACCAAAAGAGGACATCCGGAATGGCAGAAGTCTTCATCCTATCCGGGCAGAAGAGGACATCCGGACCGGCAGACATCTTCATCCAAGCGGCATCTTCTATCTTCATCCATCCATCCGGAGCGGAGCGGAGCCATCTTCTTCCAGCCAACGCGGATCCATCCTCTTCAACTGACGCCTACTCGCCGAATGAAGGTTCCTTTAAATGACATCATCCAAGATGGCGTCCCTCGAATTCCGATTGGCTGATAGGATTCTATCAGCCAATCAGAATTAAGGTAGGAAAAATCTGATTGGCTGATCCAATCAGCCAATCAGATTGAGCTCGCATTCTATTGGCTGATCAGAACAGCCAATAGAATGCAAGCTCAATCTGATTGGCTGATTGGATCAGCCAATCGGATTGAACTTGAATCTGATTGGCTGATTTAATCAGCCAATCAGATTTTTCCTACCTTAATTCCGATTGGCTGATAGAATCCTATCAGCCATTCAGAATTCGAGGGACGCCATCTTGGATGACGTCATTTAAAGGAACCTTCATGTGGCGAGTAGGCGTCGGTTGAAGAGGATGGATCCGCGTCGGCTGGAAGAAGATGGCTCCGCTCCGGATGGATGAAGATAGAAGATGCCGCTTGGATGAAGATGTCTGCCGGTCCAGATGTCCTCTTCTGCCCGGATAGGATGAAGACTTCTGCCGCTCCGGATGTCCTCTTTTGGTCCATCGGTGCCCGGCTGGGTGAACACGACTCAAGGTAGGGATATCTTCAGGGGGGTAGTGCTAGGTTTATTTAAGGGGGGTTTGGGTTAAAGTAGGGGTATGTGGGTGGTGGGTTTTAATGTTGGGGGGGGAGGTTGTATTTTTTTTTACAGGCAAAAGAGCTGATTACTTAGGGGCATGCCCAGCAAAAAGCCCTTATAAGGGCTGGTAAAAGAGCTGGTTACTTTTTAATTTAGAATAGGGTAGGGACCTTTATTATTTTGGGGGGCTTTTTTTATTTTATTAGGGGGCTTAGAGTAGGTGTAATTAGCCTAATATTCTTGTAATCTTGTTTTATTTTTTGTAATTTAGTGTTTGTTTGTTTTTTGTAATTTAGTTTATTTTATTTAATTGTATGTAATTGTAGGTAATTTATTTAATTAATTTATTGATAGTTTAGTGTTAGGTTTAATTGTAACTTAGGTTAGGATTTATTTTACAGGTAATTTTGTAATTATTTTAACTAGGTAGCTATTAAATGGTTAATAACTATTTAATATCTATTGAACCTAGTTAAAATAAAAAGAAAGTTGCCTGTAAAATAAATATAAATCCTAAAATAGCTACAATATAATTATTCGTTATATTGTAGCTATATTAGGGTTAATTTTACAGGTAAGTATTTAGTTTTAAATAGGAATACTTTAGTTAATAAGATTTAATTTATTTTGTTAGATTAAAATTATATTTAACTTAGGGGGGTGCTAGGGTTAGACTTAGCTTTAGGGGTTAATACATTTATTAGAGTAGCGGCAAGGTCCGGTCGGCAGATTAGGGGTTAATACTTGAAGTTAGGTGACGGCGATGTAAGGGAGAGCAGATTAGGGGTTAATACTATTTTTTATAGTGTTTGCGAGGCGGGAGTGCGGCGGTTTAGGGGTTAATGCATTTATTATACTGGTGGCGAGGTCCGGTCGGCAGATTAGGGGTTAATAAGTGTAGTTAGGTAGCGGCGATGTTTGGGGGGGGGCAGATTAGGGGTTAATAAATATTATGTAGGTGTCGGCGATGTTAGGGACAGCAGATTAGGGGTTCATAGGGATAATGTAGGTGGCGGCGGTGTGCGGTCGGCAGATTAGGGGTTAAATTTTTTTATTATAGTGGCGGCGATGTGGAGGGACCTCGGTTTAGGGGTACATAGGTAGTTTATGGGTGTTAGTGTACTTTAGAGCACTGTAGTTAAGAGCTTTATAAACCGGCGTTAGCCCATAAAGCTCTTAACTACTCACTTTTTTTTGCGGCTGGAGTCTTGTCGGTAGAGGGTCTACCGCTCACTTCAGCCAAGACTCTAAATACCAGCGTTAGGAAGATCCCATTGAAAAGATAGGATACGCAAGTGGCGTAAGGGTATCTGCGGTATGGAAAAGTCGCGGCTTGAAAGTGAGCGGTAGACCCTTTCCTGCCTGACTCTAAATACCAGTGGGCGGCCAAAAGCAGCGTTAGGTCCCCTTAACGCTGCTTTTGACGGCTAACGCAGAACTCTAAATCTAGGCGATAGGTAGGATACTACCCTTCCCCCAATACCTACCGAATTACCATTTCTCCAGTGAAGCAGAACTATTAGTTGCTGTTATTTTTTGGTGTTTTTCAAGTGCTTGAAACAGATAAAGAAATTCCAAAGTTTATCCCTTCAGAGGACAAAAACCCCTGGGGCTGATATAAAGGCTCCGTTTGCATCAATTCCAAATTAAACTGAAATGTTTTTACTACAATTTAACTTGCCTTTGTCTATATTTTAGTATATATTACTTTTCTGTTAGTTAAAATAAGTGTATTGTGAATTTTGAGCAAACTTCGCCATCGCCAGTTGTGCACGCATCCTCAAAGGAATGTTGGCTGTGCGAGGCAGCCAAAGCAATGTTGGCTGCGCGCATAGCCAAAAGAATCAGATTCTTTCACCACCCTGCCATTTTTGGAATCCACCGGGATGCAGCGAAGGCAAATGGAGCATTAAAAAAAGAAAAAACCTAACCACCCGAAATAAGTTTTTAAAAAAACTAACCGCCCGCAATAAGTGTTACAAAAAAACAACTAACCGCCCGCAATAAGTATTAACCCTTTGAGTGCTAAGCACTTTCCCTCCTGGGTGCTAAGCTGATATAATTTATTTTAATTTTGTGAAAAAAAATGTTTTAATTTCCCCCACCCCCCAAAACTTACACCATTGGAAAGGATAGGCAATTACCTTTCCAATGGTGGGTCTTGGGGGCTTGTAGCTGCTTAGATGCCTGAGATATAGGCTTTTAAGCAGCATGCCCCCTTTCCCTATACTTTTTATTGACAAATTGTTAATAAAGTTGCGAGGTGACGTCATCATGTCATTGCGAGTGACGTCACCTCGCAAAACGTTATGCCCCGGCGATGCCTGTCACTCTACAGGCACGATCGCCGGGGTAGGAGCGTTGGGAGCCCCCAGATCTCCCTCAAGGTGGGAGAGTGCTAATGATGGCTCAGAGCCGTCATTAGCACTCAAAGGGTTAAAAAAAAAACTAACCGCCCGCAATAAGTATTAAGAAAAAAAAAAACTAACCGCCTGCACAAAGTATTCAAAAGAAAAAAAACAAAACAACAAACTACCTAATAAAATGAATAACCCCTAAATCCGCCAACCCAAACTACCTAATACATCTATTAGCCTCTAATCTGCCATTCCCCCACATCACAAATTAAATAATTAATTTATTAACCCATAAACAGCCATCCACCACCAATGCAGTAAACTTAATTAACATATTAACCCCTAATCTGCCAACCCCCCACAACGCATTAAACCTAATTTACCTATTAACTCCTAAACCGCCAACCCCCACAATGCAAATAACTAATTTAATGACTAAGCCCCCTAACCTAACACCGTCTAAATTAACCCCTTAACCTTAACCCCCCAAAATAAAAACACCCGCTAATCTAAGAAAAAACTACCAATAGCCCTTGAAAGGGCCCTTTGTAGGGAATTGCCCTAAGTTAAACAGCTCTTTTCCTTAAAAAAATACTAAGTCCCCCCTCTAACAGTAAAACCCCCCACCCACCAAACCCCCCAAAATAAAAAAAACCTAACACTGAAAAACCTAAACTACCCATTGCCCCTAAAGGGGCATTTGTATGGACATTGCCCTTAAAAGAGCATTCAGCTTTTTCACTGCCCTTTAAAGGGCATTCAGCTCTTTTTCAATTGCCCAAAAAACCCTAATCTAAACCCCCCCCCAAAAAAGCCTAACACTAAAGCCCCAAATAGGTACTCACGGTTCCTGAAGTCCTGCTGAGAAGGTCTTCTTCCAGGCGGCTCCATCATCTTCTATCTTCATCCACAGCAAAGGCGTCACGGAGCGGAGGTGCGGAGCGGTGTTCCCAGATGTGGCGATCCTCGGCGGTGCAGAGGCTCCTTTTCATGCGATCGTCTGCCGCACACTGAAGATTGAATGCAAGGTACCCCATATTTATTGGGGTACCTTGCATTCCTATTGGCTGAAATGTTTGATATCAGCCAATTGGATGAGAGCTACTGAAATCTTATTGGCTGATTTAAACAGCCAATAGGATTTCAGTAGCTTTAATCCTATTGGCTGATTTCAAAATTTCAGCCAATAGGAATGCAAGGTACCCTAAATTGATTGCGGTACTTTGCATTCAATCTTCAGTCTAAGACGAACATCTGATGAAGAGGAGCCTCCATGCCCCCAAGCAACGCCATTGCCATCGTTGAGGACTTCCGCTGAGGATCTAGGCATTGGGAACACAGCTCTGCACCTCTGATCCATGGCGCCTTCACTCCGGCTGAAGATCGAAGATGATGGATCTGTCTGGAAGACCATCTCCACTGGACTTCAAGAACAGTGAGTACCTATTGGGGCTTAGGTTTAGGCATTTTTATTTTAATTTTTGGGGTGTTTTTTTTTAGATTAAGGGTTTTTTTGGGCTAGAAGCTGACTGCCAAAGAGAACAGACGCACAGTGGAGGAGCGCCAGGCTTAAACATAACTATTAGGGGCTTTTATTTTATACTTGAACCCTTGATATATTTGTGGGCTATTTCTTAAATCCCTAATCATGGACCTATACTGTAGGTTCTTATAACCCAGGAGCTTCCTTTATACCTATTATTAGGAAGGCAGTCTCCATCGACCATATGACAGATGTAACCGGCATTGGGGGCACCATTTCTATAGAAGGATTGCGTGGAAGAAACTCACGCCTGATAATGTTGCTAGCAGAGGCATTAGAGGAAGAGCTATGTGACCTTCTGAAAAGTCATCTGTCTGGGCTTCGGACATTCATCACACAGAGTTTTGAGAAGCTAACTATGCGGCCTGCTCCCCAAGAGGGTGTCGAACTACCACTGGACTTGATCAGTCCTATTGACTACTGGGCAGTAAAAACGGAAATTCCCGGCCTTATGAGAGTGATGACAGAGACAGTCACTGTAGTGACATACTGGAGGGACAGCCCTATGGTTTCCAAAAGGCTCCATATCTATTTCCTTTCCTAGGCCCTCTTTACTATGACATCTATCCTGTACCACATGCTAATAGAAGGGGAATTGGCTGATGACTCTTTATATAGCCAAACTTACTTTCACAGCCTACCGGACAAACTGTGAGCAAATTAATAGGCTGCTTTTACATTCTCTGTGATGCCTATCTAAAGAATGGAACTTTATTTAAAAACTTAGCGGTCTGAAGCTTCAAGATCCTAGATATTTGGAAAATTAGTGCCCAAGGATATTATTCATTTTTGCTTGCAATCTGTTTCTAGTATACAAACAGTTTATCCAATTCCTATTATCAGGTTTAAAGTTTTTTTGTTCAAAGTTGTACCCAATACTTGTAAATTTGTTATTGATGTTCATATATCAACAGTCTGTTTATGTTGTGGATCTTTACACAGTGGAACCTGCCTCCACTACATACCAGACAAAATATTAACACATTTAGTTACAAAGTTCGCCTTATTTTGCAATATTTTGAGCATTGTGATGGCTTTTAACCAGATCTAAAAGTCTCCCTTGTTTTTTCTTACTTTTTAGTCTCTAGCTGAAATTTTTTTCGCTGGAAAGTTCAGTAGCAGGCGTAGCTATGTCATGCATGAGAATATTACTAATGTTTCTAATTTGTGCACTGTCTGTATATTACTACAGCCCTTTGTATAATTCGGCGATATACCATGTCCATGTGACTGTCTTGTCCTTATTTTTTATACAATTGTTATGACTATGTTTGCACTGTACTGGTTGGTTGTATTGGTATTTTTTAAGGATGAGGGGGTGCTATCTGCGGCCGAGATGGCATCTCTGTATTTCTCTGTATACTGCTTCGCCTTGTTATGAGGCTAAAACCGCTTCATCTATAGTTGTAGAACGTCCAATCAGTGCTATGATAATAGGTTCCTAGACAATCTGATAGTCTTTTTGGTACAGATAGAAGACATGGCTTTCTATTCGATATCCTATATGTTTAACAAAACATACATCTCCCTCTTTTAGAAGCACTATAGCAATAATTTATTTATTGGTTATGTTTTGCCCAATGTCTGCTTACCCCGCCCCCCACATGCTGTTTGCTGGGTAAGCATAAGAAAATGCATCTTTAGAAAATTTCATTTTTCCTAAAATCCCCCTTAGTCTACAGTCACGTTATGGGGGTCCAAGAGCGGCCCTTGTTTGCTATTTGGGGATGATAGTCTGCTAAACTGCTCAATCTCATTTGATGGGGATAAATGACTATACACATAGCTTGAATAATTAAAAAATGAGGTACTGCATTGTTTGTTGCATCTTTAGGTACAGACCATTATATCTTAAGACATTTTTATATCCTACCATAATATATCGTCATGCATCAACTTTTACAGAACAGTGGCGCATTGTTTAAATTACCGCAAAATCGTTGATGCAAACTTAGCGGTAATTTATGCTCCCAATATTTTCTATGGGTGGCATCGAGCAGCAATGTTCACTCGTATTACAAGTAATATGATCCCTTGAAGGCAAATGCAATCCCTTGAACGCAATCACATTTAACGATCAAACTTTGTACGCAACCTGAAAGTTTGCGTAAAGAGTTTGGCTGGAGGAAAAAGTTGAACGAAACTACTCTATTAACCCTAAACCACCACATAGCCCACCTCAAAGTACCCCTCTACGCTATTAACCCCTAAACCGCCACACCCCCACATTGCAAGGTATTCACTATTCACTTATGTGACATAAGAGGAGCAAAAGAAGTTAGCGTAGGACACTTGTTTCCCAGTAAGAGCCCCCACCGTAGTGCACATTTGTAATCCAGGTTAGGACAGAAGGAAAGTATTAAAGCATAACCATTTGCCATAAAAAAATACTTCTGGGAAGATACACTGCCCTTATTAAAAAACAAAAAAAGAAAACAACACTTGTGATTTACATCTGACAGCACTCTGGAGCAAGATGTATTATTTATACGTCACAATCAGTATTTTATTGCAGGTAATGGTGATTTATGTTCTAAGGGGGCGAATTATCATAGTGCGAGCAGACATCGATAAATGGCGACAGCATATGCTGTCGGCATTTATCATTGCACAAGCAGTTCTCGTAAAATGCTTGTGCAATTCCGCCCCCTGCACATTCGCGGCCAATCGGCCACTAGCAGGGGGTGTCAATCAACCCGATCGTATCCGATTGGGCTGATTGCTGTCTGCCGCCTCAGAGGTGGCGGACGAGTTAAGGAGCAGCGGTCTTATGACCGCTGCTTCTTAATACCTGATTCTGGCGAGCCCGAAGGCTCGTGCGGAATTAGAAGCATTCGGGCCTTGATATATCGGTCCCTAAGTGTTAAATATTTATTACTGGATTAGAACATGTGTTTAAAAAAAACAAACAACAAACGTTGCAGATGTCTTTCATTATTTGATTTCCCTATTTTCCTCCAATTTTTCCAGTTTTTTTTTTTTTTTGCACTGCCCTAGAAATGTTGGAATGCAACATTTTACACAGTGAGTGCTGAGAACATTTATTGTTATACTTTTTAAATCAATCATATTACCACTCTCCTATATTTCCCCCTAGTTGCAATACAATCGGTTTACTATCTTAAAATTATTTGTTGTTTTTGTATGGGAAGTCTTCATTTGCACTGTTAAGTGTGTTCTTGTTTCAAAACTGTTTTGTTGTATTTTATGAAACTAACATTTTCTCTAGCTTCTTTATGCTTACATACACACATACGTGTGTGTGTATATTTATACCGTATATATATATATATATATATATATATATATATATATATATATATATATATATGCACACACACACATTCTACACTTCCTGTGCAGCTGTTGCTGGCCTGAAGAGACAGCCACTGTTTAGGTCGAGAAACGCGTTGCAACAATAAAGCCTTTTTATTCACACTATTTCCACGGAGGTGTCTGTACCTTTTTTCCGGTTTATGACCGGCATCACTGCCTGGACACGGCCCCTGGAAACCTTGTTTGCCATCTGGGTGATCTAGCTCTAGGGCAGAACTGACCACCGCTTATCCATACCACTTGTAAGGAGCTGTTCCTGAAAACGCAGATAATGCAGAGAGTATCCAGTGAGCTGACTACTGTGAGCGTCAGTCTGCCTGTTGGCACTCTGTTCACACAGGTGCCATCCCAATTGTGAGTTTTATTCCATTACTCTTTCTCCTTATAACACAGAGTTAATTATGAGGCACCCATTGTCTTTTTATTGATTTTACAGAGGTGAACCTACATCGATTTACCGAAGTGGAGCTGCCTTAAAGACACAGCACAACTTTTCTATACCCATTGCTGCCACAAATATTATGGACTGAATCGTGCTGTATACATTATTCATTACTGCACTTTAGTAGCACCCTTGTGTATATATTTTTTCCCATTTTGTGTACAATATTTTGAATATTTTTGTGTATTCAAACACTTTGTTCATCACTAGATTTTTGGCCTTGCTATTAGATTTGTAATATATTTGTCAAGCACTGCACTACACTATTAACCCCTAAACCACCACACACCCCACAAAGCAAACTACCCGCAACACTATTAACCCCTAAACTACCACACACCCACATTGCAAGGTATTCACTACAATATTAAGCTCTAAACTACCACACTGCAAACTACCCTCTACACTATTAACCCCTAAATTGCCATACCCCACATTGTAAAATACCCGCTTCACTATTAACCCCTAAACCACCACACACCACAAACTACCCGCTACACTATTAACCTCTAAACCACCATAATCCCACGTCACAAACTACCTGCTACACTATTAAAGTGAATGTAAATTTTAAGCTATGTAATCATCACTACCAATTCACAATTCATTGAAACTGCAATGTTATTTTTAATAAAAAATCTTTGTCTCATAGCTCCGTTTTGCTCTTTAACTCCTCCCATCCTGGACTTCCTGCTCTATTACGTACTTCTGAAGCGCATTCACGATCAGAACTCTATTTGCACATGCGTTTTAAAATGATGGATAATATGCACATGCGTTCCTTTATCGGCAAAGAAAATTTAATTGCGTCTGCGTGTTTTTGCCGTATCTGTTTGCTGATGCAAATGAATGAGTAAATTCTTAGCGCATGCGCTAGTCATGGACGTGCATTGCTTGTCAATCCGGATTTAGAATGGAAACGCATGGGCAGTGATATCACGTGACGTGGAAAAAAAGGGGCTGAACGCCTGGGGGGGGGGGGGGGGGATAGATTATTCATTTACAGAACTGTCAATCACCTTAGAAATGCGGGGCAAGATGGCGGGCGGAGGAAGCAAGTAAGAAAAATATAGTTAAATACCTTTGTATTCGGATTTGTGCTGCAATTATAAAAAAAACGATGACTTAAACTAGCCTTTATTTGGGGAGATAAACAACATGAGGATGAGTGGTAACCGTGAGTTTACATTTTTAACCCCGTAACCACCACACCCCACATCACAAACTACACGCTAAACTATTAACTCCCAAACCCCCAACCAGTTAACCCCCTAACACCCCTAAATTAAGACCCCCTAAGTTTCCAAAAATAAAAACAACCTAATATTACAATGGAAAAAAACAACTAACATTGCAGCTGGTTAAGGGGTTAAAGAGGTTAGTGGGTTCTTTGCAATGGGGGTTGTGCCGGTTTAGGATTTAATAGTGTAGGTGGTGTGGTGGTTTAGTGGTTAATAATGTAGTGGGTACTTTGTAATGTGGGGGAGAGGCAGTTTAACGGTTAATAGTGTAGCAGAGTAGTTTGCAATGTGGGGGTGTGGCAGTTTAGGGGTTAATAGTGTAGTGGGTACTTTGTAATGTGGGTGTGTGTGAGTTTAGGGGTTAATAGTGTAGCGGAGTAGTTTGCAATGTGGGAATAGTGTAGTGTGGTAATTTGGCAATTTGGGTTGCGCGCAAGTGTGTTTTTTCTGCTTTTCACACTCCATTGAAGTCTATGAGAGAATACATTAACGGGGTCACTATATTCTAACTTTTACTCTTTGCGCACGTTAGGTTAGCGTGCAAGTGAAAAATTTTGCTTTCAACTTGTAATACGCGAGCTACCCAACGCGCAAAGAGCCAAAGTCGAGCGTAGTTAGAGCACGAGCGGGAGCAATATTACGTTCCACTCATAATTATGTTTAATAATGAATAGTAATTCAAACCCTTTATGGTGAATTTTTATGATATATTTTGCTTGCTTTTCCACAGAATGTTTCAGAATATATTACAGAACTTAGCTGCCACTCTTCTGGGAATGCTTTCCACAATATTTTGCAGTGTGTCTGTGGGAACAAGTGTGGTCGAGCCACACGAAACATGTCTGCTGTTGCTGCACTGTTACCCCTTTTTGTCCATGTTTAGAGCTTTGGCTCTTCTTGTTTTTAGTGTCACACAATAAAGTCAAGTTTTATCTGACCGCTCTGCCCCTTTCATTATTATTACCAAGGAGCAGTAGGTAATGTAGCCCTGTAGACGATTACACGTTTGGATCACTGATTTCTGTCGTGCCCTGGACGGAGGCGCGCCGGCAGGGCTCCCTACTTCCGGATCACATTCATCAGCTGTTTTGGTGCACGGAGCATACGTCAGACACGCTGAAGCGACGCAGCTCAGAACACATAGACTGCGGACCCCAGAGGACCGGTAAGCGCCACTCTTGTGTTTTTCTTTATTACAGAACTTAGCTGCCACTCTACTGGGAATGCTTTCCACAATATTTTGCAGTGTGTCTGTGGGAATTTGTAAGGTCAGACACTGATGTTGGAGGAGAAGGGTTGGCTCGCAATCAGCATTGAAAATATCGCAAAGGTTTTCAGTGGGGTTGAAATCAGGGCTCTGTGCAGGCAACTTGGGTTCCTCCACACCAAACTCATCAAACTGTTTCTTTATGGACTTTGCTTTGTGCACAGAGACACAATCATGCTGAAGCAGGGAAGGGCCTTCCCATAATTGTTGCAATAAAGTTGGAAGCACCCAATCTTCTAAAATAGGTTTGTATCCTATAGCATTAACATGACACTTCACCAAGGCCGGATTGGCCTATAAAGATACCCGCAGATTTCCTGGTGGGCTACAGCATCTGGGGCTGGAAAGCTTAAAGGGACATTCCAGTCAAAATATAAATGTACATAAATTAATTACATCTTTGTATAGAAACATATTTGCAATATACATGTATTGGCAAAAACGCTTCTAGTAAAAGTTATCACTATTTTAGTGTTGACATTTTTCTCTGCACGTGCATGTGAAGCATAGCTAGATATTCTCAGTGCACCTACATTTTAAATATTTCAGCTGCTCAGATCATCACTAGGGCTTGTATCATGTCAGCAATTAACAAATTGAGTCATTAACAGATGGCACAAGCATCTTAGGCTCTCTGAGCAAGTGATGTGTTTAAAATGCTGGTGCACTATGTTTCCATCTCATTCTCTATGATGATTATTATGTTTATGTATGTGTCAATGTCATTGTCAAGCTTGTGGATGGGTATTTTTACTTTAAGGGGGTCAAGGGTTAAATGCCTTAAGGTGGTACAAGATATTGATGGTTATTTCATTGGGAGTTTAATTGCTGATGAGTTCATTGTAAATGGGGTAACTTGCTCTGGTGATAAAGGGGTTAATCATGGTTAATAGTTTCTGTGCTGGGGGATCAGGGCATGACATGAGATCTAGGCTTACATTTTGCATTTATACCTAAAGAGACCCCAGGAAAAAATAAATATTTGAAATATTGAAATTTGATTAATCTTAAATTATCTATGATCTTAATAGAGTTGCCTGTACATTACGTCATTTTTGTTTCAACATTCTCTCTTTATTTGTGATTATATATATATATATATATATATATATATATATATATATATATATATATATATATATATATATATATATATATATATATATATATATATATAATGGTTCCTTATTTCATTTTTACTTATTGCAGAGACAAATGCTTAACGTCAAACAAAAGCCATAATTAATGAGATTCACAAGGAGGTTAAAAGGTCTGAGAAGGTTACCAAAGACAAGATGAAAGAATGAAAATTCAATTTATCTAGAGGAATACAATGATTTCTAATTAATGTATGGCATCTATGAAGACTATTCTTTACAAAAAAAAAATATATAACAGTAATTGTTTTTTAAAATGATAAATGTTGCTTTTACTGGATACAGCTAATAAAGAGACATTCTAAAGCATTAAAGGGACACTGAACCCAAATTTTTTCTTTCATGATTCAGCTAGATCGTGCAATTTTAATCAACTTTCTAATTTACTTCTATTATCAATTTTTCTTCGTTCTCTTGCTATCTTTATTTGAAAAGGAAGGCATCTATGCTAAGGAGCCAGCAAATTGTTGGTTCAGAACCATGGACAGCACTTGTTTATTGGTGCTGTCCAATCAGCAAGGACAACCAAGGTTGTTCACAAAAAATGGGAAGGCATCTAAACTTACATTCTTGCTTTTCAAATAAACATACAAAGAGAATGAAGAAAATTTGATAATAGGAGTAAATTAGAAAGTTGCTTAAAATTTCATGCTCTATCTGAATCGCGAAAGAAAAAATTTGGGTTCAGTGTCCCTTTAATAGAAATATGTATATAGCTATACCTATATATAATTATACATTAGATATAATGTATATAGAAATATGTATTTATGAATAAATAGAATTATAACAATACTCTGCTATGTGAAGAATATTGGAATGTATTAATTGGGTTAGCGCACTTGATAGAATGTGATCAGGTTTGCACGACTTGTTGGGTGCTCCATTGAAGTTGATGGGGGAATAAGTTATTTGAAGTTCGGCTTTTCGGGTTTGATGTTTGCGGCACTCTGTTCCAGCATGCAGCTGATATTGCACACTTTTACCTAAGCAGTTGGCACGGCCTGATCAAACAGCTCTGCAAGGCTGAGAAAGGTGTTGCCTTTTAAGTTTTTAATAAATATTTTAATGCAATTAAACCTTGCACAAAGATCCCTTTTATTGTTGACATCTGATGAATGAACATTGAAGTACCTGCGTATCCTGCCACTTGGAGAACCTTTGTATCGTGCTACCCGTGATCAGTCAGCTGGATGGCTGGGAAGTTGCAGCTCGCTATTAGAGCTCCTGGAGGTGCTCTCTTTTTGTGAGTATTCTGTACACTATATCATACCGTACACACTGTGCTAGGCCATTTTGGCGCCTTTGTTTCCTTTTTGGTTTCGATTTCTTCACCATCAATGTTAACCAAGACCCAGAACAAGAAGAATCCTGGGCCAAGGAGGATCAATAATTGTAGAACATGTTAGACTTTTGCACTATTTATTCATATCACTTTCGAGTGATTTTTTACATTCATAACTTTTTTTCTTTTTCTTTTCACTCAGAATCCTGCTAGTGTTTCTTTTGCCTTGACTTTGCAATTTTTCTCTCATTTAGAGAGGATTTTTAGTAATTTTTATTTAATATACATTTACCAATATAATTGCATTTTTTAATAGATTATATAGATATACAATAGTACCTTTATTATCCTTAGCGCCCCCTTATTTTGCTGTAAGGCTATATATATACACATAAAGTGAAACCTAGAATTTAACATAATTGTCTAAAAAAAATAATAATGTAACGTGTGTGTTAACCCTTTCATGGTCAGAAATACTTGTAGCATGTTGAGGCATGTATACATGTAGGTCAGTGAGGCTGATCTCCCTACATCTGACAGCTCCTGCTAACATTACAAGCACAGGGGTGACGGTGGCAGCTTTCCCTTTAATCACACACGTGTTTCCTCCCTCTGCTCCCTCTTGAAAAAAACAACCAATTGATTTTTGAGCAAGAGTATAAGAGTGCAAATTCATAAGGGTCAGCAAATAAAAAGATTTATTTTCCAGGTGCTATCAGACTGCAGAGCAGAGTCAACACTTTTTTTGCTATGCAACCAAAATTACAGTTGAAGCTATAGTCAGATTTATATTCAGTTTACAAATTTTGTGAGCATATCATTTTGGAAACTTTTGCAGTGAAAATATAGAATATAAATATAATTTGCTAGCAAAGTCCATATTTATGTTACCTTAGGTTAGTATGGACCGTGATATTGCTGTAGAGGGGAGAGTTGGAGCTTGGAGTAACAACAATACAGCCGGGCATCTCCAGACAATCCCACCTACGAACGCATTCTCACATTCCACCGTGCAGCCTCTCTATATTCATTAAGCCCAGGCCTGCCCTGATTGAGTGGTCTAGCCTGCCAGTGCCGAACCCTATCAGTCAGAAACTAATCACATCAAAAGTAGCTGGCAGCCTGAGTTGGATGGATCATGGATCCCTACCTGAGTTTGTTGCTCAGTCAACCACTGTCCTCAGACTTCAACTCATCACTGTCTCTGGTGCCGCTCCACATCGTGACTCAGTCTTAGTCACCTCCGTTGCCTCCTGGTCTGGGAGATCACGTGCGCGACTCCCGGCTTCAACTCTAGACTCAAGGAAGTTCCTGTTCAAGCCATGATGTGCGGCCGGGCTGGTTGAAAATGGTCACCTGAGCTCGGCGAAAAGCTGGTCACCTGACTGCTCGGCGGTAAGCCTCCCGATCTAAACAGAAAAAAAAAATTAAAAAAATGTATGCAGAGTGTTATGAAGTGCGGTGTGGAATGCCACCCCCCAAAAGCTGCCGCTTTAGGCACCGGCCTAATTGGCCTATCCAATAATACACCTCTGGGGCACACCCTTTATTATTCTTTGGTGTTTTGAGTGAATTTCAAACTTTCCAATTTACTTTAATCATCAAATTTGCTTTGTTCCCTTGGTATTCTTAGTTGAAAGCTAAACCTAGGTAGGCTCATATGCTAATTTATAAGCCGTTGAAGACTGCCTCTCTATTTTCAGAGTGGTTTACAGCTAGACAGAACTGGTTTATTTGTGCCATATAGATAACATTGTGCTAATGCCCGTAGAGTTACTTATAAAACAGCACTGATTGGCTAAAATGCAAGTCTGTCAAAAGAACTGAAGAGATACAAGATAATCACAGAGGTAAAAGGTATATTTATATAACAGTGTTGGTTATACAAAACGGGGGAATGGGTAATAAAGGGATTATCTATCTTTTTAAACAATACAAATTCTGAAGTAGACTGTCCCTTTAATATTAAATTATTTCAATGTTTGTTGCACAACTTATTAAATCACTTTATGTTAAATTATGCAATTCATTTGTGCTTTGGCTAGCTTAAGTAACATTTTCATTTTTAGAATCTTTTATTGAGGTTTTGCGCAAGAAAAAATAGTCATGCAATAAATGTCAAGTATTATTAACAGCATTTTCATGAAGCACAGTACAAGGATATAAGTAAGATGATTGCTAGAATATAAACATCTGAAACCTCCATTTTGTAATTTTTGGTAGCTTTCATGAGTGACTAATTAGCTTAGCTGGCCACTTATGGAACCTTTGATATAGGTAACACTAGTGGGGCATGTTAGTCCTATAGGAGACCCTATTGGGTCTAATAACACATATTAGTTTCAGGAAAGTTTTTCAACGGGTAAGCCCTGCTTGAGATAATGCAAAATAAGTGTGAGATAATATAATATATAAGAATAAAAAACAGAATATAGTTAAAGGGACAGTCAACATCAGAATTTTTGTTGTTTAAAAAGAAAGATAATCCCTTTATTACCCATTCCCCAGTTTTGCATAACCAACACTGTTATAGAAATACACCTTTTACCTCTGTGATTACCTTGTATCTAAGCCTCTGCAAACTGCCCCCTTATTTCAGTTCTTTTGACAGACTTGCATTTTAGCCAATCAGTGCTCACTCCAGGGTAACTTCACGTGCATGAGCTCAATGTTATCTATGTGAAACACATGAACTAATGCCCTCTAGTGGTCCAAATGCATTCAGATTAGAGGCAGTCTTCAAAGTCTAAGAAATAAGCATATGAGCCTCCTAAGAATATGAAGAGAACAAAGCAAAATTGGTGATAAAAGTAAATTGGAAAGTTGTTTAAAATGAAATTCCTTTTTTTGGACTTGACTGTCCTTTTAACTAACATTAGATACTCAATGCAGGCATAAATATGGTTGTGAAAAAGGGGCTCACATTAGATATTCAATAATGGTAATGAGTTATTGGGAGCTATGTATATTGTTTGGCTTACTCTTTCAATCAGATTGAGCCTTATATATTACATAGATTGAGTACAGTGATTTCTGAATTGTTTAAGTACTGGAGATATTCCAAACGCAAGAGAATTAAGAACATAGTAAATGAAAATATGCATATATAAAATTACATATTATAACATAGGGTGTACATTCCACATTTGTGTCTCAGAGCTTATGTGATGTAAATTTAGGAATAATCTACTCATTATAGCTGCTGCTTACAAACCCCACATCTAGTATACCACATATGCCTGGAACGTGAACCTAAGCTCAGAGCTGAGAAAAGATAATAATACGATTAAAACATCACTATAATTGGTAAGTGCTGGGAATAAGGCCTCTTATAGCGTGGGTATTTAATAGATTGAATTTCTGTTTTAGGGTGAGGATAACGGGTGATTATTAGAGGGGAAGAAGCTACTAAAATAGGTTAACCCCTAGGTTGGCTATATCATGACTATCACCACCATTGAGACTCATAACGATCTTCATAACATCAATATCTAGTTATTTGCACATAATGTCCCTTACAATAGGATGTTTAATTGCATCGGCCACAGGCAACAGTATAGGATGAAAAACGATACAATATTAGATTAGATTAAACTGTGAAAAAAAGTAAAGGAGGATATATATATATATATATATATATATATATATATATATATATATATATATATATATATATATATATAGGATATATGACCTCTATGCGTAACTACCAATTGTGATTGGTGACCGTTTTATATGAGGCATTCTCACGGGGTCACAGTATTAATAATAAAATAAAATCCTCCCATTGAAAACATCTGAAGTTCACTTATTATGAAGTTACATAGATAACCCCCCTCTGATGGGAATATTTGTTGGCATTATTCACTAGTGCAATAATTACAATTAATCCTGTTAAGCTCTTTAGTGATAAAGCACAAGTAAATATTTGAGTATAGCCCAAGTGTATAACTTAATTATTATGTCTAATCATTAAGCAGACTGGGCAACCTTAAACAAATGAAACACTTTTACAAAAGTACACCAGTCTCTAGTACACTGCCCCAAAGTAGGCATGGCGTTTATATGGATTTCAGCTTTATGAACATTAACATCAAAGGGGCCAACATATAATATATTAAGTCCCATTAAAGATCCTGGTGTAGAGGAAAGTTACCGACTCCGACAATCTTCAAGTTGCAAAGAGCGTATGCGTGAATATCTTCATAGTGCAAAAGAAATCCAGCAGCGGTGTTAGTCCTATGAAAAGCTAGCGTGGTATGAAGCCCCCTGGATCCCACGGTGAGGACCATGTTACCGACCCTGAGTGATGTGAATTTTGCCATCTAACAGCAATATGCATTGCAGTTGTTCTTTAATCTGAGAGCTGTTGAGAGACCAAATATCTTAATAGAGTATCCTGCAGGTCAGATCTTTGGTTAGGCTTCCTGCTAGGATATGAAGGATAGACCTCAGCGCCTAATGATAACCTATGAGCCTGGGAGCGGGTGACTCCTAGCTATTACCCAGTGTAAGAAACTAAATGTGAGAAAATCCCAGGCGCCTACCCTAAGGAGGCTAGGTTAAAGTATCGGATATACCAGTGCGGTTATAAAATTATATGTTTTAATATATAGATACAAATTATTAAGAACAATGAATACAAATTAAAACAAATTACAGGGCAAACTTCATGGATCCATGATAAAATACAGTGTGTAACAAATGAAATAAAAACAATGAGATAAAAACAATTTTTTTGCAATCTAGCAGCAAGATACTGTACAAACAATACTGGTGAAAGTTTATCTATTTAACAGGGAAAAAAAGTCACAGTGAAAAAATTCCTGAAATCTGATTCCAATCAGAAAAAAATGGGGAAAAAATAATGGGGAAAAAATAAAGTTTGTGAGATCCTGTTACGAATAGTGTGATCCGGTGGTGGTTGGAAATCTAAAACCAGTGATGAAAGACTCAAAAATGATGATAGAAAACGTGTATCAAAACGAATGTCAAATTGATGCAAATGTAACAAATATTTGTGTTGAAAGGTCACAGCATAACTGATGATGTATAAAAAATATAAGAATGCAAAAATCAAAAATTGAAAATGTGAGTGCTCCAACAGTCTTCAAAAATACATATCTTCAAAACAAATCTAAGTGGTACTTGATAGTTGATATAAAAGCAATACAACAATAAAAAAGGAAAAAAAAACGATCCGCCTGTGGAAAAAACAGAAATAGAATATAGTGTAGATTGTCCTAAAAGTTTAGCAAACAATAGAATAAGGCTTACCAGTGCTGGTCAACGCGTTTCGGCCCGTGCTAGGCCTTTCTCAAGACTCTTGAGAAAGGCCTAGCACGGGCCGAAACGCGTTGACCAGCACTGGTAAGCCTTATTCTATTGTTTGCTAAACTTTTAGGACAATCTACACTATATTCTATTTCTGTTTTTTCCACAGGCGGATCGTTTTTTTCCCTTTTTTATTGTTGTATTGCTTTTATATCAACTATCAAGTACCACTTAGATTTGTTTTGAAGATATGTATTTTTGAAGACTGTTGGAGCACTCACATTTTCAATTTTTGATTTTTGCATTCTTATATTTTTTATACATCATCAGTTATGCTGTGACCTTTCAACACCAATATTTGTTACATTTGCACCAATTTGACATTCGTTTTGATACACGTTTTATATCATCATTTTTGAGACTTTCATCACTGGTTTTAGATTTCCAACCACCACCGGATCACACTATTCGTAACAGGATCTCACAAACTTTATTTTTTCCCCATTATTTTTTCCCCATTTTTTTCTGATTGGAATCAGATTTCAGGAATTTTTTCACTGTGACTTTTTTTTCCCTGTTAAATAGATAAACTTTCAGCAGTATTGTTTGTACAGTATCTTGCTGCTAGATTGCAAAAAAATTGTTTTTATCTCATTGTTTTTATTTCATTTTTATTTCATTTGTTACACACTGTATTTTATCATGGATCCATGAAGTTTGCCCTGTAATTTGTTTTAATTTGTATTCATTGTTCTTAATAATTTGTATCTATATATTAAAACATATAATTTTATAACCGCACTGGTATATCCGATACTTTAACCTAGCCTCCTTAGGGTAGGCGCCTGGGATTTTCTCACATTTAGTTCCTGCTAGGATATCTCAAGTTTTCTCCCCCTCTTCTTAATGTATAGATTAACGTAGGGTACTCTGCAGGAAGGTCACTAGTTTGTTGCTTGTTGCTGTATGATTTGGAAGCCCTAGTCTGGGTCGGTGAGGGAATAGTGCTAAGCTCCGATGCCACTGGGTAGGTCGAATACACCAGGGCTGAGCACTTCTGTATATCATACAGTACCGGGAGTTCTGAGCATGACTCCTTTGGAGTTCCAGCCTAATTTCTGCTAAAAGCGCCGCTGCATGATATTCCAATAGATCTGTCAGTGCAAGAAGTAGGTCTCTAGTGCTAGGCACCATGATGTGTTCCATGTGATAGTCTCCTGAATTGGTTGCCAAATTTTGTTAAACCTCTGAGCCCTACAGATATGTGTATTCAGATAACAGTCCGGCCACAAGATAGATAGGTAGATAGATTTGATAGATAGATAGATTAAATAGATAAATAGATGCAATAGATAGATAGATAGATAGATAGATAGATAAATTTGATAGATAGATTCAATAGATAGATACATAAATAGATAGATTTGATTAATAGATAATTTCACAGACAGAGAATTACAAGACGTGTGGGCTGGGACCCATGGTTAGGTTCCTAGAGGCGGTTTGCGGCGCCTGAGGCTCTGATTAGAACAAAGCACTCCGGAGCGTATCTGCCCTCGGTCGAACTCGGAACATGCTTCGGCATTCTGTCCGTCGGCCAAATGTCGGTCAGACAGAATGCTGTCGGTTAAATGTCCGTCTGCATTTTGTCCCGAGCCCCATTTTTTGGCTAGTTAGTAGTAGCCATTATAGCTAATATATGTAGCTTAATCCTGTCATTATACCCAGATCTCCAAGGGGGGGGGGGGGTGTAGGTGAAGCCCTATGTCACAGAATGACCACCACTGCTAGCCTTGCCGTTCTGGTACTTCAGCGTTAGATTTTCCCCCTCAGATACTTAGCTTATTTTTATAAGCAGGATCTGTAGTTTCCGAAACTGTATAGTAGGAGGGTAGGTGGCTATTGTAGCAGATGATGAGCAGTGGATTCATTTTTTTATATTTTTAATACATTTCCTTCACCTGGCTACTTGACTACCCCTCATGCCCCTAAAACAACAATTGGATGAAGCCGGATTCATCATCGCTCAGCTAAATGAAGGATAAGATGCGGGCAGAGGAACGGCGGGATGTTTACCTTCACAAAATGGTAAATATTTCACAAATAAAGCGTCTTATAAAAACATAATTTATGCTTACCTGATAAATTTATTTCTCTTGTGATGTATCGAGTCCACGGATTCATCCTTACTTGTGGAATATTCTCCTCCCCTACAGGAAGTGGCAGAGAGAGCATCCACAGCAGAGCTGCCTATATAGCTCCCCCTTAACTCCACCCCCCAGTCATTCGACCGAAGGCTAGGAAGAAAAAGGAGAAACTATAGGGGGCAGTGGTGACTGAAAGTTTAAAAATAAAAATATATATGCCTGTCTTAATAAACAGGGCGGGCCGTGGACTTGATACATCACAAGAGAAATAAATTTATCAGGTAAGCATAAATTATGTTTTCTCTTGTAAGATGTATCAAGTCCATGGATTCATCCTTACTTGTGGGATACCAATACCAAAGCTTTAGGACACGGATAAAGGGAGGGACAAGACAGGGACCTTAAACGGAAGGCACCACCGCTTGCAGAACCTTTCTCACAAAAATAGCCTCTGACGAAGCAAAAGTATCAAATTTGTAAAATTTGGAAAAAGTATGAAACGAAGACCAAGTCGCCGCATTACGAATCTGTTCAACAGAAGCCTCATTTTTAAAAGCCATGTGGAAGCCACAGCTCTAGTAGAATGAGCAGTAATTCTTTCAGGAGACTGTTGGCCAGCAGTCTCATAAGCCAAACGAATTTTGCTTTTCAGCCAAAAGGAAAGACAGGTAGCCGTAGCCTTCTGACCTCTCTGCTTACCAGAATAAACAACAAACAATGAAGATGTTTGACGGAAATCTTTAGTTGCTTGTAAGTAGAACTTTAAAGCACGAACCACATCAAGATTGTGCAACAGACGTTCCTTCTTTGAAGAAGGATTAGGACACAGTGAAGGAACAACAATCTCTTGATTGATATTCTTATAAGAAACAACCTTAGGAAGAAACCCAGGTTTGGTACGCAAAGCCACCTTATCTGCATGGAAAATAAGATAAGGGGAATCACACTGTAAAGCCTATAGCTCAGAAACTCTTCGAGCCGAAGAGATAGCTACTAAAAACAAAACTTTCCAAGATAGAAGCTTAATATCCATGGAATGCATAGGTTCAAACGGAACCCCTTGAAGAACTTTAAGAACTAAATTTAGGCTCCATGGCGGAGCAACAGGTTTAAATACAGGCTTGATTCTGACCAAAGCCTGACTAAATGCTCGAACGTCTGGGACATCTGCCAGACGTTTGTGTAGAAGAATAGACAAAGCAGATATTTGTCCTTATAAGGAACTAGCTGATAATCCCTTCTCCAAACCTTCTTGGAGAAAAGACAATATTCTAGGAATCCTAATCTTACTCCACGAGTAACCTTTGGATTCACACGAATAAAGATATTTGCGCCAAATCTTATGATAGATCTTCCTGGTGACAGGCTTTCTAGCCTGAATCAGGGTATCAATGACCGACTCGGAGAAACCATGCTTTGATAGAATCAGGCGTTTAATCTCCAAGCAGTCAGACGCAGAGAAATTATTATATTTGGATGCGTGAACAGACCTTGGATTAGAAGGTCCTGCCTCATTGGCAGAGTCCATGGTAGAACCGAGGACATGTCCACTAGGTCTGCATACCAAGTCCTGCATGGCAACCAGACATAGAAGGAGAGGAAATACAGGCCAGATTGAAGGACCAAGACACTGCTAGAGCATCTATCAGTACCGCCTTGGGATCCCGGGACCTGGACCCGTAACAAGAAAGTTTGGCATTCTGATGGGATGCTATCAGATCCCATTCTGGTGTGCCCCATAGCTGAATCAGCTGGGCAAATACCTCCGAATGGAGTTCCCACTCAGATGAAAAGTCTAACGACTTAGGAAATCCGACTCCCAGTTCTCTAAGGATGTGGATTGCTGAGAGATGGCAAGAGTGATCCTCTGCCCATTGCATTATTTTGGTTACCTCCATCATCGCTAGAGAACTCCTTGTTCCTCCTTGATGATTGATATAAGCTACAGTCGTGATGCTGTCCGACTGAAACCTGATGAATTTGGCCACAGCAAGCTGAGGCCACACCTGAAGCGCATTGAATATCGCTCTCAGTTCTAGAATATTTATCGGGAGAAGAGATTCCTCCCAAGACCATAAGCCCTGTGCTTTCAGGGAGTTCCATACTGCATCCCAGCCTAGCAGGCTGGTATCTGTCGTTACAATGAGCCACTCTGGCCTGCGGAAACACATTCCCTGAGACAGGTGGTCCTGAGAAAACCACCAGAGAAGAGAATCTCTGGTCTCTTGGTCCAGATGCAGTTGAGCAGACAAATCTGCATAATCCCCATTCCACTGTTTGAGCATGCATAGATGTAGTGGTCTGAGGTGTAGGCGGGCAAAAGGAACTATGTCCATTGCTGCTACCATGAGTCCGATTACCTCCATATACTGAGCCACTGATGGCCGAGGAATGGAATGAAGAGCTCGGCAAGTGATTAAGAGCTTTGATTTTCTGACCGCTGTCAGAAATATTTTCATTTCTACTGAGTCTATCAGAGTCCCTAGGAAGGAAACTCTTATAAGAGGGAAGAGAGAACTCTTTTTTTATGTTCACCGTCCACCCGTTAAATATCACAGAAAAGCCAACACAATGTCCGTGTGAGACTTGGATAGCTGGAAAGTTGATGCCTGAAATAAGATGTCGTCTAGATAAGGTGCCACTGCTATGCCCCGTGGTCGTAGAACCGCCAGAAGGGACCCTAGCACCCTTGTGAAAATTCTGTGAATAGGGATGTGTAGATACGCATCCTTTAAGTCCACGGTGGTCATATATTGACCCTCCTGGATCAGAGGTAGAATAGACCAAATAGTCTCCATCTTGAATGATGGAACTTTGAGGAACTTGTTTAGAATTTTGAGATCCAAGATTGATCTGAAAGTTCCCTCTTTTTTGGAAACCACAAACAGGTTTGAGTAAAAACCTAGCCCCTGTTCCTCTTTTGGGACTGGGTGGATCACCCCATGGTATGTAGGTATTCTACACAGCGTAAGAACGCCTCTCTCTTTGTCTGTTTACAGACAATCGAGAAATGTGAAAAGTCCCCCTTGGAAGAGAGCCTTTGAATTCCAGAAAATATCCCTGGGACACAATTTCTAAAACCCAGGTATCGTGAACATCTCTTGCCCAAGCCTGAGTGAAGAGAGAGAGTTTGCCCCCTTCTAGATCTGGTCCTGGATCAGGGACTACCCCTTCATGCTGTCTTAGAGGCAGCTGCAGGCTTCTTGGCTTGTTTACCCTTGTTCCAAGCCTGGTTAGGTCTTCAGACTGACTTGGATTGGGCAAAATTCCCCTCTTGCTTTGCAGCAGAGGAAGCTGAAGTGGGACCACTCTTGAAATTCCAAAAGGAACGAAAATTAATTTTGTTTGGTCCTCATCTTATTTGATCTATCCTGAGGGAGGGCGTGATCTTTCCCTCCAGTGATGTCTGAAATAATCTCTTTCAATTCAGGCCCGAATAGGGTCTTTCCTTTGAAAGGGATGTTCAAATGTTTAGTTTTAGATGACACATCAGCAGACCAGGATTTAAGCCATAACGCCCTGCATGCTAAAATGGCAAAACCTGAATTCTTTGCCGCTAATTTAGCCAGTTGAAAAGCGGCATCTGTAATAAAAGAATTAGCCAATTTAAGGGCCTTAATTCTGTCCAAAATTTCTTCTAATGGAGTCTCCATCTGAAGAGCCTCTTCTAGAGCCTCAAACCAGAAAGCAGCTGCAGTTGTTGCAGGAACAATGCACGCAATAGGTTGAAGAAGAAAACCTTGATGAACAAAAATTTTCTTCAGGAGACCCTCTAATTTTTTATCCATAGGATCTTTGAAAGCACAACTGACTTCAATAGGTATAGTTGTACACTTAGACAGAGTAGAAATAGCTCCCTCCCCCTTAGGAACTGTCTGACACGAGTCCCGCATGGTGTCAGATATGGGAAACATTTTCTTAAAAACAGGAGGGGGAATGAACGGAATACCTGGTCTATCCCACTCCTTAGCAATAATATTCACAATCCTCTTAGGGACTGGAAAAAAATATCAGTGTAAACAGGAACCTCTAAGTATTTATCCATCTTACACAATTTCTCTGGGACCACTATAGGGTCACAATCATCTAGAGCCGCTAATACCTCCCTGAGCAATAAGCGGAGGTGTTCAAGCTTAAATTTAAAGGCCGTCATATCAGAATCTGTCTGTGGAAGCGTCTTTCCTGAGTCAGAAATTTCTCCCTCAGATAACAAATCCCTCACCCCTACCTCAGAGCATTGATCTGTTGGCGCTCTACAAATAACCGATAATAATAATAATAATAATTGTGAGGGCATATCAGATACGGCTAATAAAGCGTCAGACTGCTCAGCATTTTTCCTTAACCCAGAGCTGTCCCGCTTTCCTTAAAAACCAGGCAGTCAGGATAAAACCTCTGTGAGGGTTGAATTCATAACTGTGGCCATATCTTGTAAAATAAATAAATTAAACGCACTAGAGGTACTTGGCTAGATGGCGAACCCTCATTTACTTCTGACTGAGAATCATCTATTGCTCTATATTTAAGTGCTAATATATGTTCTTTATAGTTTATAGACATATCAGTACAATTGGGACACATTCTAAGAGGGGGTACCACAATGGCTTCCAATATTGAACAAGGATTTTCCTTGGTGTTAAACAGGCTAGTAATGTAACAAGCAAGCTTGGAAAAACACTGTAATCAAAGTAAATAACACTTAGAAATAAAACGGTACTGTGCCTTTAAGAGAAAAAAAGCTGCACAAATTCTGCAAAACAGTGTAAAAAAGCAGTAGACATAACGAAATCTTTACAGTAGTATCATATAGCCTTAGTAACCATCAAAACCAGTAAAAAAGACTTTCAGCACTTTGCCACAGCTCTGCTGGAGCTCCTACCTGCCCTTCAGAACAATTTGTGGGGAAAAACTTCTTTTACAGCCCTCAAACATGGCAGGAACCTCTGGAGAAGCAGTTAGAAGTCTCAGAGGAAAAGAAACTGCACAACTGAGGCTCGAAAATAGGCCCCTCCCACCTCACTCAATATGTTGAGGCCTAACAGACAAACACTAGAGTGTCTCTAAATTAACCATGTGGGTTAGAAAACTCAAAAACAAGCCATAATGACCCCTTTAGTCCCTTCAAAAAAACGTTATAATTGCATCATTCACTGAATAAACTAAAACGTTTTTACCAAACAGTGTCACCAGTAACTAATGAGCCCTTCATGCAAGCTGAAATTCCTATCCAAGTGTCTGAATACAGCTTACCCTTCCCTCATGGGGATATTGCCAGCCTTTTCTAGAAATAACATAGTCTGTCTATAAAAAAATAGACTGAACATACCGTAATGCAGTTTAGCCTGCAAACTGTTCCCCCAACTGAAGTTTTCCTGTACTCTTCAGCCCTTGTGAGAACAGCAGTGGATCTTAGTTACAAAGTGCTAAGGTCATCATCCTCCTTGCAGAAATCTTCATCCCTTTTTCTGCAGAGAGTAAATAGTACACACCGGTACCATTTAAAAATAACAAACTTTTGCTTGAGAAAATAAAAACCTAACATTTTTGTCACCACACTCCTCTTTGCCCTTCCTAGCAGTTAAGCAGGCAGAGAGAATGACTGGGGGGGTGGAGCTAAGGGGGGAGCTATATAGGCAGCTCTGCTGTGGGTGCTCTCTCTGCCACTTCCTGTAGGGGAGGAGAATATCCCACAAGTAAGGATGAATCCGTGGACTCGATACATCTTACAAGAGAAATGTAATCAATGAAAGTGCCCCTGTTTTGCAGACATTGTATATACTGTGGATTACATTAAGACATTTTATAATCACTTTAACATAGGACAAGGTCAAGTACTCTGTGCTCTCCATGAGAGACATCCTGCAACAGTATGCATGAAAGCTCTAGCCACAAATTATTCCTGGTCACCTAAATTGAATGACATAATTCAGGTAAATGAGAAAAGGATTGTGTGCTATGTCAAACCATTCATCATGCTATTCTTGGAAAGAGATTTGTACACCATCCTTATGATTATACTTAGCCTTTGCTTGATATTTCAAGGACAGGTGTTTTACCTAGAGGTTTACTAATTGTCCATGTATGTAGAAACTGCTCCCGATATGTCTGCTACATCAGTTACTTTCATGCATGTTTAGAGGAGGTTGTTGGATACATATGAATAGTCTGATAACTGTGTCAGATAATGGAGCACGGTTGACCTATTTACAATTCAAAAAACATTCCAGGCAAATAACTTAATTTGGCATTTTACAACTGTATCTTTTCATTTGTTAGCAAGTTATTAGTCTGGACTAGGTGCTCATCTTAAAGGGACATTGTATACTAGATTTTTCTTTGCATACATGTTTTGTAGATGATCAATTTATATTTCCCATCTGGGAGTGTTTTTGTATCAATGTATAGTTTTGCTTATTTTTAATATCATTGTGCTGATTTTAAAACTCCTATCCAAGCCCCAAAGTATAAGATGTAGACAAAGGTCTACAGATTTATGCTGCTACTGTTTGTGTAATTTGTCTTTTCATATGCAGGGAAGGGGGGAAGGTCGAAGTGTCTGCTCTTTTTGCTTTTCCAGCCCCTTTTCACTGGGTGTCCCAGCCTAACTTCATCAACAGTGATAAACTGGGAGCATCTAAGTAAGTTTTTAAAAGGTTTTATACTGGATATTAAGATCAATATCTGTGCATATTCTTCTTTATAGGAGTGTCTATTATATGCAGTTATATGAAAATTGGTGTATAGTGTCCCTTTAACTAAGACTCAATAAAATAATTAAGGGAGACTGAAATTGTTTACTGAAATAGCATGACTTCTTGTTCCAGCACATATTAAGTCTTGCAGAGCTACTAATAGTTTAGCATCTAAAAACCTTTATAGATCATTTATATCAGGTTTGTCCAACATTTATCTTCAAGGGCCATATTTTGGGATATCCAATTTGTGTGGAACTTAAAACACATAAGCCAATTAGAAGCTTGTGGGGTATATTTAACCTACAAAGAAGTATATAATTAGAAAAAAATAAAAAAATAAAATATGAAAACAAAGAATATTCACTACATTGCATGAAAAATCACACTCTGGAAGTAAACATTAATCCAGAAATATATACGTGTTATTCAAAAAAAGGTACAATGCAAAAATAATTGTCATATCCTATAATATAAATGGCCAAGTGTGTTTGTCCGAAGCTGTCATGCGCAGTAGAGACTGCATGAGGACAAATACACCTGGCCTTACACAAACTAACTTGGCATCTGCCGAGTGCCGTTCGGTGTGAGGGGGGCGTGACGTGGACGGGTTGCGGGTGGGACGTGGGCGGGGCTGGGCATGAGAGAGCTCAAAAGAGGGGGGATAGAAGGAGCAAAAGAGGAGGGATAGAGAGAGCAAAAGAGAGGGAGAGAGAGAACAAAAGAGAGGGGGGAGGGAGAGCAAAAGAGAGGGGAGAGAGAGCAAAAGAGGGGAGAGAGACAGCAAAAGAGAGGGGGAAAAAGGGGAGAGAGCAAAAGAGAGGGGAGAGAGAGCAAAATAGGGGGGGAGAGCGCAAAAAAGGGGAGATAGAGACAGAGAGAGAGAGAGAGAGAGAGTGAGAGCGCAACAGAGAGGGGGGAGGGAGAGAGAGCAAAAGAGAGGGGGGAGAGAGAGAGCAAAAGAGAGGGGGAGAGAGAGAGCAAAAGAGAGGAGAAGAGAGAGAGCAAAAGATAGGGGGAGAGAGACAGGGCAAAAGAGAGGGGGAGATAGACAGCAAAAGAGGGGAAGAGAGAGAGCAAAAGAGAGGGGAAGAGAGAGAGAGAGCAAAAGAGAGGGGAAGAGAGAGAGAGCAAAAGAGAGGGGAAGAGAGAGAGAGAGCAAAATAGGGGGGTGAGAGACAGCGCAAAAGAAAGGGGGAGACAGAGAGCAAAAGAGAGGGGAGAGAGAGAGAGAAAAAGAGGGGGATAGAGAGAGCGCAAAAGAGGGAGAGAGACAGCAAAAGAGAGGGGGGAGGGAGAGCAAAAGAAAGGGGAGAGAGAGAGAGCAAAAGAGGGAGAGAGACAGCAAAAGAGAGGGGGGAGGGAGAGTAAAAGAAAGGGGAGAGAGAGAGAGCAAAAGAGGGGAGGGAGAGAGACAGCAAAAGAGAGGGGGAGAAATGGGAGAGAGAGCAAAAGAGAGGAGAGAGAGAGCAAAAGAGGGGAGAGAGAGAGAGCAAAAGAGGGGAGAGAGAGAGCGCAAAAGAGAGGAGGGAAGAGAGGGGGAGAGAGAGCAAAAGAGAGGGGGAAAAGAGAGAGAGCAAAAGAGAGGGGGAGAAAGGGGAGAGAGAGAGGAGAGAAAGAGCAAAAGAGAGGGGGACAGTGCAAAAGAGGGGAGACAGAGAGAGAGAGTGCAAAAGAGAGGAGGGAAGAGAGGGGGAGAGAGAGCAAAAGAGAGGGGGAAAAGAGAGAGAGCAAAAGAGAGGGGGAGAAAGGGGAGAGAGAGAGGAGAGAAAGAGCAAAAGAGAGGGGGACAGTGCAAAAGAGGGGAGACAGAGAGAGAGAGAGTGCAAAAGATAGGAGGGAAGAGAAGGGTGAGAGAGAGAGCAAAAGAGAGGAGGGAAGAGAGGGGTGAGAGAGAGAGCAAAAGAGAGGAGGGAAGAGAGGGGTGAGAGAGAGCAAAAGAGAGGGGGAGAGAGAGCAAAAGAGAGGGGGACAGAGAGCAAAAGAGGGGGGATAGAGAGACAGCAAAAGAGGGAGAGATACAGCAAAAGAGAGGGGGGAGGGAGAGCAAAAGAAAGGGGAGAGAGAGAGCAAAAGAGGGGGGAGAGAGAGAGCAAAAGAGGGGGGAGAGAGAGAGCAAAAGAGAGGGGGAAAATAGAGAGCAAAAGAGAGGAGAGAGAGAGCAAAAGAGGAGAGAGAGAGCAAAAGAGAGGGTAGAGAGAGCAAAAGAGAAGGGGAGAGAGAGCATAAGAGAGGGGGAAAGAGAGCAAAAGATAGGTAGAGAGAAAGAGCAAAAGAGAGGGGGGAGAGACAGCAAAAGAGAGGGAGGAGAGAGAGAGCACAAGGGGGGGATAGAGAAAGCAAAAGAGGGGGGATAGAGAGAGAAAAAGAGAAGGAGAGAGACAGCAAAAGAGAGGGGAAGAGAGACAGCAAAAGAGAGGGGGAGAGAGCAAAAGAGAGGGGGGAGAGAGCAAAAGAGAGGGGAAGAGAGCACAAAAGAGAGGGCGAGAGCGCAAAAGAGAGGGCGAGAACGCAAAAGAGAGGGCGAGAGCACAAAAGAGAGGGCGAGAGCGCAAAAGAGAGGGCAAGAGTGCAAAAGAGAGGGCGAGAGCGCAAAAGAGAGGGGAAGAGAGGGAGCAAAAAGAGAGGGGGGAGAAAATATGGGGGAGAGAGAGAGCAAAAGAGAGGAAGAGAGAGAGCAAAAGAGAAGGGGAAAGAGACAGCAAAAGAGAGGGAGAGACAGCAAAAGAGAGGGGGGAAAAAGAGGGGGAGAGAGAGAACAAAAGAGAGGGGAGAGAGAGCAAAAGAGAGGGGAGAGATAGCAAAAGAGAGGGAAGAGAGAGCAAAAGAGAGAGAGAGCAAAAGAGAGAGAGAGCAAAAGAGAGAGAGAGCAAAAGAGAAGGGGGAGAGAGCAAAAGAGAGGGGGAGAGCGCAAAATAGGGGAGGGAGAGAGTGTGCAAAAGAGAGGGAGGGGAAAGAGGGGGAAGAGAGAGCAAAAGAGAGGGGAGGGAGAGCGCAAAAGAAAGGGGAGAGAGAGCATAACAGAGGGTGACAGAGAGAGCAAAAGAGGGGTGACAGAGAGTGCAAAAGAAAGGGGACAGAGAGAGCAAAAAAGGGGAGAGAGAGCAAAAAAAGGGGAGAGAGAGAGAGCAAAAAAGGGGGAGAGAAAGCAAAAGAGAGGGGAGAGAGAGCAAGAGAGGGGAGAGAGAGCAAAAGAGGGGAGAGAGAGCAAGAGAGGGGAGAGAGAGCAAAAGAGGGGAGAGAGAGAGAGGGCAAAAGAGGGGAGAGAGAGAGGGAAAAAGAGGGGGGATAGAGAGAGAGCAAAAGAGGGGGGATAGAGAGACAGCAAAAGAGGGAGAGAGACAACAAAAGAGAGGGGGAGGGAGAGCAAAAGAAAGGGGAGAGAGAGAGCAAAAGAGGGGAGATAGAGAGTGCAAAAGAGAGGGGGAGAAATGGGAGAGAGAGAGATAGCAAAAGAGAGGAGAGAGAGAGCAAAAGAGAGGGGGGAAGAGATGGGTGAGAGAGAGAGAGAGAGATAAAAAGAGAGGAGGGAAGAGAGAGAGCAAAAGAGAGGGGAGAGAGCAAAAGAGAGGGGAGAGAGCAAAAGAGAGGGGAGAGAGCAAAAGAGAGGGGGGAAAGCAAAAGAGAGGGGAGAGAGCAAAAGAGAGGGGAGAGAGCAAAAGAGAGGGGAGAGAGCAAAAGAGAGGGGAGAGAGCAAAAGAGAGGGGGAGAGAGAGATCAAAAGAGGGGGATAGAGAGCAAAAGAGGGGGATAGAGAGCAAAAGAGGGGGGAGAGAGATAGCAAAAGAGAGGGGGAAAATAGAGAGAGCTAAGAGAGGGAAGAGAGCAAAAGAGAGGGGGAGAGAGAGCAAAAGAGAGGGGGAGAGAGAGCAAAAGAGAGGGGGAGAGAGAGCATAAGAGAGGGGGAAAGAGAGCAAAAGAGAGAGGGAAAGAGAGCAAAAGAGAGGGGGGAGAGAGAGCACAAGAGGAGGGATAGAGAAAGCAAAAGAGGGGGATAGAGAGAGGAAAAGAGAGGGAGAAAGACAGCAAAGGAGGGGAAGAGAGAGAGAAAAAAGAGGGGAAGACAGAACAAAAGAGAGGGGAAGAGAGAGCAAAAGAGAGGGGAAGAGAGAGCAAAAGAGAGAGGGGAAGAGAGAGCAAAAGAGAGAGGGGAGAGCGCAAAAGAGAGAGGGGAGAGCACAAAAGAGAGAGGGGAGAGCGCAAAAGAGAGGGGAAGAGAGAGAGCAAAAAGAGAGGGGGGAGAGAGAGCACAAAAGAGAGGGGGGAGAGAGAAAGAGCCCAATAGGGGGGATAGAGAGAGCAAAATATGGGGGAGAGAGAGAGAGCAAAAGAGAGGGAGAGACAGCAAAAGTGAGGTAGAAAGAGACAGCAAAAGAGAGGGGGACAGCGCAAAAGAGGGGAGAGAGACAGAGAGAGAGCAAAAGAGAGGAGGGAAGAGAGGGGTGAGAGAGAGAGAGCAAAAGAGAGGGGGAGAGAGAGCAAAAGAGAGGGGGAGAGAGAGCAAAAGAGAGGGGGAGAAAGAGCAAAAGAGAGGGGGAGAGAGAGAACAAAAGAGAGGGAGGAAAAGAGAGGGGTAGAGAGAGAACAAAAGAGAGTGGAGAGAGAGAGAGAGCAAAAGAGGGGGGAGAGAGGAGGAGAGAGAGCAAAAGAGAGGGGAAAGAGAGAGAGAGAGCAAAAGAGAAGGGGGAGAGAGCAAAAGAGAAGGGGGAGAGAGCAAAAGAGGGGAGAGAGCCAAAGAGAGGGGGAGAGAGAGCCAAAGAGAGGGGGAGAGAGAGCCAAAGAGAGGGGGAGAGAGAGCCAAAGAGAGGGGGGAGAGAGAGAGCAAAAGAGAGGGGGAAAATAGAGAGAGCAAAAGAGAAGGGGAGAGAGAGCAAAAGAGAGGGGGAGAGAGAGCAAAAGAGAGGGAGAGAGAGAGCAAAAGAGAGGGAGAGAGAGAGCAAAAGAGAGGGGGAGAGACAGCAAAAGAGAGGGGGGAGAGAGAGAGAGCACAAGAGGGGGGGATAGAGAGAGGAAAAGAGAGGGAGAGAGACAGCAAAAGAGAGGAGAAGAGAGACAGCAAAAGAGAGGGGAGGAGAGAGCAAAAGAGAGGGGAGGAGAGAGCAAAAAAGAGAGGGGGGAGAGCGCAAAAGAGAGGGGAAGAGAGAGAGCAAAAAGAGAGGGGGGAGAGAGAGAACAAAAGAGAGGGGGGAGAGAGAAAGCACAATAGGGGGGATAGAGAGAGCAAAATATGGGGAAGTGAGAGAGCAAAAGAGGGAGAAAGACAGCAAAAGAGAGGGGGAGAGAGACAGCAAACGAGAGGGAGGAAAAGAGAGGGGGAGAGAGAGAGCAAAAGAGAGGGAGGAAAAGAGAGGGGGAGATAGAGAGCAAAAGAGGGGGGAGAGAGAGCAAAAGAGAGGGGGAGAGAGAGCAAAAGAGAGGGGGGAGAGAGAGCGCAAAAGAGAGGGGGAGAGAGAGAGCAAAAGAGGGGGAAAATAGAGAGAGCAAAAGAGAGGGGGGAGAGAGAGAGCATAAGAGAGGGGGAGAGAGAGCAAAAGAGAGGGAGAGAGAGAGCAAAAGAGAGGGAGAGAGAGAGAGAGCAAAAGATAGGGGGAGAGACAGCAAAAGAGAGGGGGGAGAGAGAGAGCACAAGAGGGGGGGATAGAGAGAGGAAAAGAGAGGGAGAGAGACAGCAAAAGAGGGGAGAAGAGAGACAGCAAAAGAGAGGGGAGGAGAGAGCAAAAAAGAGAGGGGGGAGAGCACAAAAGAGAGGGGAAGAGAGAGAGCAAAAAGAGAGGGGGGAGAGAGAGAACAAAAGAGAGGGGGGAGAGAGAGAGCACAATAGGGGGATAGAGAGAGCAAAATATGGGGAAGTGAGAGAGCAAAAGAGGGAGAAAGACAGCAAAAGAGAGGGGGAGAGAGACAGCAAAAGAGAGGGGGAGAGAGACAGCAAACGAGAGGGAGGAAAAGAGAGGGGGAGAGAGACAGCAAAAGAGAGGGAGGAAAAGAGAGGGGGAGATAGAGAGCAAAAGAGAGGGGGAGAGAGAGCAAAAGAGAGGGGGGAGAGAGAGCGCAAAAGAGAGGGGGAGAGAGAGAGCAAAAGAGAGGGGAGAGAGAGCAAAAGAGAGGGAAGAGAGAGCAAAAAAGAGGGGAAAGAGAGAAAAAGAGGGAGAGAGCGCAAAAGAGAAGGGGGAGAGAGCAAAAGAGAGGGGGAGAGCACAAAAGAGGGGAGAGAGAGAGTGTGCAAAAGAGAGGGAGGGGAAAGAGGGGGGAGAGAGCAAAAGAGAGGGGGAGAGCAAAAGAGAGGGGGAGAGAGAAAACAAAAGAGAGGGGGAGAGTGCAAAAAAGGGGAGAGAGAGCAAAAGAGAGGGAGAGAGACAGCAAAAGAGAGTGGGAGGGAGAGGGGGAGAGAGCATGCAAAAGAGAGAGAGGAAAAGAGAGGAGGAGAGAGAGCAAAACAGAGGGGGGAGAGAGAGCAAAACAGAGGGGGAGAGAGAGAACAAAAGAGGGGTGATAGAGACAACAAAAGAGAGGGAGAGAGACAACAAAAGAGAGGGAGAGAGACAGCAAAAGAGAGGGGGAGGGAGAGCAAAAGAGGGGGAGGGAGAGCAAAAGAGAGGGGGAGGAGTGCAAAAGAGGGGGAGGAGTGCAAAAGAGAGGGGGAGAGAGAGAGCAAAAGAGGGGTGATAGAGGGAGGAAAAGAGAGGAGGAGAAAGAGAGCAAAAGAGAGGTGGAGAGAGAGAGCATAAGAGAGGGGGAGAGAGAGCAAAAGAGAGGGAGAGAGAGAGAGCAAAAGAGAGGGGGAGAGAGAGAGCAAAAGAGAGGGGGAGAGAGAGAGCAAAAGAGAGGGGGAGAGAGAGAGCAAAAGAGAGGAGAAGAGAGACAGCAAAAGAGAGGAGAAGAGAGACAGCAAAAGAGAGGGGAGGAGAGAGCAAAAGAGAGGGGAGGAGAGAGCAAAAAAGAGAGGGGGGAGAGCACAAAAGAGAGGGGAAGAGAGAGAGCAAAAAGAGAGGGGGGAGAGAGAGAACAAAAGAGGGGGGAGAGAGAGCACAATAGGGGGGATAGAGAGAGCAAATATGGGGAAGTGAGAGAGCAAAAGAGGGAGAAAGACAGCAAAAGAGAGGGGGAGAGAGACAGCAAAAGAGAGGGGGAGAGAGACAGCAAACGAGAGGGAGGAAAAGAGAGGGGGAGAGAGAGAGCAAAAGAGAGGGAGGAAAAGAGAGGGGGAGATAGAGAGCAAAAGAGAGGGGGAGAGAGAGCAAAAGAGAGGGGGGAGAGAGAGCGCAAAAGAGAGGGGGAGAGAGAGAGCAAAAGAGAGGGGAGAGAGAGAGCAAAAGAGAGGGAAGAGAGAGCAAAAAAGAGGGGGGAGAGAGCACAAAAGAGAAGGGGGAGAGAGCAAAAGAGAGGGGGAGAGCGCAAAAGAGGGGAGAGAGAGAGTGTGCAAAAGAGAGGGAGGGGAAAGAGGGGGGAGAGAGCAAAAGAGAGGGGAGAGCAAAAGAGAGGGGGAGAGAGAAAACAAAAGAGAGGGGGAGAGTGCAAAAGAGGGGAGAGAGAGCAAAAGAGAGGGAGAGAGACAGCAAAAGAGAGTGGGAGGGAGAGGGGGAGAGAGCACGCAAAAGAGAGAGAGGAAAAGAGAGGAGGAGAGAGAGCAAAACAGAGGGGGGAGAGAGAGCAAAACAGAGGGGGAGAGAGAGAGCAAAAGAGGGGTGATAGAGACAACAAAAGAGAGGGAGAGAGACAGTAAAAGAGAGGGAGAGAGACAGCAAAAGAGGGGGAGGGAGAGCAAAAGAGAGGGGGAGGGAGAGCAAAAGAGAGGGGGAGGAGTGCAAAAGAGAGGGGGAGAGAGAGAGCAAAAGAGGGGTGATAGAGGGAGGAAAAGAGAGGAGGAGAAAGAGAGCAAAACAGAGGGGGAGAGAGGGCAAAATAGAGAGAGGGGGAGAGAGGGCAAAATAGAGAGAGGGGGAGAGAGAGCAAAAGAGAGGGGGACAGAGCAAAAGAGGGGGGATAGAGAGAGAGCAAGAGGTGTAGCAGCTGTACTGCAAAAAATGGCCCATGTACACTGGCTTTAGGACTAGTATTTATATAATGCATGTACAAATGTATATCTATCTAATAAATGTATCTATCAATACACGAACATTACATAAATATATATTTTATTTATTTATATATAGGTCAATTATTTTGTATTGTACTTCTTTAGTTCATACATAAGCACTTAAAAGGGACATGAAACCTACAATTTTTCTTTCATGATTTAGGCAGAACATACAATTTTAAACAGATTTCCAGTTTACATCTATTATTAACTTTGCTTCATTTTCTTGGTATCATTTGTTAAAGGAGCAGCAATGCACTACTGGTTTCTAATTGAACACATGGGTGAGCCAATGACAATCGGTATATATATGCAGCCACCAATAAGCAGCTAGAACCTTTGCTGTTCATGCCCTTTCCTAGATAAATATTTCAGCAAAAGATAACAAGAGAAGGAAGCAAATTAAATAATAGAAGTAAATTGGAAAGTTGTTTAGCATTGTGTGCTTTGTCTAAATCATGAATGTCTAATTATGACTTTACTGTCCCTTTAAGGGTTGATTTTTGGACCACAGTTCTGCCATTTAATGAATTTGTATTTCTTTTTATTACATTTTTAGAAACAAAAAAATATATTTTTCATTTATAATACAAATACTCATTTCATGATCGCCTCTTCTATTTACTTTTATCTGTAAATGTGTTGCTATTGCTGATGAAACAGCTTTAGACTGTGACACACATAGGGCTAGATTGCAAACACGATCACTGAATTTCTGCGTTTTTTATGCTCGAATCCCTATTACAAGTGCTGCGCTGTTTAAATGACTGAAAATTAATTTACGCAAACTCATGGTAATTTATACATCCCATATTTTTTATGGGCGGAGTTGAGTGGCAATGTCAGGTGGTGTTACAAGTTGAAAGTAAATGCAATCACTCAAATTTAATGCTCAAACTTTTTATGCAACCTGAAAGTTTGTGTAAAGTGTTTGGCCAGAGGAAACAGTTGCACTAAACTGCACTATTAGCCCCTAAACCGCCACACCCCCACACCGCAAACTACCCCTCTACATTATGAAAGGGATACTAACCCCAAATTTTTTCTTTCACGATTCAGATAGAGAATGCAATTTTAAGCAACTTTCTAATTTACTCCTATTATCAATTTTTCTTTGTTCTCATGTTATCTTGATTTGAAAAAGCAATAATAAAAGGTTAGGAGCTGGCCCATTTTAGTTCAGCACCTGGGTAGCGCTTGCTGATTGGTTTGCTACATTTAGCCACAAATCAGCAGGTGCTGAACATAAAATGGTCCGGCTCTAAAGCTTACAGTACTGCTTTTTCAAATCAAGATAACATGAAAACAAATAAAAATTGATAATAGGAGTAAATTAGAAAGTGGCTTAAAATCTCCTGCTCTATCTGAATCATGAAAGAAAAAAATTGGGTTTAGTATCACTTTAACCCCCACAACCCCATCGCAAAATACCCCTCTACACTATTAACCCCTAAGCTGCCACAACCCCAACGCGAAATACAAATCTATAATATTAACCCCTAAACCGCCACAACCCACATCACAAAATACCCCTCTACACTATTAACCCCTAAACAGCCACAACCCCATCACAAAATACCACTCTACACTATTAACCCCTAAACCGAAACAACCCCATCACAAAATACCACTCTACACTATTAACCCCTAAACCGAAACAACCCCATCATAAAATACCACTCTACACTATTAACCCCTAAACCGAAACAACCCCATCACAAAATACCACTCTACACTATTAACCCCTAAACCACCACAACCCCCATCGCAGAATACCCACTAACCTCATTGCCCTTAGAAGCTCATTTAGCTCTATAGTTGCCCAAAAAGAATTTAAATTCAAGTCAGCCAATAGAATGAAAGCTTTTTCTATTGGCTGATTTTAATCAGCTAATAGGAATGCAAGGGTACTCCTATATAAAGGGAGTACCTCGCAAATAAAATTTAGTGTGCAGCGGATGACTTCATGAAGAGGACATTGGGGACAGAAAATCTGAAGATAAAAAGAAAAGAAGATGGATGAAGATAGAAGACCGTCACCACTATGTAAGAGCCGGATTCAAGTTTGGTGAGTAACATCTTTGTGGTTTAGTAAATTAGTTTTTTTTTTTTTTTTTTTTTTAGAATAGGGTTCCACACAAGGGAAAAAAAATACTTTTAATATGTGTGCTACACGAAGTCTAGCAGAGTTTGCGTTAATTTTAAGGAGCACTGTTTCATATCCCTTTAAAATATATTAAATCAAAGTAAACATATAAAGAAACAGATTTGTTAAACAACTTGTTTTTTTGTTCACTTACAAATTATCAGCGTAGCCACTACCTATAGTCACACAAGTGAGCTGAGATGCTGGGAACTTAAAAGGGACATGAAACCCAAACATTTTCTTTCATAATTCAGATAGAGCATACAATTTTGAATAACTTTCCAATTTACTTCTATGATCTAATTTTCTCTTGGTATCGATTGTTGAAAAGCATACCTAATGAGGCTTAGGAGCTGGGAGCTAGCTGCTGATTGGTGGCTCCAAATATATACATTCAGATAGGGCATGCACTCTTAAGCAACATCATTTACTTTTATCATTAAAGGGACACTGTACACTGTAATTTTAAGCAACTTTCTAATTTACTCCTATTATCAATTTTTCTTCGTTCTCTTGCTATCATTATTTGAAAAAGAAGGCATCTAAGCTTTTTTTTGGTTTCAGTACTCTGGACAGCACTTTTTTATTGGTGGATGAATTTACCCACCAATCAGCAAGGACAACCCAGGTTGTTCACCAAAAATGGGCCGGCATCTAAACTTACATTCTTGCATTTCAAATAAAGATACCAAGAGAATAAAGAAAATTTGATAATGGGAGTAAATTAGAAAGATGCTTAAAATTTCATGCTCAATCTGAATCACGAAAGAACATTTTTGGGTACAGTGTCCCTTTAAATTTGCTTTATTCCCTTGGTATTCTTTGTTGAAACCTAAACCTAGGTAGGCTGAAACTGATTTCTAAGCCATTGAATGCTGCCTCTTATCGCAGTGCAATTTTGACAGTTTTTCATAGTTAGACATCGCTAGTTCATGTTTACCATATAAATAACATTGTACACACTCCCATGGAGTTACTTATGTGTCAGCACCGATTGGATAAAATGTAAGTCTGTCAAAAGAACTGAGATAAGAGGGCAGTCTGCAGAGGCTTAGATACAAGGTAATTAAAGAGGTAAAAAGTATATTAATATAACCGTGTTGGTTATGCAAAACTTGGGGAATGGGAAATAAAGGGATTATCTATCTTTTTATACAATAACAATTTTCAAGTAGACTGTTCCTTTAAGTATTTCAACATATTATCAATATTATACTTTTAATTATATTTTTTATCAAGAAATAAATACGGGAGAGAAGCAATTGCTATGGGCTAGTGAAGCGAAGGATGCCGTAATCGGCCCTTATATAGCTTATAAATAAATGTGGTGCAGACCCTTATATAGTAATGTATAGTGAGACATAACAAGAGAACTCATCCTGGAAAGTAGCCAGGTTGAAAAAAAGACAGAGAAACAGCACTCTTTTAAAGTAATCAATATTTTTTACTAGCACAATATAATATACATAAATGGTAAAGGAGATGGCATACGGGTGTCCTCCCTCCGCCTTGGCACTGCAAGGATAGGCAGAATCCACCGTGTGTGAAAATACAGAATCTGATTGCAACAAAAATATATTACAAAGAAACAATACTATAGGACCTATCGAGTCCAATAGACAAAACCTGACCGGTCAGGGGATGTGCGAAACAAATTGCCCAAAAATTGTAAATGCAGCAAGATGCAGAGCTGGCTAAAGTAAAGCCTGTCACACTTCCTACACCCGGCTGCACACAGCACCCATACGGAATGTGGGATCTAAGAAAGTAATGACAGCCTTATGACAAGCGGAATATGATAATCAGGCATACCTTGCAATATGTACAATATAGAAAATATATACAGAGGGAAAGTGTGTACCAAAGATCAACTACTCCCTGCTGCATCCGACACCTCTCTCAGGAGGTATGACAGGTCGGGCAGGTTGTGTAATGGGATCTAAGTGATCAAATGGAGACACGCCCTCAGGATATGTACATGGGTTAATGAGCCATACATTTCAATCTTCATATGGAAATGACATAAGTAAACTCAAAAACAAGGCATAGGTTAATGTCTGAAATGACCAATTGACACATTAAAGCAAACAGCGTTAGTATATGCTATGCAGAGAAGCAAAAGAATATGTTAGTACTCAGCATGCATCCATCCATTTGTTATTAGATGAGCTATGATCCTTGTAAGTTCTTAAGGAGAGCCGTGCCCCCTCTCGACAGAGTGGCGTTTGCCAGGTGCGAAAGTTCACGCACATAAGCCAGAGCTGGTTAGTACAGTTAGCGGCAAGGAATCTAATAACAGTAAGGAACCATACGACCTGTTAGATTCAGTGGTTTGTCGGCCGTGCCAGGTTGCTGTTAGTCCATGACAGTAAATGCCAGAAGTTTATCCGGACTTTGCTTTTTGAATGTGGCTGTTGAGTAACCGCTGGGCTTGTTGTAAGTTCTTTACTTTGAAATCCTCACACGCACATCACGTGATCCGGTCGGCTGGACCTATGCCGACGCGCGTTTCACCCGTGCGTCCAAGTTGCTTTACGGGCTTCGTCAGGGCGTAATATCCATGGTGCACTTGTCACCGTATTTATACAAAGTATGGTTAGCGCCTCTACTGACGGGTGAAAATATTACAGGTAAATACAAAATGTCAAAACTTGAGAAAAAACACAAACTGTCTATTTTTAAATTTAGAGTAGCAAAAGTGCTCACTCTACTTTATGTTGCATATTTACAAAAGAATAAAAGTTAACTATATTAATGTTGCAACCTTCAATTTGTTAAAGGTTTACTTAGTTAAACTTAATAGCGTACAAGACCCTAGAGAATGAATTTATTTACAAAAAACAGGCCATATCCAATTTATCATTAAGGCCTGCAGGAAGCTGTGTACCCAGAATAGAGATCCACCTGCATTCCTTTTGGAGGAGAATTCTATCATTATCCCCTCCTCTATTATTGGTAATTCCCCTATCTATTCCAATAAAAGAGAGAGAGTCAGGATTGCTATCATGCATGAGTTCATAATGTTTGGCAACATTACTTTTCTGGTTTTTGTATTTGACATCATCCCGGTGCGTGAACTTTCGCACCTGGCAAACGCCACTCTGTCGAGAGGGGGCACGGCTCTCCTTAAGAACTTACAAGGATCATAGCTCATCTAATAACAAATGGATGGATGCATGCTGAGTACTAACATATTCTTTTGCTTCTCTGCATAGCATATACTAACTCTGTTTGCTTTAATGTGTCAATTGGTCATTTCAGACATTAACCTATGCCTTGTTTTTGAGTTTACTTATGTCATTTCCATATGAAGATTGAAATATATGGCTCATTAACCCATGTACATATCCTGAGGGCGTGTCTCCATTTGATCACTTAGATCCCATTACACAACCTGCCCGACCTGTCATACCTCCTGAGAGAGGTGTCGGATGCAGCAGGGAGTAGTTGATCTTTGGTACACACTTTCCCTCTGTATATATTTTCTATATTGTACATATTGCAAGGTATGCCTGATTATCATATTCCGCTTGTCATAAGGCTGTCATTACTTTCTTAGATCCCACATTCCGTAGGGGTGCTGTGTGCAGCCGGGTGTAGGAAGTGTGACAGGCTTTACTTTAGCCAGCTCTGCATCTTGCTGCATTTACAATTTTTGGGCAATTTGTTTCGCACATCCCCTGACCGGTCAGGTTTTGTCTATTGGACTCGATAGGTCCTATAGTATTGTTTCTTTGTAATATATTTTTGTTGCAATCAGATTCTGTATTTTCACACACGGTGGATTCTGCCTATCCTTGCAGTGCCAAGGCGGAGGGAGGACACCCGTATGCCATCTCCTTTACCATTTATGTATATTATATTGTGCTAGTAAAAAATATTGATTACTTTAAAAGAGTGCTGTTTCCCTGTCTTTTTTTCAACCTGGCTACTTTCCAGGATGAGTTCTCTTGTTATGTCTCACTATACACTTTTAATTATATGTTGGGAAATTGATCACTGGTGTGTGAAATATTTCTATGATTTGTATGTAACACTCTTTGGGCTCCCGCTCCAGCATAAACTTTGCATACACTTACCATCGATTAAACTGATTATGGTTTAAGCCAGAATAAAGTCAGCTGAATGTTTGGAAGAGCCATGGCCCGTAAAGAGTTGACAAAGAAATTGCAAGAGTTAATTGCTGAAAAGAACCAGGAGAGGGATGCAAAAGAATTTTGAAAGCACTGGATGTACCGTTGAGCACTGTCAAAACCATCATCAAAAAGTGGAGAAAATGTGGTACTACAGAGACATTGCAAAGATCAGGACGGCTCTTCAAAGTTGATGAGAGGACAAGGAGAAAGCTTATCAGGGAGGCTACCAAGGGGCCTACAGAAATTTCTGAAAAGTACCGGTCACTCCTTGCATGTGACAACCATCTTATTTGCTGCACATATCTGGGCTACGGGTTAGGATGGCAAGATAGAAACCCTTTCTTAAAAAATTCAACATCCAAGCCCATCTAAATTATGCCAAAAGATTAATTAGACAAAGTTAGAACTTTTCGGCCTAAATTATAGATTAAGATATGTTTGGCACAATGCCAAAACAGCTCATCATCCAAGCAAAATCATACAGATTTAGTAGTTTTTTGTGGATAGAATTAATGGCATATCCAGGGGCTAGGGGTTGGGCTTTCTTTGGGGAAGCATGGTTGAGATCTTTCATCTAAAGGCCTAGCATGCACAATTCAAAAAGACTGTTCCTGAGAAGTATCTTGTCTCTAGGTTTTGTCTCGCTATTTCAACACTAACAATGATGTCTTCTTTTTATTTTTATTTTATTTCTGTTTAACGGTTTCAAGATTTCTTTTGTGCATATGTTAGAGTGGACTGGGGATGTGCATTTTTTTGGAATTAGGCATTCATTATAGAAACGAATGCTGAATTTTGCCGCAGGTATCTGCATTCGTCCTCTTTAGTGTAAACGTGCAACAGACAGATATTTGTATTTGCACAGATATTTGTGTGTTGCCCTTTTACATTAATAAATTAAATGCTGAAAATAGCCCCAGTGCAATGTCCCTGCAGGTCTGCTATACTGGCCAGGGTGCAAAATAATACATTTGCTTAGAGCATGAAAAGGCTCATGACGCTGGTAGTGTCTCTAGCATTGTATATAATAAAGAATAAATATAGATATAAAGGTCTTGTTATGGTGAACTGCGTTGGAATCTTTTTTTCAAATAAATGATTATTTAAAACCAGTCATAATAGCTATAGTTTATTATTATTTTTTTTATAACTCTATATACACATTTATGCAAATATATGCAAGTTTATTCAAATTATAATAGTCAATATTGTTTTCCCCCATGAAAGGTCACAACCTTAAAGGGACAGGAAACACAATTTTTTTCTTTCAAGATTCAGATAGAGCATACAATTTTAAACAACTTTCCAATTTAGTGCTATTATCTAATTTGCTTGATTAGTTAAATATCCTTTGTTGAAAAACTAGGTAGGCTCAGCAACTGGTTGCTATTTGCCGATTGGTGTCTGCACATTATATATATATATATATATATATATATATATATATATATTAAACATTTGGTTTCCTATCCCTTTAACAGCAGCATAGCTTAAAGGGATATGAAACCCCAAATGTTTCTTTTGTGATTCGGATAGAGAATACAATTTTGAACAACTTTCCAACTTACTTCTAGTATTTAATTTGTTTCATTCTCTTGTTATCCTTTGCTGAAAGGTTTTTCTAGGTAAGCTCTAGAGCAGCAAAGAACCTAGGTTCTAGCTGCTGATTGTTTGTTGCATGTATATACCGATTGGCAGTGAGCCAACCCATGTGTTCAGTTAGAAACCAGTAGTGCATTGCTGCTCCTTCAACACTTAATACCAAGAGAATGAAACAAATTAGATAATAGAATTAAATTAGAAAGTTATTATTCAATGTTAACTTTGAGATTACCCCATTACTTCCAATACAAGGTAACCCAAAATTTATTCCCGGGCTATCTAATGAAGTTTATAATATCTGGGCACGGAAAGGTCTATTGAATGTCTATCAATGCCTAAACAATCACCTCCAAATAAGAACGTTTGAGGAACTTGCTAGTGTTTTCTCTCTGTCAAATAAAAATGTTTATGCCTATCTTCAGATTAGACACTTCATCGCTGATAGTAGAGTATCAACCACCGATACTGAAGGATGGGCTAAGATTGAACAATATCTTACGTATTATAAATCCGGTTACCATAGCATTTCCCTTTTATATAAGATTATGCTCGCTAAACAGGGCCAACTGAGTATGAATAGCCTTACTAAAAAATGGAATTTCCATTTTTCGGATATATCTGTAGATACACTATGTACAGGCTTTAAATGGGTCAAAAAAGCCATCATTTCTACAACCTGGAAAGAATCGCATCTAAAACTAATGAATAATGCATACCTCACTCCTAGGAAAATGTCTAAATGGCATACAAAACATCCCTTTAATAAAAACAACAATTGTTCCAGATGTAACAAGGCAAATGCAGATATAATCCACTGTTTCTGGGATTGCCCTAAAATTAACCAGTTTTGGTGTAAAGTCGAGTTCTGGATTAATAAAATGTTAGAGAATAGAATTAAATTTACATCCAGATATATTTTTTTCCTTGTCCCTAAAGAAAATAATAGAAATAATAGTAATCTTATTAATACAGTGATCATGATAGGACGTAATCTTATCCTTAAGAACTGGAAGAGCAATAAGGCCCCGTCGATCTCATGCTTCCTAAACTCAATGCTCTCTCAGATAATCTTTGAACAAATGACTATTTCACCTACATATAAGAAGAAGATTACAGTGTTTTTTTAACGTGGCTAAGAGTTATATTATCTTACCCCCGAGACACACCATTCTCACTTATCTCTAGCCTGCGCAGAACAGAGTATTTTGAAACCTTAATTTTGTCAGGGGTGTTCCCGCCTGAATGGTACTGAGTGGTCTGTTACGAGATAAGACTATTAGGGAATGGAGAGAACATCTAAATGGAGCGAGGGGAAGGGGGGGTGGCTGGCCTGGAGAGAGTCCTCCGGGCTTTTTTTTTTTTTTTTTTTCCTCTTTTTCTTTTTCTCTCTCCTTTTAGTACGAATGTAAGTGCCTTCCCTCTAAATAGAGACAAGGCAAACGTTTCTAAAAAATTAAAGGATAACAAGTACAAAATAATATCTTGAGATACTGATTTAGAATTGTATAAGGTATATGAGAATATACCTGGGTTTTTTTTTTTTTTGCTGTTTTTCTTCTGTTATGGTATGTGCACTTGTTTCCTTTCAATAAAAATATGATTTAAAAAAAATAAATAAATAAAGTTATTTAAAATTGCATTCTCTATCTGAATCATGAAAGAACATTTTTGGGTTTCATGTCCCTTTAACTTTATTACTTCAGCAACCACAGTAACTAGCAGTCATCACTGTGATATTCAACTTAAGATTTCTGTTGCAGAAAGTAAAAAAAAAGGACTTATTTGACAAAGTAGGAACTAGGAGGTAATTATTTTAATCTCACTCAACAATTTCTAATGGTAAAAATGTATATATAACTCCTTTGTGCTGTGCATTTCCCTTAAAGGGACACTGAACCCAATTTTTTTATTTAATGATTCAGATAGAGCATGAAAATTTAAGCAACTTTCTAATTTACTCCTATTATCATTTTTTCTTCGTTCTCTTACAATCTCTATTTTAAATGCAGGAATGTAAATCTTAGCAGCCTGCCCATTTAAGTTCAGCACAATGGATAGCGCTTGCTTATTGGAGGCTTACATTTACCCACCAATAAGCAAGCATAACCCAGGATTACTTTGCATCACATTTCTGCTTTTTAAATAAAGATAGCAAGAGAACAAAGAACATTTGATAATAGGAGTAAATTAGAAAGTTGATTAAAATTGCAGGCTCTATCTGAATCATTAAATATTTTTTTTTTTGGGTTTAGTGTCCCTTTAAGTTGAATTGCTATTGAGCATGCTTATTCTGAGTTTGAGATGAAAGAAAACCTTGATAATTATTTGTACTATCATTCCATAAAGCTCTATAAAATAGCAACTTATTATATTTCATCCCTTTTGAATTGAATTACTATTGAAAGTTCTTGTTTTGCATTTGAGATGAAAGAAAACTTTTTTGTTTGTTCATTTATTTATTCCTTCTTTAACACATTAAAAATCTACTTAACATGGAAACCAGATAGATCATACAATTTTAAACAACTTTCCAATTTACTTCTATTATCTAATTTACTTCCTTTTCTTGGTATCCTTTGTTTAAGGTGCAGCAATGCATTACTGGGAGTTAGTTGAAAGCCAATGACAAGAGGCATATATATGCAGCCACCAATCAGCAGCTTCTGAGTCTACCTAAGTATACTTTTTAACAAAGGATACAAAGAAAACAAAATAAATTAGATTACAGAAATAAATTGGATGTTTATTTAAATTTCCATGCTCTTTCTGAATCAAGAAAAAAAAATGGGATTCATGTCTCTTTAACTCTTATTCACCCCGACACGGACTGCTGAATTGTTATGTGTATCACTGAGATGCTGCTTTCCTCAGCAGCCAATGTGTTAAATCAGCGTTTCTTACCCTTTGTGTAGCGCATACTCCTATAGGGATACATTTTGACCCTAAGTACTGTAACATGTAAAACTAAATACAGGTGGCCCTCGGTTTACAACGGTTCAATTTGCGCCGTTTATGAATAACAACCTTTTTGTTCAGTCATGTGACTGCTATTGAAAAGCATTGAGAAGCAGTGCATTGATTAAAATAGCCAGTAGGTGGAGCTGTCCTCTTGTGTTGCAGAAAAGATATGCAAGCCAAGCAAGCTAAAATGAATCAGTATCACTAGACCTGAGCTATCGTGCAGCTTTCATAGGAACAAGATCTTCCGGTCTATAAATCAGTCCAGATTGGAATGCATAGAAAGAATTGTTTGCAGAAAAATGCAAGTAAAGTGTGTGTTGTGTGATTATTTTATTAGGTTTATAATGCTGTTTAGCATTTAAAGTCTTCCTTTCAAAGCTTTAAAAATAATGTATTAGGTGTTACTTATGACAATTTTGAGAGGGGCCTGGAACATAACTCCCTCACTTCCCATTGACTTACATTATAAACTGGGTTTCAATTTACAACGGTTTCGATTTACAACCATTCCTTCTGGAACCTAACCCTGGCGTAAACTGAGTGCTACCTGTATTGGGTTTTAAAAATAGTCAAAAATAGGGAAAATGCAAGTCAATGAGTAACCCTTGTCCTGGGGTACCTGAAGCATTGGCTTCAGGTACCCCAGGTTGAGCAACACAGTGTTAAATGATTACAGGCTGAAGCACATATTATACCATACAGGTCTTTAAATTCCACTTCATTTAATCATGAAAAGCTACTAATTTATGTAAAGGGAAAGTGCATTTTAAATATTAAAGGGACATGAAACCCATTTCTTTTCTTTTACGGTTCAGATAGAGCATGCAATTGTAAATATCTTTTCAATTTATTTCTAATTTATTTTGTACTCTTTGTATCCCTTGTTGAAAAGTATACCTAGGTAGACTCAGAAGCTGCTAATTGATGGCTGCGCATATATAAATCTTGCCATTGGCTTTTAGCTAACTCCCAGTAGTGCATTGCTGCTCCTCCATGAAAGGATACAAATGAGAATGAAGCAAATTAGATAATAGAAGTAATTGGAAATACACAAACGGACATGAAACTCAATATTTTTTCTTTCATGATTCAAATAGAGCATGTGATTATAAACAACTTTCCAATTTATTTCTATCTAATTTGTTTTGCTCTGTTGCTGATTGGTGGCTGCGCATATATGCTTCATGTTATTGGATCACCCGGTGTGTTCATCACTGTAGTACATTGCTGCTTCTTCAACAAAGGATATCAAGATAAAAAAGCAAAATAGGCAATAGAAGTAAATTGGAAAGTTGTTTAAAATTGTATTTTCTTTCTGAATCATGAAAGAAAAAAATTGGGTTTAATACTTAACCCCTTAAGGACCAAGGGTGTACAGGGTGCTAGATCCGGATCCGGTTCCTGAGTGTCCGGGATCACGCGGGGGGCGGGGCTCAGGAGCGCACGCGTGCGTGGACATGAACTTTATTTCTGGTGTGCAAGGAGGGAGGGGAAAAGGGAGAGGGAGGGGAAATAAAATGTTTGTAAAGGGATCAGGGAGGGGGAGGGGTTAGTTTATTGAGGGGGGGCAGCTACACTACAGAAAATGGGGTGTTTATTTAAAAAAAAAAAAGGCAAATTTTTTAGTAAATTGGGTACTGGCAGACAGCTGCCAGTACCTAAGATGGCGGCCATTAGGTCCAGGGGGGAGGCTGAGAGAGCTGTTGGGGGGGGGGATCAGGGAGGTTGGGGGGAAATGGGGGATCCTACACTTATAATTTATATATTAAAAAACATAATTTATGTAAGAACTTACCTGATAAATTCATTTCTTTCATATTAGCAAGAGTCCATGAGCTAGTGACGTATGGGATATACATTCCTAACAGGAGTGGCAAAGTTTCCCAAACCTCAAAATGCCTATAAATACACCCCTCACCACACCCACAAATCAGTTTAACGAATAGCCAAGAAGTGGGGTGATAAGAAAAAGTGCGAAAGCATAAAAAATAAGGAATTGGAACAATTGTGCTTTATACAAAAAATCATAACCACCACAAAAAAAGGGTGGGCCTCATGGACTCTTGCTAATATGAAAGAAATGAATTTATCAGGTAAGTTCTTACATAAATTATGTTTTCTTTCATGTAATTAGCAAGAGTCCATGAGCTAGTGACGTATGGGATAATAAATACCCAAGATGTGGAACTTCCACGCAAGAGTCACTAGAGAGGGAGGGATAAAATAAAGACAGCTAATTCCGCTGAAAAATAATCCACACTCCAAAATAAAGTTTTAATCTTATAATGAAAAAAACTGAAATTATAAGCAGAAGAATCAAACTGAAACAGCTGCCTGAAGTACTTTTCTACCAAAAACTGAAAGAAGAAGAAAAAACATCAAAATGGTAGAATTTAGTAAAAGTATGCAAAGAAGACCAAGTTGCTGCTTTGCAAATCTGATCAACCGAAGCTTCATTCCTAAACACCCAGGAAGTAGAAACTGACCTAGTAGAATGAGCTGTAATCCTTTGAGGCGGAGTTTTACCCGACTCGACATAAGCATGATGAATCAAAGATTTTAACCAAGACGCCAAAGAAATGGCAGAGGCCTTCTGACCTTTCCTGGAACCGGGAAAAGATAACAAATAGACTAGAAGTCTTTTGGAAATCTTTAGTAGCTTCAACATAATATTTCAAAGCTCTAACTACATCCAAAGAATGTAACAATCTTTCCTTAGAATTCTTAGGATTAGGACACAATGAAAGAACCACAATTTCTCTACTAATGTTGTTAGAATTCACAACTTTAGGTAAAAATTTAAATGAAGTCCGCAACACCGCCTTATCCTGATGAAAAATCAGAAAAGGAGATTCACAAGAAAGAGCAGATAACTCAGAAACTCTTCTAGCAGAAGAGATAGCCAAAAGGAACAATACTTTCCAAGAAAGTAATTTAATATCCAGAGAATGCATAGGTTCAAACGGAGGAGCTTGTAAAGCCCCAGAACCAAATTCAAACTCCAAGGAGGAGAGATTGACTTAATGACAGGTTTTATACGAACCAAAGCCTGTACAAAACAATGAATATCAGGAAGATTAGCAATCTTTCTGTGAAACAGCACAGAAAGAGCAGAAATTTGTCCTTTCAATGAACTTGCAGACAAACCTTTATCCAGACCATCCTGAAGAAACTGTAAAATTCTAAGAATTCTAAAAGAATGTCAGGAAAAATGATGAGAAGAACACCAAGAAATGTAAGTCTTCCAGACTCGATAATATATCTTCCTAGATACAGATTTACGAGCCTGTAACATAGTATTAATTACGGAATCAGAGAAACCTCTATGACTGAGAATCAAGCGTTCAATCTCCATACCTTTAAATTTAAGGATTTGAGATCCTGATGGAAAAAAGGACCTTGAGATAGAAGGTCTGGTTTTAACGGAAGAGTCCAAGGTTGGCAAGTAGCCATCCGAACAAGATCCGCATACCAAAACCTGTGAGGCCATGCTGGAGCCACCAGCAGAACAAACACACCTTATTTTAGAATCTTGGAGATCACTCTTGGAAGAAGAACTAGAGGCGGAAAGATATAGGCAGGATGATACTTCCAAGGAAGTGACAATGCATCCACTGCCTCCGCCTGAGGATCCCTGGATCTGGACAGATACCTGGGAAGTTTCTTGTTTAGATGAGAGGCCATCAGATCTATTTCTGGAAGTCCCCAGATTTGAACAATCTGAAGAAAAACCTCTGGGTGAAGAGACCATTCGCCCGGATGTAACGTCTGGCGACTGAGATAATCCGCTTCCCAATTGTCTATACCTGGGATGTGAACCGCAGAGATTAGACAGGAGCTGGATTCCGCCAATACAAGTATCCGAGATACTTCTTTCATAGCCAGAGGACTGTGAGTCCCCCCTTGATGATTGACATATGCCACGGTTGTGACATTGTCCGTCTGAAAACAAATGAACGATTCTCTCTTCAGAAGAGGCCATGACTGAAGAGCTCTGAAAATCGCACGGAGTTCCAAAATGTTGATTGGTAATCTCGCCTCCTGAGATTCCCAAACCCCCTGCGCTGTCAGAGACCCCCATACAGCTCCCCAACCTGTCAGACTCGCATCTGTTGAGATCACAGTCCCGGTTGGAAGAACAAAAGAAGCCCCTTGAACTAAACGATGGTGATCTGTCCACCACGTCAGAGAGTGTCGTACAATCGGATTTAAAGATATTAACTGTGATATCTTTGTATAATCCCTGCACCACTGGTTCAGCATACAAAGCTGAAGAGGTCGCATGTGAAAACGAGCAAAGGGGATCGCGTCCGATGCAGCAGTCATAAGACCTAGAATTTCCATGCATAAGGCTACTGAAGGGAATGATTGAGACTGAAGGTTTTGACAAGCTGAAACCAATTTCAGACGTCTCTTGTCCGTCAGAGACAAAGTCATGGACACTGAATCTATTTGGAAGCCTAAAAAGGTTACCCTTGTCTGAGGAATCAATGAACTCTTTGGTAAATTGATCCTCCAACCATGTTCTTGAAGAAACGACACAAGTCGATTCGTATGAAATTCTGCTAAATGTGAAGACTCAGCAAGTACCAAGATATCGTCCAAATAAGGAAATACCACAATACCCTGTTCTCTGATTACAGATAGAAGGGCACCGAGAACCTTTGAAAAAATCCTTGGAGCTGTTGCTAGGCCGAACGGCAGAGCCACAAACTGGTAATGCTTGTCTAGAAAAGAGAATCTCAGAAACTGAAAGTGATCTGGATGAATCGGAATATGCAGATATGCATCTTGTAAATCTATTGTGGACATATAATGCCCTTGCTGAACAAAAGGCAGAATAGTCCTTATAGTTACCATTTTGAATGTTGGTATCCTTACATAACGATTCAATATTTTTAAATCCAGAACTGGTCTGAAGGAATTCTCCTTCTTTGGTACAATGAACAGATTTGAGTAAAACCCCAGACCCTGTTCCAGAACTGGAACTGGCACAATTACTCCAGCCAACTCTAGATCTGAAACACATTTCAGAAATGCTTGAGCCTTCACTGGGTTTATTGGAATGTGAGAAAGAAAAAATCTTCTTGCAGGAGGCCTTACCTTGAAACCTATTCTGTACCCTTGTGAAACAATGTTCTGAATCCAAAGACTGTGAATCAAATTGATCCAAATTTCTTTAAAAAATCGTAATCTGCCCCCTACCAGCTGTGCTGGAATGAGGGCCGCACCTTCATGTGGACTTGGGAGCTGGTTTTGGTTTTCTGAAAGGCTTGGATTTATTCCAGACTGGAGATGGTTTCCAAACAGAAACCGTTCCTTTAGGGGAAGGATCAGGCTTCTGTTCCTTATTCTGACGAAAGGAACGAAAACGATTAGCAGCCCTATATTTACCTTTAGATTTTTTATCCTGAGGTAAAGAAGTTCCTTTCCCCCCAGTAACAGTTGAAATAATAGAATCCAACTGGGAACCAAACAATTTATTACCTTGAAAAGAAAGGGAAAGCAAAGTTGACTTAGAAGACATATCTGCATTCCAAGTTTTAAGCCATAAAGCTCTTCTAGCTAAGATAGCTAAAGACATATACCTGACATCAACTCTAATGATATCAAAGATGGCATCACAAATAAAGTTATTAGCATGTTGAAGAAGTTTAACAATGCTATGAGTATTATGATCTGACACTTGTTGGGCCAAAGCCTCCAACCAAAAAGTGGAAGCTGCCGCAACATCAGCCAAAGAAATAGCAGGCCTAAGAAGATTACCTGAACATAAATAAGCTTTCCTTAGAAAGGATTCAATTTTCCTATTTAAAGGATCCTTAAAGGAAGTACTATCTGCCGTAGGAATAGTAGTACGTTTAGCGAGAGTAGAGATAGCCCCATCAACTTTAGGGATTTTGTCCCAAAACTCTAATCTGTCAGATGGCACAGGATACAATTTCTTAAACCTTTTAGGAGGAGTAAATGAATTACCTAGATTATTCCATTCCCTAGAAATTACTTCAGAAATAGCATCAGGGACAGGAAAAACTTCCGGAATAACTAAAGGAGGTTTAAAAAACGAATTTAAACGCTTAGTAGATTTAGTATCAAGAGGACTAGATTCCTCCATCTCTAATGCGATTAAAACTTCTTTAAGTAAAGAATGAATAAATTCCATTTTAAATAAATATGAAGATTTATCAGTGTCAATATCTGAGACAGAATCCTCTGAACCAGAAAAATCATCATCAGAAACAGACAAATCAGAATGATGATGTTCATTTAAAAATTCATCTGAAAAATGTGAAGTTTTAAAAGACCTTTTACATTTACTGGAAGGAGGAATAACAGACATAGCCTTCCTAATAGATTTAGAAACAAAATCTCTTATATTAACAGGAACATCCTGAGTATTAGATGTTGATGGAACAGCAACAGGTAATGGAATATTACTAATGGAAATACTATCTGCATTAGCAAGCTTATCATGACATACATCACAAACTACAGCCGGAGGAACAGTTACCACAAGTTTACAGCAGATACACTTAACTTTGGTAGATCCAGCATCAGGCAACGTTTTTCCAGAAGTAGCTTCTGATCCAGGGTCAATCTGAGACATCTTGCAATATGTAAGAGAAAAAACAACATATAAAGCAAAATCTATCAAATTCCTTAAAAGACAGTTTCAGGAATGGGAAAAAATGCCAATGAATAAACCTCTAGCAACCAGAAGCAAATGAAAAATGAGACTTAAATAATGTGAAAAAAAGGTGGAGACAAAAATGACGCCCACATTTTTTATCGCCAAAAAAGACGCCCACATTATTGGCACCTAAATGCTTTTGGCGCCAAGAATGACGCCACATCCGGTGACACCAACATTTTTGGCGCAAAACGTCAAAAAAATGACGTAAACACGAACAACGTCCGGCGACAAGTATGACGCCGGAAATGACAAAGAAATTTTTTGCGCCAAAAAAGTCAGCGCCAAGAATGACGCAATAAAATGAAGCATTTTCAGCCCCCGCGAGCCTAACAGCCCACAGGGAAAAAGTCAATTTTAAGGTAAGAAAAAATTATTTATTCATATGCATTATCCCAAATAATGAAACTGACTGTCTGAAATAAGGAATATTGATCATCCTGAATCAAGGCAAATAAATGTTTAAACACATATATTTAGAACTTTATATAAAAGTGCCCAACCATAGCTTAGAGTGTCTCAAAAAATAGGACTTACTTACCCCAGGACACTCATCTACATGTAGTAGAAAGCCAAACTAGTACTGAAATGAGAATCAGTAGAGGTAATGGTATATAAGAGTATATCGTCGATCTGAAAAGGGAGGTAAGAGATGAATCTCTACGACCGATAACAGAGAACCTATGAAATAGATCCCGTAGAAGGAGACCATTGAATTCAAATAGGCAATACTCTCTTCACAGCCCTCTGACATTCACTGCACTCTGAGAGGAAAACCGGGCTCCAGCCTGCTGCGAAGCGCATATCAACGTAGAATCTAGCACAAACTTACTTCACCACCTCCATGGGAGGCAAAGTTTGTAAAACTGATTTGTGGGTGTGGTGAGGGGTGTATTTATAGGCATTTTGAGGTTTGGGAAACTTTGCCCCTCCTGGTAGGAATGTATATCCCATACGTAACTAGCTCATGGACTCTTGCTAATTACATGAAAGAAATATATATTTGTTAAAAAAAGCATCTTTATTTTTATACTGGCAGACTTTCTGCCATTACTTAAGATGGGGGTGACGATTGTGGGGTGGGAGAGGGAAGGGAGCTGTTTGAGGGGGGTCAGGGGGTGGGATGTGTCAGGTGGGAGGAGGATCTTTATACTAAAGATAAAATTAACCCTACAAGCTACCTAATTAACCCCTTAACTGCTGGGCATAATACACGTGTGGTGCACAGCAGCATTTTGCAGTCTTCTAATTACCAAAAAGCAATGCCAAAGCCATATATATATCTCTGAACAAAGGGGATCCTAGAGAAGAATTTACAACCACTTGTGCCATGATTGCACTAACTGTTTGTAAATAATTTCAGAGATAAACCTAAAATTGTGAAAAAGTTAACGATTTTTTTTTATTTGATCGCATTTGGCGGTGAAATGGTGGCATGAAATATACCAAATTGGGCCTAGATCAATACTTTGGGTTATCTACTAAAAAAATATATATACATGTGAAGGGTTATTCAGGGATTCCTGACAGATATCCGTGTTCCAATGTAACTAGCGCTAATTTTAGGTATTTCTAAACTCAGGACAAAATTTAGAATCTATTTAGCATGGGTGTTTTTTGGTGGTTGTAGATGTGTAACAGATTTTGGGGGTCAAAGTAAGAAAAAGTGTGTTTTTTTTCCATTTTTATAATTTTTTATAGTAAATTATAAGATATGATGAAAATAATGGTATCTTTAGAAAGTCCATTTAATGGTGAGAAAAGTGGTATATAATATGTGTGGGTACAGTAAATGAGTAAGAGGAAAATTACAACTAAACACAAACACCACAGAAATGTAAAAATAGCCCTGGTCCCAAACGGTCAAGAAATGGAAAAGTGGTCTGGTCACTAAAGCGTTAAAGGGACAGTCTAGTCAAAATTAAACTTTCATGATTCAGATAGGGCATGACATTTTAAACAACTTTCCAATTTATTTTTATCATCAAATTTGCTTTGTTCTCTTGGTATCCTTTGATGAAAGATAAACCTAGGTAGGTTTGCTAATTTTTTATTTTTTTTATTTTTCTTATTTCAGTGCATTTTAACAGTTTTTTACAGCTAGACATTGCTAGTTCATGTGTGACATAGATAATATTGTGTTCACTCCTGTGGAGTTATTAATGAGTCAGCACTGATTGGCTAAAATGCAAGTCTGTCAAAAGAACTGAAATAAGGAGGCAGTCTGCAGAGGATTAGATACAAGGTAATCACAGAGGTAAAAAGTATATTAATATAACCGTGTTGGTTATGCAACTGGGGAAAGGGTAATAAAGGGATTATCTATCTTTTAAAAAAAATAAAAATTCTGGAGTAGACTGTCCTTTTAAATGGACAGTAAAGACCTTGAGATTTTAATGTTAAGGGCCCGATTATCTAAAGCTTGTGAGAATTCCAAAGAAATATTGTTATGATTATAAAGTCCCTGTCCTATTTCTCTACAACAGTGATTTTCAACCTTTTTTTTGCCGTGGCACACTTTTTTACATTAAAAAATCCTGCGGCACACCACCATCCCAAAATTTTACAAAATCACACATTGTAGCCTAATACAGGATATATATATATATATATATATATATATATATATATATACATACACACACACACACACACACACACACTGTACTGTGCTGTCATGCCATCTCTCCTACAAACTATACACAACATATTGACATTCATTCACAAAAAATCATAATGATTGTCTGTGAATGAATGTCAATATGTCATGGTTGTAAATGATGCCTGATGAGCCTGTCACATACCTCCCAATATTTCAAAATTTGAAAGAGGGACACCCCCGCTGGCTGGAACTGTTCTGGAGGAGGAGCAAAGCTACGCCAGCATGTATGGGGGATTGAAGTGTCGCGCCGTGTAGAGCCGGCACTAGACACGTGTTGTGGTGGGTGGAGGTTCCTTCCAAGTGTGAACACGGGTCGGGGAAGCAAGCTGCTGCTGCGCTGTTACCCTCAGTCATCATCTCACTCAAAATAAAAAAACGACCCAGAATAAAAAACAAGCAAAATTTAAAAAAATATGTCACACTGCAGTCTGCCGCGGCACACCTGAGGATCTCTCACGACATACTAGCGTGCCACGGCACACTGGTTGAAAAACACTGCTCTACAGGCAGTTTTTACTAAGAATGTGCATTTGGCAGCTTTGTCAGTTACTAAATGCAGAAGAAGATTACCCCTTGTGGCTCTAAGCTCTTTTCAGAGCCGGATTTCTTTTTTTGAAAGTGCAACAAACTAAGATCTGGATTTGCACAGAGTGTTTCACTTTCATGAGAAGAAATTCGGCCCTGCAGAGAGCCGTAGTCCACGAGTAGCCTTCTTTTTCTGCATGCATGCCGAATGCACATCCCTAGTTTTTACCTTGAGAACATTGTGTTTTGCAAAGGGGTGTTCACTTCATTTAAAGGGATATTAAACTGCTTGGCCAAACTACTCAGAACACTGGTTTTCAAACTTGTCCTGAAGCCACCCTAACAGGCCAGATTTTAACAATTGCCTTGGGTGAGAGCAGGTAAAATAACTATGTTTACTAGCTGATTATTTCACCTGTGCTCCAGGTCAGATATACAGAAAATCTGGCCTGTTAGTAGGGATGGGCGAATGTTTCTAAAAATTCGAAATCGAATCACGAATGTTTATATAACATTCTAACATTCTATTTTTGAATTTTTCAATAAAATTCGAAAATATTTGTTCTAATAATAGAATGTTTAGCTATGTATTCATTCAATTTCTAAATGTAATATTCGAATTCGAATGTGACATTCAAATTCGAAATAGTATTTCTAGTCTACAACTGTGTTTAATAAATAAAATATTCGAATGCTACATTTGAATGTCACATTTGAATTTGAAATAGTATTTCTAGTCTAATATTGTGTTTTAAATGTAATATTCAAGTTCAAATGTCACATTCAAATTCAAAATAGTATTTCTAGTCTAATACTGTTTTTTTAAATGTAATATTCGAATGTCACATTCGAAATAGTATTTCTAGTTTACAACTGTGTTTTATAAAATGTAATATTCAAATTCGAATGTGATATTCGATTCAAATGTAATATTCGATTTGAATGTGATATTCAAATTCGAAATAGTATTTCTAGTCTAATACTGTGTTTTATAAATGTAATATTCAAATTTTAATGTGATATTCGACTCGAATGTGATATTCGTTTCAAATGTGACATTCAAATTTGAAATAGTGTTTCTAGTCTACAATTGTGTTTTATAAATGCAATATTCAAATTCAAAAGTGACATTCGAATTTGAATGTGACATTCGAAAACTGTAAATAACTTTAAAAATTTGAATTTTTAAGAATATTCGTTCTTATCAACATTCTATTATGTAAATTGAATTTCTACAATAACATCCGTTCTAACATTCGAATTCGAATATAAACACATTCGCCCATCCCTACCTGTTAGGGAGGTCTGATGACAGGTTTGAAAACCAGTGCCCTAGAATGATTACTACTCAGTATGTTATTGCATTTCATCCTGTTCCTGCAGCTCTTTTCAAATCCGTTCTCCTGTTTTAATAGCTTAAAGATGCCAGAACCTGAAGCTCCGCCTCTTTGTACTGGGGCTGCCATCTTGGAGTTTAGATATTTTTACAGCCTGTGACATAAGCTGTGTACACTCACAGATAAGAAATAGGCAATATTACTGACCAGCTGTATAATGTGCTTTAGGTTAAACTGCATGATACAAAGCATTTGCTGTACATTTTGCAGCTGCTGCATTGCTCTATTATAAAGTTGAGGGCTTTTTAAAATATTTTTTGTGTAACTGTAAAACTATAAAAATCCTGAACTGGAGCATATTTTACAGCTGTAAAAAAATATCACTCAATATCAATATCACTGATCTGTGAGTGTGCACAGCTTCTGTCAAAGGCTGTGAGAATAACTGAGCTCCAAGATGGCAGTCCCCGTACAAAGAGGAGGAGCTTCAGTATCTGGTCCCTTTAAGCTATTAAAACAGGAGAACTGATTTGTAAAGAGTTGTAGGAACAGGATGAAATACAATAACATAGTGAGAAGTTACTATTGTTTTGTAGCTGTGCACAGAAGTTTAATGTTACTTTAAGTAAGTGAAGGCGATAAATATATTATAAATAAGGTTTACAAAAGAAACAACGTTATGAGGGGGTGAAGCCTTGCCACACTGGTAGATGGCCGCATAAGAGACTAGCTCTGTAAACCCTGAGTGCAACTCAAGCAATTTTGAGCCTCTAAAGCACGGACTCCTTGGTAAAACTGTCATCCACTTCTGATGGAGTACGCTATCTACTGAGGACTTAGAACAGCTGTGAGTCGCAAATCTCCTGGTGGGTACTGTGTGATATGCACTTCGGCCTGCCTGCGGCCATTTCTTCCTTGGCCCATGCTGACAACACTACTTCAGCTGCCAGCGTTTCATTGCTCCACAGGAGGAACGGGAGCACTTGGTGTGTAGACGGCAGTCTAGGCAATTCACACACACGGCAGCTTGCGTGTCCCTGAGACGCTACACATCGCAAAGCAGTAGCGGGGATATTTGCAGCTTCTCCATTGCTGTGACTACGCTGTGGAGATCCCATGTGGTGATGGGTATATATGTGTGTATGTATGTATGTGTGTATGTGTGTGTATGTATGTATATGTATGTATGTATATATATATATATATATATATATATATATATATATATATATATATATATGTATATGTGTATATATGTGTATATATATATTATATATATTATGTTATATGGGTAATTTGAATCTCACATATTAAGCATATTGAGAGTAACCTTAAATCTAGTATCAAATGTTTATAATGTAGCACACAGTATCCCATAGTAACATTCCACAAGTTTCTTTTGTATAAGTTGTAACATATGGTTCTAATATAACATCCTCTCTTCAAATGGTTATATGGGCATATTCTGTTATGTGATATAACAACATTCTTATTTCCTGTGGGCCCCTTATGCAGATGTGAAGTTAACTACGTTTTTTATATATTTCCTGTGACCTCATGTATGACGTATACATCACTATAAATTCTTTGTGTGTTCTTCAATAAAGGGGGACTCTTGTGAAAACACTCAGTTGCATGTGTGTGTGATTTCAGTGGTCACCCCAGGGCCCTGAAGAAAACGTGTGCCGCACCCTTATCAGCCAGAGCAGAGCTAAGGAACAAAAGAAGTAACCCTACAAACTGGCGTCAGAAGTGGGATGAAACAGGGAACTCTCGGAAGGTGAGCTGAACAAAGAGTCCTTTTTATTCTGACCTTTTTTCTCTTACCACGAGACCCCTTAAGTTTCATTTTACATAGGAATAGTTGGGAAATATATATGTGAATCTTTGGTAGATTCTAATCAAATCTTTGATAGATTAAAAATAAAAAGGGAATAATAGATTTCTTTGTTAGAAATCAGGTTAAATATATATATGAATCTTTGATAGATTAAAAATAAAAAGGGAACAATAGATTTCTTTGGTAGAAATCAGGTTATATTAAGTCTGGCTGAAGGGTTAAACCACACATTTTCTTGCTGCTTGCTTTTAAATATGCTGTATGGCAAAATACTGTTTATTGTTTAAAGTATTAAGAAAGTAAACTGTTGCTTATATGTATTGCTGTTTCTGAATGTTAGTTAAAACGCTACATTTTTTTCTGGTGAAGGGTGACCTTTGACCTAGAGATAATTAATGCCAGAAACTACTGAAAGGATCAGCATAGTGATATTTTTTTTTCTTTCTCTTGTTGTAAACTTAAGCATTAAGCACAATGACTGGTAACGGAGTACAACCATTCTAGTTAATGTGGTTTTTGCAAAAAGATTCAATAATTAATTGCTCTTAAATGTAAAGGTATTGTATTTTTTTTTTTTTTTGTATTGTATTATATTTTGTTGTAAATGTTTTAAAAGATAAGATAGGAGTTGAGAATGGGCAAATCCCAGTCTAAACAATTTCCATCACCTATGCAAGGAGAAAAATGTAAAGATTATGTGGGAAGGGTGTCGCCCGATGGGTTTATGTATATTATTCCTTGGGTTCTGAATATGGCAGATTGGACAGAAGCTATGAGAAGCTCTGATCCATTCCCCAGAGAGGGGGATAATGATAAATTTCATATGAATATGGTAAAAGGGTTGTGTCTAGGTGATGAAGAGGCATTTCCATGGTATAAAGGTGATCCAAGATGGAATATGGATTATATGAAAAAGGGTGGGGAAAATTGGCTGACTGTTGCTCCATACTGGTGATATATTGATATAGATGGGAATAAAAAGAAGGGTAAAAGTGAGAAGCAAAGACAGACAGCATATTCACCCCCCCTGCCCCATATAATGCCCCTCACCTACCTTTGCGATCATATAACAGACTATATCCTAGCCTTCCATCCCCTAGTGACATAGATCTAGAGACTATTGCTATTGCCTCTGCTTAGGTACCCCAGAAATGGACCTTGCCAGGACCTTCTGTAACTCCCTGATACCAGGTCACTAAACCCCCAATTATGCCCAAACCCCCGATTAAGGTTGAACCAGTAACACCTTCCTACCCCCCTACAATAACCCCACAATATAAAAGAGGGAATGAAGAAGTAGAGGAGGAAGAGGCAGCTGTACCAGAAGCTAGTATGCCATTTCTTACTGTGGGAGACCAATTAATTATTAAACCTTTGTCCCCGGGTGAATTAAGGGAAATTACCAAGGGAGCCCCAAACCCCTGTCAACATCCATCAGCTTGTATTATGTATTTAAAAAGAATGTTACAAGGACAAAACATGACACAGACAGATATAAGAATTATCATTGATGCACTTCTAGACTATGACCCTGAATCAGGTTGGGAGTGGGGTAATGTAAAGAGTATTAGTAAATTGAGTCGAGATCCAACAATTAACTATGCCCTAAACACACGTGAAGGACTTGATGAAATGTGGACAGAATAAAGTATAGAAATGCATAGAATATGGAAGGATAAACAAAGTATGTCAATTGCACTAGCGTGCAAACAGAATACAAAGGAAACAGTAGTAGAATTTGTTAAGTGTTTTTATAAATGCTGGAAGGAAGAGGCTGGAATGGAATCTGGAGATGCAATGGGCTCTCTGAAGGTCCAGACTTGCATTAGTAATATGCAACCTCAGCTTTCTTTGTTGGTGAAACAACTTGTCTCTGATTGGCCGGAGTTGACTCCAGCAGAATTCTTGAAAAGAATTCATGAAAAAGAAGGGGCAGGTTGTTTTGACATCAGGAAATTAGAAGGAAAAAACGCTGCTTTTTATCAAAAGCAGAGTTTACAACATTGTGATCCATTCCAGGCCAGGGAAATGGATAATACAGGGAGTAATAGAATGTATGTGAGAGGGAGAGCTAGAGGAAGAGCTAGAGGGAATTATACTTCAAACAGAACACATTGTTTTAACTGTGGGGAACAGGGACATTGGAAAAATGAATGCCCAAAACCCCCTAATAATTCTGGCCCCCCTTACAATCACCAACAGTATAACAGACAGCCTTACATAGCCCCTGCACCCATGGAGGCACCCAAACACAACATACAATGGCCATAGGGGTGCCTAGAAGGTAGCACTCCAATTTTTCCATTGGTGTCAACAAGTTATCATGAGCAACGTACTTAGTCCTAGAAGTAGAGGGAGAACCCCTACCATTTCTAGTAGACACAGGAGCTACATGCTCTGCCTTATGCTCAGATATGTATGATGGCATTAATGAAAATTCTGAACCTTCTCTAGGGATTAATGGAGTGCTGACTCAGACTCGCATCACACTGCCACTTGAAGTTAGGGTACCCTGTACTGGCCAACAACTTTTGCACCCATTTCGTATTATAACTGGGTGTCCCCTTAACCTTTTGGGTCATGATCTTATGGGTCCCCTTGGAGTGAAAGTAGCTGTCACTAGACAGGGTGGGTTAGACGTGAGTCTAGGGTCCACTAACCTGTGTTTTTTTAATGACATATTGACAGATGTCCCATCCTCTGTATGGGCATCTTCAAAACTTGATGTTGGTTTAGTTCAGTGTACCCCATATAAAGCCAGATTAAAACCTAATACTACTCCAGTGTTTATTAAACAATATCCATTGTCTAGAGAAAAGAAAGAAGGGATAAGACCCATGATAGAGGAATTCCTTAAACAAGGAATCCTCCGTCCAGTAGTTTCTCCCTATAATACCCCCATAAATCCGATCCCAAAGAAAGACAATGAATATAGGTTAGTACAAGACCTAAGGGCAATTAATGAAATAGTAATCCCAATTGCCCCAATAGTCCCAGATGTTACAACCTTGCTCACAGCCATTCCACATGACTGCTGTATATTTACAGTCATTGCTTTAGCTAATGCATTTTTTCAGTCCGATTGGACCCTGAGACACAGCTACTTATGGCTTTTTATTATGATGGGCGTCAGCTTACTTGGACACGCCTCCCTCAAGGCTATGTGGCCTCACCTGCGGTCTACTCGCTGGTGCTCCAACGTACCTTGCAGTCATGGACTCCAAGCCAAGGTTCCATCCTCCTTCAGTACGTCGATGACCTACTGTTGTGTAGTCCTAACCAGGAGGCAAATACAGTAGATACAATAAGTCTGTTAAAACACCTTGCTGCTGAAGGTCATAAAATAGCAAAACATAAGCTACAAGTAGGAGTGACAAAAGTGGATTACCTTGGTTTTGTGCTTTCCCAAGGCCATTAGTCCCAAACGAATCCAAGCGATTCAACAGATCCCAAAGCCAGTTACTAGAAAGGACATGCTCACCTTTCTAGGTATGATTAATTATTGCAGACAATGGATTCCTGAGTGCTCCCATCATGATTCCATTCTAAGGCAAGCCACAAAAGGGGATAGCCCTGAACATATACAATGGACCACATACATGACTAAATCCTACATAGCTCTGAAGACTAGCATTATTAGTGCCCCTGCTTTAGGACTACCTGATTATTGTAAACCATTTCACTTGTATGCGAGGGACAATTGTAAAACCATGGCTGCTGTCTGTGCCCAAGAGCATGGTGGAGGCAATATGCGTCCCGTAGCTTTCTTTTCCAAAGTAGTTCCAATACCGGTACAAGGGATGCCGGAGTGTCTCCGAGCATTGGCGGCTTGTGCCATGGCTGTAGAGATGGTTGAAACAATCACATTAGGCCATCCAATAGTACTACACACTAGTCACCAAGTTTTACATCTTGTAAAAAATGTCACTACCCAACACATGACTTCTCAAAGACTTTCTGGTTATGAATGTATATTACTGAATAATACAAATCTGACTATTAAATATAGTAGTGTATCCTCAGGGCCAACTCAAATACTTAGTGCCTTACTTACAGGATCACCAGACTTTCCAACAGACCATGATTGTATAGAGGTAATACACCACATTACCACACCAAGACCTGACTTGATGGATAAACCTTTTGACCATGCTGATAATGTGTTTGTTGATGGTTCTTGTTCCCGACCTAGTGACGGTATTTATAAGACAGGCTATGCCGTTGTGCAACTACCAGACATTGTTCTAGATGCAGGCCCCATTCCTTATCCTTCTGCACAAGCTGCAGAATTAATAGCACTTACAAAAGCATGTAAATTGTTTGAAAATAAATCTGTTAACATTTACACTGACTCTCGCTATGCTTTTGGGGTTGTGCATGATTTTGGTATGATATGGAAACAACGTGGTTTTGTTTCAGCAGATGGCAAGACCATCTCTCATACAGACCTGATTAATGATCTTTTAGAGGCCATACTACTCCCAAAGGACATAGCGATCATACATTGCCGTGCACATACATACAAGTCTGACCCTATTTCCTTGGGTAATGCACTTGCAGATAAAATTGCTAAAGAGGCTGCTTATGTTTCTCATACACCCAGATCCACCATCCGTATGTATGCTGTTTTAGCCCCACCTTCATGTCCTACAGACCATATGCTTCTTGAACTCCAGGGACATGCCACTCCTAGTGACATATCTTTCTGGACTACTAATGGGTTAACTTTAGATGAGAATGGTTTGTTTTCTAAAGAGGGGAAGGTGGGCATACCGGAAAGCAGTGCACCACTCTTTATAGCACAAGCCCATGGTGTTGGACACCTAGGTATAAAACCAACAACTAACTTGTTGAAGCAATCTTTCTACATTAGAGGTATAGGTGATCATTGCAAGGCATATATTAATAAAATGTGTATATTGCTTACAGACCAATGCAACCATCCCCAATAAAGCCCAGCATGACCACTTACCCCCACCTACAGCCCCATTCACACATCTACAAATTGATTTTACACATATTCCAAAAACTGGCACTAAACAATTATATCTGCTTGTAATAGTTGACCAATTTTCTAAGTGGCCAGAAGCTTTTGTTACCCAGAGGGAAGATGCAAAAACAGTCGCTAAAATTTTAGCCACTGAAATAATTCCCAGATTTGGTTGTCCGCTTCAGATTAATTCTGATAACGGTCCATCGTTCATTAGTAAAATCACACATGAGTTAGTAGAATGGTTACAGATTAATTGGAACTTTCACATTCCCTACCATCCTCAAAGCTCAGGGATTGTAGAAAGAATGAATCGCAATATCAAGGAAAAACTTTTAAAGACAACAGCAGGTACATGGGTTAAATGGCAAAACTATTTACCTGCGATTTTAGCAGAAATCAGAATGACCCCAAATAGGACAACCAGGTTGTCTCCATTTGAGGTCCTAATGGGTAGACCATTCCCTACTCCATGGGTAAAAGGCCCACTTATCATTAAAAATGGTGATTTAGATTGCATTAAGGAACAATATGTAAAACAATTGATTGATAAATTGAATGGCATCTATGGTGATGTGTCTTCCCGTTTACCTCTTCCCTCACAGGAACCAACCCATCCTTTCAAGCCTGGAGATCTGGTCTGCATTCGCCAGCTGAATAAAGCAAAGAAAGGAGGTTTCCCGTTCATAAAGCCAGTCACTGATCGCTGTAACCAGGACTGCCGTACTGACTGACGACAAGGACATCTGGATACACGCTTCATGAGTGAAACTCTGTCCAAAGAGAGGAGAAGCGGGTGACAAGCTATCGGTCACCCCTCACAAAGGAGAAGTGGGTGATAAGGTATCGATCACTCCTCACAAAGACCAGGATGATGATCTCAATCATGGATCCAAGACATTCCTGCAAGATCTTCCTTTTCCTAATGGGGATATTGATCTTTGTGTATATCCCAATAGTATTAATAACGGCATGTTATTACTCACCTGAAGATGCTGGACACTTTACACCTATTTGTTTACTATTATTAACATTGTTTAACTGTTACATGTCTTGTACTTTACGAAAGAAAATATCAGGTATGATACAAGATGCAGAAAAAGTTCAACTGCAAAATTTAATTAGAGGTAGACCCAGATAGTTTATATTGTAGGAACATTACAGGTTATGTGATCACGATGTGATCAAAGAGGGGAATGATGGGTATATATGTGTCTATGTATGTATGTGTGTGTATGTGTATGTATGTATATGTATGTATATATATATATATATATATATATATATATATGTATATGTGTATATATGTGTATATATATATATTATATATATTATGTTATATGGGTAATTTGAATCTCACATATTAAGCATATTGAGGGTAACCTTAAATCTAGTATCAAATGTTTATAATGTAGCACACAGTATCCCATAGTAACATTCCACAAGTTTCTTTCGTATAAGTTGTAACATATGGTTCTAATATAACATCCTCTCTTCAAATGGTTATATGGGCATATTCTGTTATGTGCTATAACAACATTCTTATTTCCTGTGGGCCCCTTATGCAGATGTGAAGTTAACTACGTTTTTTATATATTTCCTGTGACCTCATGTATGACGTATACATCACTATAAATTCTTTGTGTGTTCTTCAATAAAGGGGGACTCTTGTGAAAACACTCAGCTGCATGTGTGTGTGATTTCAGTGGTCACCCCAGGGCCCTGAAGAAAACGTGTGCCGCACCCTTATCAGCCAGAGCAGAGCTAAGGAACAAAAGAAGTAACCCTACATGTGGCTCAGAGCGGAGTTGGATTCTTGTAATGCCAAATAAGAAAAAATATTAGACAATCCAATGATCTGCGAAACTCGACAATGAGTGACTATCTCAGGCCTGCAGAACCACCTTCCGCTTCATCAATGGACATTCAGCCTAACAACCTCCAAACTGTACCTGCACAAATCCATCATGTGGATCCTGCCAATCTTAACTATGTTATCAAAGAAGACTCAAAACTACTCTCCTCGAAAGAGGACATCAAAGATGTTATGCAGGAGGTTAAAAACCTGTTTTGGTGAACTGAGAAAAGACATTGCAGATGTTTAAAGAAGAGTTACATGCATTGAGGAAAAACAAGGGGATATACAAACTGAGCTTCAGCAACAATCTGATAATATGCAGACCCAAACGGAAGTGGTCCAGAACCTGATGGACCGTATAGAAGATCTCGAGAACAGAAGCAGGGGGAACAACTTGCGCATCAGAGGGATTCCTGAATCTGTTGCCCCTCAAATTTGTAACCTGAAAATTGTGTTTGCTGTTTGAATACTATATATTCTGTAAATTAAAGCATAAGTAAAACCATGAAGGGTGTGAGGATTCCACTCCGTGTTTTGCATCTCTCCTTCCATTTTCACATCACATGGTTTTACCTTTCCCTTTACTTACGGGATCACCTGACATTAAACAGGTGCTTAGTTATTGCAGATAGTACTGTTTCACAGTTTGTTTGTTTGTTCCTGCTACTTGGAAATTAAGCCTTCATTTCAGACTCCTTTCTTGATCCTTCCTAATTGGATTCATTGCACTTCTGCTACCTGTTTGCAAACGGACATCATTGCTTTGCAAAATTACAAGCTTCATTTATTTCTACTGAAGTACTGAACTAAACCTGTCAGCCTGCCTGGAGTTCAAGCTGTGTGCATTCCCTGTTGCATTACACAGACAAGCCTGGGAGACTACCTTTGTAAAGTAAGGACTATATCTGTTTTAAGCTCACATTACATCTTGAGCTTAACAGCACAGAGTGATTTGCTTAAATAGAATCTGCTTTCCATTTAACTGCATATATATACAGCCATAACAACTAAAGCTCTACTCTGATTATACAAACTTTGTGCTCCTTTCAACTTACTTGCTTATTGACAAGACCTGCTCCGGTGTGCTATTTAAAGAGACAGTACAACTAGAAACATCAAGCTGCTCTCTCTCTTCTTTTTTGTACAAACAACCACTCCTGCATAATCTCTCTATTTATTGCAGGCAGGCATATAAAGGAAGTTTAGTGTTGTTTATTAGTGACCATAAAATACTATTATAATTACTTGCAATTCTACACTGATTCCTATCTGTGAGACAATAACAGATCTGAGAAATCCGTGTGCTTTGATTTGCTGTGCTTGCATTAACAGCAACTTACCTAAGTTTATTATATTTCACCTCAGACTGCTTGGTCTATGCTGTCATAATAGCCCAATTGTCTTGGTGATATAAATATATATATTTTTTCATCTGCAGTTGTGATCCTCCCAAGAGTTGAAACCTAAGTTTTCTCAAGAGCTTTACAAAGGGACACGCTTAGCTAGCAGGTTTAGCTCTAGTGACATCCAAGCATCTAAAGGCTACATCTAACAAATACGCCTAGTCACTGAACGAGTCTTGTTAAGGACTTGTACCCCAAGTACAATTAAACATTTCAGCAATATACACTAGGCATAAACGATGATACAGAGTACCATTAAACACAAACATAGGGATCCCTCCTTGACACACAAAATAGCATATTTGCTCAAACTCAACTTAGTTTAATGCTGACTTGAACTATAGCCTTACATTACCAGTTGCACTGGGGTTACTACCCTCTGTTATATTGTTCTCTAGTTTATCATACTTGCTAGTACTGTACGTTATTGTTGTTGAATTTGCCTATTTGTTTAATTAAATTTTAATTCAATAGATATTGTGATATTTTTACTGCACTTCTTATCTTCCTATAGACTATATTTCGATCCCCCTACTTACTCTTCCCCCCCCCCCCACCTTTTTTTTTTTCTTTTTTTTTTCAAATATGGCTCCTCAGGCCAGTCTCCTTAAAACCTATGGTATTGAACTTATTACAGCCAATATCAAAGGGTATAATAATCCAGGTGTAGGGTCACTTCTTTTGTTCCTTAGCTCTGCTCTGGCTGATAAGGGTGCGGCACACGTTTTCTTCAGGGCCCTGGGGTGACCACTGAAATCACACACACATGCAACTGAGTGTTTTCACAAAAGTCCCCTTTATTTGAAGAACACACAGGAAATATATAAAAAACGTAGTTAACTTCACATCTGCATAAGGGGCCCACAGGAAATAAGAATGTTGTTATAGCACATAACAGAATATGCTCATATAACCATTTGTAGAGAGGAACTTATATTAGAAACATATGTTACAACTTATACAAAAAGAAACTTGTGGAATGCTGCATTATAAACATTTGATACAAGATTTAAAGTTACCCTCAATATGCTTAATATGTGAGATTCAAATTACCCATATAACATATATATATAATATATATATATATATACACACATATACACATATATATATATATATATATACATACACATACATACATACACATACATACATACCCATCATTCCCCTCTTTGATCACATCGTGATCACATAATCTGTAATGTTCCTACAATATAAACTATCTGGGTCTACCTCTAATTAAATTTTGCAGTTGAACTTTTTCTGCATCTTGTATCATACCTGATATTTTCTTTCGTAAAGTACAAGACATGTAACAGTTAAACAATGTTAATAATAGTAAACAAATAGGTGTAAAGTGTTCAACATCTTCAAGTGAGTAATAACATGCCGTTATTAATACTATTGGGATATACACAAATATCAATATCCCCATTAGGAAAAGGAAGATCTTGCAGAAATGTCTTGGATCCATGATTGAGATGGTCATCCTGGTCTTTGTGAGGAGTGATCGATACCTTATCACCCACTTCTCCTTTGTGAGGGGTGACCGATAGCTTGTCACCCGCTTCTCCTCTCTTTGGACAGAGTTTCACTCGTGAAGCGTGTATCCAGATGTCCTTATCATCAGTCAGTACGGCAGTCCTGGTTACAGCGATCACAGTGACTGGCTTGCTGAACGGGAAACCTCCTTTCTTTGCTTTATTCAGCTGGCGAATGCAGACCAGATCTCCAGGCTTGAAAGGATGGGTTGGTTCCTGTGAGGGAAGAGGTAAACGGGAAGACACATCACCATAGATGCCATTCAATTTATCAATCAATTGTTTTACATATTGTTCCTTAATACAATCTAAATCACCATTTTTAATGATAAGTGGGCCTTTTACCCATGGAGTTGGGAATGGTCTACCCATTAGGACCTCAAATGGAGACAACCTGGTTGTCCTATTTGGGGTCATTCTGATTTCTGCTAAAATCGCAGGTAAATATTTTTGCCATTTAACCCATGTACCTGCTGTTGCCTTTAAAAGTTTTTCCTTGATATTGCGATTCATTCTTTCTACAATCCCTGAGCTTTGAGGATGGTAGGGAATGTGAAAGTTCCAATTAATCTGTAACCATTCTACTAACTCATGTGTGATTTTACTAATGAACGCTGGACCGTTATCAGAATTAATCTGAAGTGGACAACCAAATCTGGGAATTATTTCAGTAGCTAAAATTTTAGCGACTGTTTTTGCATCTTCCCTCTGGGTAACAAAAGCTTCTGGCCACTTAGAAAATTGGTCAACTATTACAAGCAGATATAATTGTTTAGTCCCAGTTTTTGGAATATGTGTAAAATCAATTTGTAGATGTGTGAATGGGGCTGTAGGTGGGGGTAAGTGGTCATGCTGGGCTTTATTGGGAATGGTTGCATTGGTCTGTAAGCAATATACACATCTATTAATATATGCCTTGCAATGATCACCTATACCTCTAATGTAGAAAGATTGCTTCAACAAGTTAGTTGTTGGTTTTATACCTAGGTGTCCAACACCATGGGCTTGTGCTATAAAGAGTGGTGCACTGCTTTCCGGTATGCCCACCTTCCCCTCTTTAGAAAACAAACCATTCTCATCTAAAGCTAACCCATTAGTAGTCCAGAAAGATATGTCACTAGGAGTGGCATGTCCCTGGAGTTCAAGAAGCATATGGTCTGTAGGACATGAAGGTGGGGCTAAAACAGCATACATACGGATGGTGGATCCGGGTGTATGAGAAACATAAGCAGCCTCTTTAGCAATTTTATCTGCGAGTGCATTACCCAAGGAAATAGGGTCAGACTTGTATGTATGTGCACGGCAATGTATGATCGCTATATCCTTTGGGAGTTGTATGGCCTCTAAAAGTTCATTAATCAGGTCTGTATGAGAGATGGTCTTGCCATCTGCTGAAACAAAACCACGTTGTTTCCATATCATACCAAAATCATGCACAACCCCAAAAGCATAGCGAGAGTCAGTGTAAATGTTAACAGATTTATATTCAAACAATTTACATGCTTTTGTAAGTGCTATTAATTCTGCAGCTTGTGCAGAAGGATAAGGAATGGGGCCTGCATCTAGAACAATGTCTGGTAGTTGCACAACGACATAGCCTGTCTTATAAATACCATCACTAGGTCGGGAACAAGAACCATCAACAAACACATTATCAGCATGGTCAAAAGGTTTATCCATCAAGTCAGGTCTTGGTGTGGTAATGTGGTGTATTACCTCTATACAATCATGATCTGTTGGAAAGTCTGGTGATCCTGTAAGTAAGGCACTAAGTATTTGAGTTGGCCCTGAGGATACACTACTATATTTAATAGTCAGATTTGTATTATTCAGTAATATACATTCATAACCAGAAAGTCTTTGAGAAGTCATGTGTTGGGTAGTGACATTTTTTACAAGATGTAAAACTTGGTGACTAGTGTGTAGTACTATTGGATGGCCTAATGTGATTGTTTCAACCATCTCTACAGCCATGGCGCAAGCTGCCAATGCTCGGAGACACGCCGGCATCCCTTGTACCGGTATTGGAACTACTTTGGAAAAGAAAGCTACGGGACGCATATTGCCTCCACCATGCTCTTGGGCACAGACAGCAGCCATGGTTTTACAATTGTCCCTCGCATACAAGTGAAATGGTTTACAATAATCAGGTAGTCCTAAAGCAGGGGCACTAATAATGCTAGTCTTCAGAGCTATGTAGGATTTAGTCATGTCTGTGGTCCATTGTATATGTTCAGGGATATCCCCTTTTGTGGCTTGCCTTAGAATGGAATCATGATGGGAGCACTCAGGAATCCATTGTCTGCAATAATTAATCATACCTAGAAAGGTGAGCATGTCCTTTCTAGTAACTGGCTTTGGGATCTGTTGAATCGCTTGGATTCGTTTGGGACTAATGGACCGGTGGCCTTGGGAAAGCACAAAACCAAGGTAATCCACTTTTGTCACTCCTACTTGTAGCTTATGTTTTGCTATTTTATGACCTTCAGCAGCAAGGTGTTTTAACAGACTTATTGTATCTACTGTATTAGCCTCCTGGTTAGGACTACACAACAGTAGGTCATCGACGTACTGAAGGAGGACGGAACCGTGGCTGGGAGTCCATGACCGCAAGGTACGTTGGAGCACCAGCGAGTAGACCGCAGGTGAGGCCACATAGCCTTGAGGGGGGCGTGTCCAGGTAAGCTGACGCCCATCATAATAAAAAGCCATAAGTAGCTGTGTCTCAGGGTCCAATCGGACTGAAAAAAATGCGTTAGCTAAATCAATGACTGTAAATATACAGGCATCATGTGGAATGGCTGTGAGTAAGGTTGTAACATCTGGGACAATTGGGGCAATTGGGATTACTATTTCATTAATTGCCCTTAGGTCTTGTACTAACCTATATTCATTGTCTTTCTTTGGGATCGGATTTATGGGGGTATTATAGGGAGAAACTACTGGACGGAGGATTCCTTGTTTAAGGAATTCCTCTATCATGGGTCTTATCCCTTCTTTCTTTTCTCTAGACAATGGATATTGTTTAATAAACACTGGAGTAGTATTAGGTTTTAATCTGGCTTTATATGGGGTACACTGAACTAAACCAACGTCAAGTTTTGAAGATGCCCATACAGAGGATGGGACATCTGTCAATATGTCATTAAAAAAACACATGTTAGTGGACCCTAGACTCACGTCTAACCCACCCTGTCTAGTGACAGCTACTTTCAAACCAAGGGGACCCATAAGATCACGACCCAAAAGGTTAAGGGGACACCCAGTTATAATACGAAACGGGTGCAAAAGTTGTTGGCCAGTACAGGGTACCCTAACTTCAAGTGGCGGTGTGATGCGAGTCTGAGTCAGCACTCCATTAATCCCTAGAGAAGGTTCAGATTTTCCAGTAATGCCATCATACATATCTGAGCATAAGGCAGAGCATGTAGCTCCTGTGTCTACTAGAAATGGTAGGGGTTCTCCCTCTACTTCTAGGACTAAGTACGGTTGCTCATGATAACTTGTTGACACCACTGGAAAAATTGGAGTGCTACCTTCTAGGCACCCCTATGGCCATTGTATGTTGTGTTTGGGTGCCTCCATGGGTGCAGGGGCTATGTAAGGCTGTCTGTTATACTGTCGGGGATTGTAAGGGGGGCCAGAATTATTAGGGGGTTTTGGGCATTCATTTTTCCAATGTCCCTGTTCCCCACAGTTAAAACAATGTGTTCTGTTTGAAGTATAATTCCCTCTAGCTCTTCCTCTAGCTCTCCCTCTACCTCTCACAAACATTCTATTACTCCCTGTATTATCCCTTTCCCTGGCCTGGAATGGATCACAATGTTGTAAACTCTGCTTTTGATAAAAAGCAGCATTTTTTCCTTCTAATTTCCTGATGTCAAAACAACCTGCCCCTTCTTTTTCATGAATTCTTTTCAAGAATTCTGCTGGAGTCAACTCCGGCCAATCAGAGACAAGTTGCTTCACCAACAAAGAAAACTGAGGTTGCATATTACTAATGCAAGTCTGGACCTTCAGAGAGCCCATTGCATCTCCTGATTCCATTCCAGCCTCTTCCTTCCAGCATTTATAAAAACGCTTAACAAATTCTACTACTGTTTCCTTTGTTTTCTTTTTGCACGCTAGTGCAATTGACATACTTTGTTTATCCTTCCATATTCTATGCATTTCTATACTTAATTCTGTCCACATTTCATCAAGTCCTTCACGTGTGTTTAGGGCATAGTTAATTGTTGGATCTTGACTCAATTTACTAATACTCTTTACATTACCCCACTCCCAACCTGATTCAGGGTCATAGTCTAGAAGTGCATCAATAATAATTCTTATATCTGTCTGTGTCATGTTTTGTCCTTGTAACATTCTTTTTAAATACATAATACAAGCTGATGGATGTTGACGGGGATTTGGGGCTCCCTTGGTAATTTCCCTTAATTCACCCGGGGACAAAGGTTTAATAATTAATTGGTCTCCCACAGTAAGAAATGGCATACTAGCTTCTGGTACAGCTGCCTCCTCCTCCTCTACTTCTTCATTCCCTCTTTTATATTGTGGGGTTATTGTAGGGGGGTAGGAAGGTGTTACTGGTTCAACCTTAATCGGGGGTTACAGAAGGTCCTGGCAAGGTCCATTCCTGGGGTACCTGAGCAGAGGCAACAGCAATAGTCTCTAGATCTATGTCACTAGGGGATGGGATGCTAGGATATAGTCTGTTATATGATGGCAAAGGTAGGTGAGGGGCATTATATGGGGCAGGGGGGGGTGAATATGCTTTCTGTCTTTGCTTCTCACTTTTACCCTTCTTTTTATTCCCATCTATATCAATATATCGCCAGTATGGAGCAACAGTCAGCCAATTTTCCCCACCCTTTTTCATATAATCCATATTCCATCTTGGATCACCATTATACCATGGAAATGCCTCTTCATCACCTAGACACAACCCTTTTACCATTTTCATATGAAATATATCATTATCCCCCTCTCTGGGGAATGGATCAGAGCTTCTCATAGCTTCTGTCCAATCTGCTATATTCTCCCACATAATCTTTAAATGTTTCTCCTTGCATAGGTGATGGAAATTGTTTAGACTGGGATTTGCCCATTCTCAACTCATAACTTATCTTTTAAAACATTTACAACAAAATATAATACAATACAAAACAAAAACAAAAAACAAAAAAAATAAATAATAAAAAATAATAAAAATAAAAAAATACAATACCTTTACCTTTAAGAGCAATTAATTATTGAATCTTTTTGCATAAACCACATTAACTAGAATGGTTGTACTCCGTTACCAGCTATTGTGCTTAATGCTTAAGTTTACAACAAGAGAAAGAAAAAAAAATATCACTATGCTGATTCTTTCAGTAGTTTCTGGCATTAATTATCTCTAGGTCAAAGGTCACCCTTCACCAGAAAAAAATGTAGCATTTTAACTAACATTCAGAAACAGCAATACATATAAGCAACAGTTTACTTTCTTAATACTTTAAACAATAAGCAGTATTTTACTTCCTTAACACTTTATACAAATACAGTATTTTGCCATACAGCATATTTAAAAACAAGCAGCATAAGAATTCATATAAACAATGCAGTATTTATCTTATAACTTTAAAACAATGTTAGCCATACAGCAATATTTCAAAAGCAAGCAATAAGAAAACGTGTGTTTTAACCCTTCAGCCAGACTTTATATAACCTGATTTCTACCAAAGAAATCTTATTCCCTTTTTATTTTTTATTTTTTTTTAATCAAAGATTTGATTAGAATCTACCAAAGATTCATATATATATTTAACCTGATTTTTACCAAAAAAATCTATTATTCCTCTTTTAGAATCTACCAAAGATTCACATATATATATTCCCCAACTATTCCTATGTAAAATGAAACTTAAGGGGTCTCGTGGTAAGAGAAAAAAGGTCAGAATAAAAAGACTCTTTGTTCAACTCACCTTCCGAGAGTTCCCTGTTTCATCCCACTTCTGACACCAGTTTTGTAGGGTCACTTCTTTTGTTCCTTAGCTCTGCTCTGGCTGATAAGGGTGCGGCACACGTTTTCTTCAGGGCCCTGGGGTGACCACTGAAATCACACACACATGCAACTGAGTGTTTTCACAAAAGTCCCCTTTATTTGAAGAACACACAAAGAATTTATAGGAATGTATACGTCATACATGAGGTCACAGGAAATATATAAAAAACGTAGTTAACTTCACATCTGCATAAGGGGCCCACAGGAAATAAGAATGTTGTTATAGCACATAACAGAATATGCTCATATAACCATTTGTAGAGAGGAACTTATATTAGAAACATATGTTACAACTTATACAAAAAGAAACTTGTGGAATGCTGCATTATAAACATTTGATACAAGATTTAAAGTTACCCTCAATATGCTTAATATGTGAGATTCAAATTACCCATATAACATATATATATAATATATATATATATATATATATATACACACATATACACATATATATATATAATATATATATATATATATATATATATATATATATACACATACATCTCTAAGGTCTCCTTCCAACCCTCCCATATCAAAAAAGACCCATAGGGAAGGTAATTAATAATGTAGGGCCTACATTTCAGTAGACCCATCACCCTTGCCAATCTCTACTTCCAAAACACCTTTTAAAAACCCATTTTTCAGAAAGATTCTCCACAAATTACTAGAAATACAAAAAGGTATACTGTACTTAGGAGGAGACTTTAACATCTCACTTAATCCCACACTTGAGACCTCGGATGGCTTCTCCAGCACTTCTGCCTAAACAATTAAGGCTCTAACCAGACAACTGAAAGAACTAGTGGTACACGATATATGGCGTGTGCTGCACCCAACAACTAGAGATTACACCTTTTTTTCATATCCCAACCAAAAATACTCCAGAATTGATTATATATTTACAGACACGGCAGGTCTCACAATTACTCCTACTTGTAATATAAACCCCGCTACTTGGTCTGATCATGCTCCAGTCTCGTGCACCATTCATTGGCCAAATGTTCCTATCACTTCTTTTACTTGGAGACTAGACAACTCTATGACTAACCCAACCACAAAAACTGATATTCATAACCTCCTGACTGATTATTTCCAGCTAAACATGGTGGACTCTCTCCCACTTCCCAACATTTGGGAGGCGCATAAATGTGTCCTCAGAGGTGAATTAATCAAAATCAAAGCCAAATATATAAAGATGAGGAGAGAACGCTTGAGAGGTCTTCTTAGTCAAATCACAAACCAAGAAACGCTACATAAATTAGATCCCACTAATACTGCAATTATTACAGCACTTGAGCAAGCCAAAACTGATTTACTACAACATCTTCAGGAGGAATATCAAAGGAAAACACTATTATTGAAACAAACTTACTATGAGCAGGGAGACAAGACTGGTAAGCTTCTAGTTTGAGCCATTGCTCGTAGATGACTCAAATCATATGTACACAACATAATAGACGCGCAGGGACATGAACAAAAAGACGCAAAAAAATGCAAACCCCTTTAGGGGCTATTATAATAAGCTTTGCAACATAAATCCTTCATCCTCTTCATCACCAGATAGCCAGCCTGCTGCACATATACAAAACTATCTAGCAGATGTAAACCTCCCCTCACTCACAACAGAGGAAGCAGAATCACTAGATGACCCATTCACACTTACTGAGATCCTTAAAGCAATCAAAGATTTACCATCAGGGAAATGTCCTGGCCCAGACGGGCTGGGCATTAAATACTACAAATCTTTCCCCCACATCCTGCAGCACACCTTTTACAAATGTTTAATCAGTTAGCTGACTTGGCTAACCTGCCCTCCACAATGCTCGAAGCCCATATCACAGAAATTCCCAAGCCTAGTAAACCTACAACCCAACCTGCCAGTTACCGACCCATCTCCCTCCTTAACACTGATGTAAAAATTCTAGCAAAGCTTCTTGCCAACAGATTAAACAGATTCTTACCTAAACTAATCTCAACTGATCAAGTAGGATTCATCCCGTTTCAGGAAGCCAGGGATAACATGCTTAAGGTAATCCAATTAATCACTCACGCCCATAACAAATCTATACCTATTACATTACTATCCACTGACGATGAGAAGGCTTTAGACCGGGTTAATTGGTCTTTAATGCGGTCTACTCTAAACAAAATGAACTTTGGCCACAAGTTCCCTAGCATGGTCTTCTCTTTGTATTCCTTTCCTAACGCTAAACTACTTGTAAATTGTGTTCTATCAGTAAATTGTGTTCTTTCAGATTCCTTTACAATCACGAACGATACCAGGCAAGGATGTCAGTTGTCCCCTTTGTTATTCACTCTGACAATAGAGGTTCTTGCTAGTAGGATCCGGTCTAACTCTCTTATAGAAGGAATCACCATGCAAAGTAAGGAACATAAACTAGCCATGTACGCAGACGATGTTCTGCTTACATTAACCAATTCCACTAACTATTTAACAACGGCCTTAAGTGAATTCAAAGAATATGGAGAAGTCTCCAACTTCTATCTTAACCTGACTAAGTCAGAGCACCTAATCATCTCAGAACCCAGCTCTATCATTTCAGAAATTCAAAAATACTGTCCCATTAAAATAGTACATGGCGAGATACAATATCTGGGTGTTACGATTAAACCTTTGATAGAGGACCTGGTGGAAGCTAATTATAGAAAACTCAGGGATAATGTGGTCAGGGATCTATCCAGTTGGAAGAAAAAGTCAATCTCTTGGATAGGACGTATTAACGTTGTAAAGATGAATATCTTACCTACAGTCCTTAACTTCCTACAAACTATACCTTTGACACCCCACACTCCATACCTACATCACATCCAGTCAGCAATTAAAATGTATATCTGGCAAGGCACAAAACCCAGAATTAACAGACATACGCTACACAGACCCCATAGCAAAGGGGGCCTAGGAGTTCCTAACATCAATGCTTACAAACAAGCAATTCTGCTCCAATGTATTGTTGAATGGTGTCACTGTCCTAGCCACAAGGCCTGGACTCAGATGCTGATATCCTCAACAGAGGGAATGTTGGGTCTTTGGCATGGATTGCCTCGATTCGACCTCCTACCCCTTATTGAATGAAGTCTTCCAGGGGTGGGATAGAATTGTCTCTACTAGTGGCTATATTTCCACGCCTCGATCTCCACTTACACCCCTTAGAGAAAATCCAGAAATAGGGCTTTGCCCCCAACCTAAAACGACATACCCAAAATATCCCCCTAAAATCTATTTCCATTTCTAATGCTATAATGCAGGGAAAACTAAAAACGCAGACTGAACTAAGTGAATGGGATGCCACCCTGTTCGCATCTTGGTACAGCCTTGCACAACTTACTCACTTCTTCACACAAATAAACATTGCTTTGTTAGACCACTCACCCCCTTTGAGCAGTTGTGTACTTCCGCAGGTACGCCACAGCACCTTATCTCCCTACTTTACAGCCTTGTCATGACAAATAACAGACAACCGCTCCCCGGTTTTGTACATGGATGGCACAGAGAACTGGGACATGAGATAGACACTAAAAATTGGCTAAAAATATTTGAGATTACAAAAAAAAATTCAGTGTTGGCTAGAATACAAGAATCACAATACAAGTTCCTGAGTAGGTGGTACTTGATGCCTCAGAGGCTTCAGAAAATCTATCCGAGAACTTGCAGTGATTTCTGGAGGGGTTGTGGAGGGGAACCATGCTACATATCTGGTGGCACTGCCCCAAATTGGGGGGGGGGGGTATTGGGAGAAGATCTTGGAGGAGATGGGAAGGGTTTTGCAGTTAACACTTTGCCCCGCCCAAGAACTCCTATTGTACCACAATATTCCAAAGTTTAACGATAATGTCAAACGTTCCTTATACATCATAATGATTAACAGCGCTAAGGAACTACTTCCCAGATATTATAATCCAAGATGTTCTACATGTACCTCTCTTACCCCTTGTTAGACGAAGACAGCACTGGACTTTTCCTGGACTCTTACGACTTGTAACCCCAACAAGGGTCTCATTCCCTCTCAGAACTCCCTATTCTCTACAGATATAGAGATATTATACAAACATATTGAGTTGTAGTGTAATGTTACTATATGTGTCGCCTATGTCTATTCATAATAAAGCTTACTTATAAACCCCCCCAAAAAAACCAACATAATTTATTAAAGCATATAAAAAAATATGCAGCACGAAATACACAAAACACTTATTACCCTCATAGAAAAATGCATGCATAAAATAGAGGTGGTTGTAAGACAATATAAGCTATGAATAGAGTATTCTGATTTGAATTGGCTAAAGACATTTTTGAAGGTGGACCTCCTCTTGAAGGAGCAGATCAAAATTTTCAAAAATTCCAAAGAGGTATGGGGAGACACCTCTTTAATACCAGCTGGGCATTATAAGTGTCTGTACCATGTTTATGGGCTCCAGTGTCTGTATGTTACCTGAAGCCATCATCATGGTTGAGTGACTATATTCAATTCTTTTTTAATGAAATAGGTGGGCTTATGGGGCTTACCATTAGGGTTGCCAATAAATGGTTTGTCATTTTTGTCATGTGATCACTGTGACTGACATAAAACCCACAATTTTTTTCTTTATGATTTAGATAGAGAATATAACTGTAAAAACGATTCCAATTTCCTTATGTTATCAAATTTGGTTTGTTCTCATGTTATTCTTTGTTGAAGAGATATCTAGATGGGTAACATCCACATGTCTTGACCACTAAATGACAGGAAATAGTGCTGCCATATAGTGCTCTTGCTAATGTATAACATTCTTGCAAAATTGCTGCCATATAGTGCTGCAGACACGTGCACACTCCTGAGCTTACCTTCTTTCTTTACAACAAAGGATACAGAGAAAACAAAGAAAATTTGATAATAGAAGTATATTGAAAAGTTGTTTAAAATGACATGCCCTATCTGAGTCATAAAAGAAAAACTTTGGGTTTCATGTCCCTTTAGGAATACAATTACTATGACTTGCTGTTACAATGATTGCATTCACAGTAACAGTCATATTTGACTATTACTACTATTGTTGGATAGCCTCACATGAAGAACCCCGCTGACAAACATGACATCTCAGGGACACCCTTTCCCTGCCACTGCAAGCCTCCGTAATGCTATTTCTGCAATGCCTCACTCATGAGGGTCTCACTGCTGTTGGCGAGACCCATGCTGTAACAGCCCTGAGCACAACCAAAGTAAAGGATATGAATTCTGTCATTAAGGGGTTAATAAGCCCAGTGCCCAATTATTTATTTCAAGCTGGAAAAGGATTCACCACAACTGTGCTATCACTTCTATATTTATTCTTTAATATCTGCATGTACATACTATTTAAAAACTTGCTGGGGAGTAAACTTACTTGCAAGGCCGGATTGGCCAACCAGGATACCAGAAGATTTCCCGGTGGGCAGTAGCAGCTGCTGGGGCTGGAAAGCTACAATTTAAAGGGGTGATTAATGGATGCAATTTGGGTTGTAGGGTGCATATAATCTGGCCCTTTTTTAATACAAACTAATATAATTTAATTCTGTAAAATATATTGGGGAAGGAGTATCCCGGTAATCTCCTTTGAGGAAAAAAAGGGTTTGCGTATTCTACTGACTCAACGGAAAATAGTGCTGGTTTTAAAATTTTCCAGGGCTGCTTTTTATTTGCACCCCGGCCCTACTTACTTGTCATGGTGAAATTTGGTGTCTGCTGGTGTAAACAGATTCTGCTGTCTTATTTTCTTGCTTACACTGACACTAAGTTAGTGCCGTTTGGATGTCACTTTGTGAAACTGGGTCTTCTGGTAGGAAAATGACGAACTCAAAATCCATCAAAATCACAAAAAACCTGAGAAGGCTGGGAGCTCTACACATAGTGTTTGTGGGTCAAAATTACTTCCTATCTGGGGTATTTAAAGAGACAGTATTGCTAAAAATAAACTTTCACGATTCTGATAGAGCATGCAATTTTAAATAACTTTACGTTTTTCTTCTATTGTCAAATTAGTGTTGTTCTCTTGGTCCCCTTTATTGAAGAGTATACCTAGGTAGGCTTAGGAGCAGCCGTGCACTACTGGGAGCTAGCTGCCGATTGCTGGCTGCACCTATGCCTTGTCATTGGTTTATCAGATGTGTTCAGCTTGCTTCCACTAGTGCTTTGCTTTTAAAACTGAATCATGCAAGTTTAAAGAGATATGAAACCCAACTTTTTTTCTTTCAAGATTCAGATAGAGAATGCAATTTTAAGTAACTTTCTAATTCACTCCTATTATCAAATCGTCTTCGTTCTCGTGGTATCTTTATTTGAAAAGCAGGAATGTTTACATTTAGCCACGCTACCCAAATGCTGAACCAAAAATCGTCCGGCTCCTAAGCTTACATTTCTGCTTTTCAAATAAAGATACAAAGAGAACAAATAAAAAATTATAATAGGAGTAAATTAGAAAGTTGCTTAAAATTGCATGCTCTATCTGAATCATGAAAGAAATACTGACCTTTCTGACCCTTTATTTGGTCTTCAGAATTTCTTTGCTATAGTGCATTATTGTTCTGAATAATAAGGTAGAGCATTGCATAATTGTAGGGCCCGTGTTCTGTATGTTGAATAAAACTATATCTGTAGCAAGTTGAAAGCTTCTTGAAGGCCATTTTCTTGTGTACATTGAACAAAAAGAATAGAACTGTGTACCTTTCTCCCAGCCTGAAATACCTTGTCTCTTATTTTATCAGATCTTATCAACATTCTCACATATATAACTGTCTGTACAAAATACTTATTTTGTTATTTCTATTATTTGTTTGCTGCCATACTTGTTTTCCATTTATATTATATTTTTCTCTCTCTAACCTTACATTATTAATGTTCTATTTCCAATTTCGGCTTCAATGTCCCAATATCACAATGAATAAAGGTTTGAACAATATTTTATAGTTAGTGCAAAGCTATTCAAGATGCAAACAAAAAAAGATTAAATTGACTCTTGCCTTTTTACTATGTAAGAAAATTCTCTCCAGAGACACAAATATATTAAGATCTTTTGATTAATCACTAAGCACATAAACATTAAATGTATGACAGTAAATGCAAGAAGCATGATGGGTAATATGGGCATGCTGGTTGCAGAAGAGGATTCTGATATTATCAGTATAACTGAAACAGTTATGATTCACATGACTGGGCAGTTAACTTAGAGGGTTATACTTTATATAGGAGGGACAGGAGTAATAAAAGGGGTGGAGGAATTTGCATGTATATTAACCCCTTAACAACCGAGGACGTGCCATGTACGTCCTACAAAAAGCGGTCATTAAGGACCAAGGACCTGTCTGGCACGTCCTCGGGTAATCTGAGCACTGGAAGCGATGGAGATCGATTCCAGCTGCTCAAATAATATTGCAGTAATGCCTCGATGTTGAGGCATCCTGGAATACTGTTCCTGACTGCCTGGCCCCATTTTGATCGTTCCCATGGAGTGATCACTTCCGGTGTTGCTCCACGTAGAGCCCAGCAGTCAAGCAGAGCATCTGAAGCCATCGGGCAGGCTTCTGATGCTCTGACTGTGTGCTGAGTGGCTTGGTGAGTCGAGACACTCAGTAAATTGTATTTTTTAGTAAAAAATAAAACAAAATATTTTATATGAAAAAGCCCTATATAGCCCCCCTTCCCCCTCCCCCATGTGGCTTCAAAGATGGTGCTGCCCAGTGCATCATGGGGCTTCTGGGGGTGTCCCTAGCCTGCCTCCTCATAGGGGCAGGCTAGGGTCATCCAATCTGAGCTTGCCCCTATAATTAAATGTATAATAATAAAAAATCCAATTTGTCTGATCATGTCAATATTAGTAAATATTGACTCTGACCAGAGTGGATCTCCCTCCCTCTCCTCACTTGTGTTTTAATGAGAGAGAGAGAGAGATCTGTGTTTAGGCAGAGAGATTTAGCTAATAGAATATTTGTTAAAAATTGTGAGACCCAAAAGGTTATTTTCAGAGCCATTAACCCTTAGCTTGTCAGTGATCACTAGGGATGGGCGAATGTTTTGCAACATTCGAAAAACGGTTGCGGCATTTAACACATTCGTTCGTTCAAATCGAATTTCGAATGTTTACATAACATTCGATTTTCGAATGTTCGGTTTCGAATTTTACGATAACATTCGAAAATATTGTTTTCGAAAAATTCGAATTTAGATTGTAATAGTATTTCTAATGCTTTTTCTTTAAATGTAATATTCGAATTATGCAATATTCAAATTCGAAAAATTCGAATTTAGATTGTAATAGTATTTCTAATGCTTTTTCTTTAAATGTAATATTCGAATTATGCAATACGTGTATTCGAATTCGAAAAATTTGAATTTAGATTGTAATAGTATTTCTAATGCTTTTTCTTTAAATGTAATATTCGAATTATGCAATATTCAAATTCGAAAAATTCGAATTTAGATTGTAATAGTATTTCTAATGCTTTTTCTTTAAATGTAATATTCGAATTATGCAATACGTGTATTCGAATTCGAAAAATTTGAATTTAGATTGTAATAGTATTTCTAATGCTTTTTCTTTAAATGTAATTTTCGAATTATGCAATATTCAAATTCGAAAAATTCGAATTTAGATTGTAATAGTATTTCTAATGCTTTTTCTTTAAATGTAATATTCGAATTATGCAATACGTGAATTCGAATTAAAAAAATTTGAATTTAGATTGTAATAGTATTTCTAATGCTTTTTCTTTAAATGTAATATTCGAATTATGCAATATTCGAATTCGAAAAATTCGAATTTATATGTTTGTAATAGTATTTCTAATGCTTTCTTTAAATGTAATATTTGAATTATGCAATATTCTATATGGAAACATTCGAAATTATATATTTGTATCTATTATGTATCAATTTACTAGATTCCCGCCCTACCACATGAACTATTGAACTTCTGAATAGTATTTGTTAAATAGAATGTTAAATTCGAAATTTCGAATGTGGACATTCGATATAATTATAAACATTCGAATTCGAAAGTGACATTCGAAAACTGTAAATAACATTCGATTTTCGAATTTTTAAGAATATTCGTTCTTATCGACATTCGGATTTAGAATTCAAATTTCGGTAATAACATTCGTTCTACATTCGAAATTCGAAAATTTACACATTCGCCCATCCCTAGTGATCACTATAAATCACTGGCTCTTGCACAGCAGCACTTTTTGCATTTTTGCTACGGGTTAAAAAACATTTAGTAATTTTTTTTTTGAGACCCAAAGGCTTTTTCAGAGCCATTTAGCTAGTTTTAGTTAATTTAAATTTAAATTGTGTGAATTTTTTATTAGTAATTTTTTTTTGTGACAGATAAAAATAAATCATGTAGCAGAGAACATATAGTGCTGAGGCGGTGTATGCTATCCTTGCCAGGTGCTCAGATACATCACTAAATACAGTATCTATGGCTGCTAGCCCCCCTGCCAGAAGGAGACGTGTTGCTCCAGCTGGTATTGCAGCTGAGGAGTGGGTAGCGCCTCATTGCCAGAGGCCAGATATCCCACCCTTCACTGCAAATCCTGGCATCAATGTGGATGTCGCAGGATTTAGCCCCCAACAATTTATGGAGGTGTTTCTGGGCGATGATGTATTGGGGAACATTGTCGCCCAAACTAATTTATATGCCCATCAGTTCCATGCTGCAAAGCCTGACTCTTTTTTTGGCAAAGCAGCAATGGGCCCCCATCGATGTGCCAGAATTAAAGAAAATCTGGGCATTGACTATGCTGATGGGCACCATAAAGAAACCCTCTGGAGCAGTAACCTCATCTGCTCTACCCCTATTTTCTCCCAGTGTATGTCGAGGAAGAGGTATGAAATGATTCTACATTTCATGCACTTCAGTGACAACAGCCTGTGCCCCCCTAGGGAGCATCCCCAATTTGACAGGCTGTATAAAATCAGCCCCCCTAATTATCCACTTAGCTGCCAAGTTTGCAGAGGCTTATACACCTGGAAGGAATATATGCGTGGATGAATCTGTAATGAAGTATAAGGGAAGGCTAGAATTCAAGCAGTATATTCCTTCCCAGCGCTCCAGGTTTGGAGTAAAGGTGTATAAGCTCTTTGAGAGCGTGACTGGTGTACTCAGGCCTTCTGGGTGTACAAGGGAAAGGATATCCACCTTGACCCTCCAGGTTGCCCAGAACATATGGGAACCACTGGCAAGATTGTCTGGGACCTGATATTACCCCAGATGAAAAAAGGGTCTAGACAATTTCTATACAAGTGTCCTTTTGTTCAAGCTACTGTATTGTTTTGATACAGTAGCTTGCGGTACAATTAGAAAAAACAGTGCAGGTTTCCCAGGACAACTTGCATGCACCTGGCTACGAAATGGGGAGACCTCAGCTCTGTGCCAAGAGGAGCTGTTGGCAGTTAAGTACAGAGATAAGAAGGATGTGTACCTTCTTACCACCATTCACAATGAGTGGACTGTGGAGGTCTCTGTACGTGGCGGAGCTGAAAGCACAAGGAATCTAGTGTGCATCAAGACTTATAACCGGCATATGGGTGGGGTTGATCTGGCTGATCAGCTGCTGCAGGCCTAACTAATTATGCGGAAGACAAGGGCCTGGTACAAAAAGCTCGCAATTTATTTAATGCAGATTGCAACCCACAATGCTTTTTTGTTGTTCAAAAATGCAAACCCCGGAATGAAACTGACTTTTTTACAGTTTCAGCTCCAGATCATTTTGGGGATTTTGTACCAAGATGCACCTGCTCCCCGGGGCGGTAATGGGAGAGAGCAGAGTTGGGGCTACCCATTTTATTTTCAAAATCCCCCTACTGCGGCGAAGCAGAATCCTCCAAAAAAATGCAGAGTCTGTACCAAGAGGGGGCAGAGAATGGACACCACCTTTTACTGTCCTGATTGCCCTGGACAGTCTGGACTCTGCATTGGGGACTGCTTCAAGCGGTATCACACACTGGTCCAATTTTTTTTTTTTACATTTGCTGTTGTGTTTTTTTTTTTGGGGGGGGCGGTTGGTTACGTTTACTGTTACTGAGTTTTTTTATGTTTTTTTTTTACTTTTACTGTTCCAGATTTTTACATTTCACTGTTCTATTTTTATAAGTTCTAGAATTGATGCTGTATTTTACCAAAACCCCTGTTTTTTGTTTTTTTTTCTCTTCTCTTTTCCCCTTCCTTCTTCGTGCTCACTGTCCCACACAAGTACACACCCTCACGAATTTAATTTATGGATAAATTTCTATCACCTAAAACACACACTATGCCAGCTAAGGCGAAAGACAGGAGGCCAAGAAATAGCTTAGATAATAACACAGACCTTAGGGTAGAATCAAACTGCTTAAATATTAGTAAAATGGATATCGAAGAAATATCGAGGCAGGTAGCGCAGCTGTTACTGCCCCAATTTGATTTGATTAAAGTAGAACTTAGCACCCTTGTTTCTGAAATGAAAATTTTTTCATCTAGGCTCACAGAAGCGGAGTCTAGAATATCTGAAGTTGAGGATCTGGTGTTTAAATCAGAACAAATATCTCAACAACATAGTAGCAAAATTAATGATCTTAGTGATAAAGTGGAAGAATTGGAGGATAGAGCACGCCGCAATAATCTTAGGATTATTGGATTGCCTGAAAACTAATGTTATCAGGATCTAATCTCTTTTGCTGCTAATACACTTCCACAATTACTTGGGATCCATCAACAGAACATAGTGGTAGAAAGAGCACATCGTACAGGTAATCCTAGGAATACAACAGAAAATTCTGTACAGAAACGTCCTATTATAGTGAAATATTTGAATTTCCAAGATAAGACCAGTATTCTCAGAGCCTATAGAAAGATGCAAACATTGGTAATAGACCAACACAGGATTTTGCTATTCCAGGATTTTTCATTCCAGACAGCAAGCAAGCGAAAAACTATGTCACCACATTGTACCACTTTAATTAACTTGGGCCTACCGGCCAGACTAGTATACCCAGCCACAATTAAATTATATGCTGACAATGAGTTAATTGTATTAAGAACTCCACAAGAAGCTAAGAGCTATATAGATAAACATAAAGGAGATCATTACATAGATAAGAGAGTAACGGAGAGATGAACCCTTGGGCTCGTCTGTCACTATCCTACACAAGTTCGAGATGCTGTTTTATTTAAATATGTGTTCTTTTTTTTCCTCTTTGTGGACCTACAGTATTTTTCTCTGTTTTACTGTACCCCAAAGATATACATACAGCCTCTGGTATAACATGTTTAAAGCTAGGGTTAAAGTTGAGATACCGTTTTATTCACATGAATGTTTCTTACTATATAACTATTGTTTTTCTGTTATATATATAGCATATGAAAAATATACCTATCGATACTGGCACAATAGGACTAAGTTAAATATATGTTTTTTCTTATTATTGTGGGTTCATATCATTGCCTTTTGTTGTATCATAGTTCAAAATCTCACATATAATTCCTGGCATAGTATGTTTAAGGCCAGGGATAAAGAGGGGATATTGTCTTGGTTATCTGAATATGTATTGCAATATAGCATGTGTTCTCTTATCTATATGCCATATGAAAAATGTATTCACAAGTACAGGCACAATATATCTAAGCCCTGGATAGGTAATATTTATCATCCCGGGTGGCAGGGAATGTATTGGGTAGTGCTCGGGGGGGGAGACGAGTGGAAGGGGGAAATGTGGGTTTTCCCCCCCCCCCCTTTTCTTTCCCCTCTCCTTTCTCTTTCTTTGTATATTGACATTCCTAAATTAAAATGCCACAATTAAAATTGATATCCTGGAATGTGGGGGGCATTTCCAGTCCGATGAAAAGGAAAAGAATTTTAACATATCTCAAAAAGTTTAAAACAGATATTATTTTGTTGCAAGAAACGCACCTCACAACAACAGAACACAAGAAGCTACAAGCTAACTGGGTTCAGGAAGTGATTTTTACGCCCTGTAGTTCCAGGAAAAGAGGAGTAGCAATCCTTATAAGAAAAGGACTAAATTATCAGATTATTTCCAAGCAGATAGACCTAGAAGAACGTTTTATCATTATTAAAATTAAAGTTGAATCTCTCCTATACACAGTTTGTAATGTCTATGGACCTAATAAAGTGGATATATCTTTTTGGGAGGCTTTGAAGCTGAAGTTGTTTGAATATGTGGACACAAATATGGTGGTAGCAGGAGACTTTAACATGGTCTTTAATAATATTGACAGACTTCAGACTACAAAACAAAGAATTCCCAGGGTCTCTCAAAAAGCAGCTAAGATTCTTAAATCACTCTGTAGAGTTCTTAAGATAAGAGATATTTGGAGACATCTATACCCTAATTCTAGAGCGTTTACATATGAGTCCAAACAATACAGGTCATATTCTCGTATTGACTTTTTTTTGGGTTCGGATAGTCTGTTCAGAAGTGAGATAAAAACGCAAATAGGGGACTTCACCATTTCAGACCATGCCCCTATATTTCTGGAGTGTGGAACTGACAATAACACACATCAGACAACTAGAGGCTATTCTTTCCCGCGATACTTATATAACGATGCTAATTTTAGGAAGTACATTACAGATAGATGGCATGAGTATGTAATACAAAATTCTGCATATAGCTGTAAACCAGAGATTTTTTGGGAAACAGCCAAAGCTGTGATAAGAGGAGAAATAAAAAATGATATGTCTAGACTTAGGGCAAGAACGCGTCTGAGGGAAATAGAACTCTCCAATTGTCTCAGGAATGCATATAATGCCTATATAATGGCTCCCACATCGATCAACTGGCAGAAATATACTAGAGCGAAACAGGAGTGGGACTCAGTCAGTTTGCAAAAAGCAACTCGTCAAGATTTACTACAAAGATCTACTTATCATAGATATGGAAGTAAAATTGGTAAGCTATTAGCTAATTGCGTCAAAGTCTGTAAATCTCAGAAAATCATTAAGTCTGTTATAGTAGATGGCACTCGAGTTACGGAAGCAGAAGCAATCAAAAAAGGCTTTGTTAACTTTTTCAAAAAATTGTACGCTGCCCCACAGATAGATAGTCAAAATAAAGACGGGTTCTGGGGAAAAATTTCTCTGCCAAAACTAACTACAGATGACGTAGATAATTTGAATTTACCTATCACTTCGACAGAAATTTGTCAAGCAGTAGATAGATTGAAACTGGACAAAGCTGCAGGCCCAGATATGTTACCAGCCGAATTTTATAAAATTCTTAGGGAAGAGATAAACGCCCCACTGGTAAAGTTATTTAATGAGTATCTTTGTAATGGTGGGGTCCCCTCCTCCTATTTTGTAGCATCCAGAATTGTACTCGTTCCAAAAAAAGATAAAGATCCAGAAGTACTGGACTCATATCGTCCCATTTCACTGCTTAACGCGGACTATAAAATCTATACAGCAATTCTAGCAAATAGACTTAAGGGAATTCTCGGCTCTTTGATACATGTGGACCAGGTCGGCTTTATGTTACATCGGAATCCAACGGCCAGCATTCGTAAAATTTTACTTCTTCTAGACTTCTTTCGGCCAGAATGCGTGAATAGGCGAGTAATGCCAGCGATCCTTTCGTTAGATGCCCAGAAGGCATTTGATTCGATTACATGGGACCATCTTTTTTTTACTATGCGACAATTTGGTTTCAGTGGTAACTATTTAAACTGTATCAAAGCTTTATATACTAATGCTTCTGCAGTGTTGTTGAATGGCATACCTATAGAAACTTTTCATATTCTGACAGGTACAAGACAAGGCTGCCCGATTTCACCCCTTCTTTTCAATCTTGCAATTGAACCACTGGCAATTATGTTAAAAAAACATCTAGAAGGAATTCGGTTAGGTGATAAATATCTTAAATTATTACTATACGCAGATGATTTACTACTATTCCTTAATAATCCTGAATCTGAGATCCCTACCCTAATGGAAATAATTAATACATTTGGAACATTTTCGGGATATAAAATAAATGCAGCAAAATCAGATTTACTGTGGTTAACAAAATCTGCTAGTAGTGATTATACCCCACCTTTCAAAGTTGCGGATTCACATATTACGTATTTAGGTATTAAGATCAGCACCGACCCGGCAGAGTGGTACTCTCTGAATTTTACCCCACTGCTAAATAAAATACAGATAGAGCTCAGAAATTGGGCAAAATTTCCTTTGTCATTGACGGCAAAAATTAATTTGATAAAAATGATTACCTTACCTAAATTGATGTATTTAATGCAAAATATCCCAATCCCAATGACAAAATCTGATCTTAAGCACTTAAATAGTTCTATCAGACTGTTTATTTGGGGTAGTGGTAAAAAGCGTATAGCTTTACAGAAGATGTCACAGTTAAGACAGTACGGGGGCCTAGCGCTACCAAATTTTTGTACCTACAATAAAATATGTTTGGCAAAAGTAGCTATGGACTGGCTTACTGGGGGAAACTATGTGGCGTCATTAGAAATAGAACAAAAATTAGTCTTGCCATACAACCTACAGGCACTATTACACTGCCCGATTAAGAAACTACCACGCATGGTCAAAAATAAACCTACTTTGTTTCATATCATTAAAGCCTGGCAGGGTATTAAGACTAGTATGAACGATAATCCGCTGATTTCGAATTTAGTTCCTATTTCTGGGAACCCTTGCTTCCCATCAGGAATCAAGAGTCAAATGTTCAATAAATGGGCTATACTAGGACTCAAATATTTATCTCAGTTTAGGGACCCAGAAACTACCCGGGTGTACACATTCACAGTGCTTAGAGACCAGTTCCAACTTAACAATACAGAATTTTACGCTTATTTACAAGTCCGGCACTGGTATAATGAAACCATTAAAAATTGCACTAAGGAATGGGTACACCCGGGTATTAAAATGGGGCTTGCTCTTTTTAAGGCGGGTAAACGCTCAATTAGTTACTGGTACCGGATGGTACAAACGGAGGCCGGTGAAATAAATATATTAGAGATATCTGCAAAATGGGCTACAGATATACAAAACATGGAGCCATACAAAATAAAACAGAGTATAATTGTGGCAGAACATGCAACTCTTTCAGGATCATGGCGAGAATCACAGTTTAAAATTGTGAATCGCATGTATATACCACCGGCCAGCTTAAACAGATGGTACAGGAATGCTTCAAATCTGTGCCCCCGATGCAGTTCCATCAATGCCGACCTGGTCCACATGTTCTGGAGCTGTCCCAAGATCCAGCAATTTTGGCAGCGAGTACAGTTCTGGCTGAACAGATTATTGAATATACAGATACTAATAGAACTACAGCATATTTTCTTTCTGATTAATTTGAGAGATCTTGGGGAATATGTCTCCAATACTGATTTCATTAATACAGTAATCTTGGGAGGCAGATATCTTATTCTAAAAAATTGGAAAGCCACAAGGGAACCTACAATTAATAATTTAACTTTCCTACTCCATTCACAATATCAAATAGAACAAATTGATAGTCTTAATCAGGGAACTAATTACCAACACAAATTTGAACATAAATGGCTTGAATTTATCAGGAGATACAGAAATAATATATAAACACAATCAAAATTTTCCCTTTACTAAAAATTTTTTTTTTTTTTCCTTCTTCTCTTTTCTCTTTTTTTTTTCTTCTTCCCCCCTGAGCATCGTGTCCTAACCCCCCCCCCCCTCTCTTATTAAGGATGGTTTATAGAACATGGTATAGTATAGGTAAGATTAGTGAAACGCTAAAATAATCTTAGGTAGTAAATTTAGTTTAAATATATAAGAACTCTTATTTTTTCAATGCCTTCAGAATATAATGTCTAGAAAATGTTGAGGTTCGTTTCTTTTTCATCAAGTATGTGTTCTACATGAATAGAACTAATATTATATTGTTAAGCTAACTATATGATAGGAGACAAGGATGATAATGTTCTGTAAGTTATTATTATGTTTATGTGGAAACAACATGTTTATTCTGTTTATGTTTTGCGAACCACAAACAATAAAAACAAAATTAAAAAAAAAAAAAAAAAAACCCTGTCAAACCTATGCATGCGTGTACTCAGGGGGTCTTGCAGAAAACAACTTGGAGTGTTTTCTTGCAATAACTTACAACAAGCTTTCCTAAATCATAGTCAAAATTATCACCATACACTTTCTCCATTTTTTTTATTGGCTAGAATGGTTGTATCAAAGGCATCAAAGCACTCCATATACAATACCTTGGGGTGTCAATGTTTCAAATATATACACTTTCATGGCAATAAATAAAACTGGGGTAACTGAACCCTCCCAAAATCCTCGCAAACCTATGCATGGGGGGCATGGGTGTACTTAGAAGGTCTTGCAGAAAGCAACCTGAAGTGTTTTCTTGCAATAATTTACAACAGGCTCTAACAAAATCACAGTCAAAATCAATGTGTGTGTAAAAATAAAAAATTACCTGCCCAATAGCAGTTAACAGTTATGATGTTTCAGGTGGGGGGGCAAGCCGTGCATGACATGTCAGCGCGCTGTAGGCACCTCGAGGCAAGTGGTGGAAGGCAGGCAAGCAGGGGCATAGATCCTGCCGCACTGACTAAAAAAGCCTCATGTGACGCTGGCATTGATAGTGCCAGAAGATACCACGGCCTGCTGCTGGACTGCGAGGCAGCTAAGGAGGTGGATGACACGGTGAAATACAGAGCTGGTTGTGACTCCCTGTGTGGTGAGTAAGTGGAAACTCAATCAGTCCATGAGCTTTGACTAGGACCCCAGGAAGATTACCAAAACAGAACAAGTAAGCTGCTAACCCATCCAAAAAAAAAAAAAAGGAAACCATCAGGTACGCAAAAGAAAAAGAAAAAAGGGGAGCAAGATAAGGGAGAACCAAGCACCTAAAAATGTGCAGCTTCAAGAAGGGGTAAGCCTTTTCTCCTTTTTTTACTTGTCTGAAGTCTTAGGTAAACCATTGCTGTATTTGCTGGACATATCTAGAGCACATCAGATATATAAAAAAAAAACGTATTGGCCGCCTGAGCTGAATTAACTTTTACCTAGATAACAAGTTTTGTGCTATAGAGGGTGCGAAACGAATGCAACAAAAGTTGCGTTATTTCACCCTCCAAAGTGCTGCCATTACAAGTTTCTGAAAAGCCTTGTGAGTGCGATATGATGGCGATAAGCTCCATACCGCACAAAAGCCAAGGGCTGAGAATACGTGCTCGTGCATGCTTTCCCCATAGACATCAATAGGGAGAGAGTGTTAGAAAAAACCTAACACCTGAAGTGCGGAATGGCGATAGCCGTAACACAACCCCATTGATGTCTATGGGGAAAATAAGTTAAAACCTAACACCCTAACATAAACCCCAAGTCTAAACACCCCTAATCTGCCGCCCGACATCGCCGACACCTAACTAAAGTTATTAACCCCTAATCTGCCGCTCGGACATTGCCGCCACTAATAAAAGTTATTAACCCCTATTCCGCCCCTCCCCGACATTGCCACCACTAAACTAAAGCTATTAACCTCTGGGTTTAGCATTTGCAGAGAACACCATCTCTCTAAGCTGCCATCTTTAAGTGGCAGCACTAAGAATTAGACAAGAATTGAACAAGATTTGAAGAAGATTTGAGGCAAGCTAAATATTTTCTTTTCAAAACCAATATTTTGTACTTAATATTCTGCTATGTTTTCAGGACTGCTTTTCCTTTGAACAGTCTCATGCCTATTCCACAAGCATGCTCACATGCTCATACCTTACCTTTCTCCACATGCAGTTTATATAGGCCCCTCTCTTCTTTCCTCTCCTTACCTTAGCTCTCATGAACTACTTTCTATTTTAAAATCTGTGTCCCTAAACTGCACCACCTCACAGAAATACTCCCACTACTATAAATATCCTTCTCACCTACTCTTACTTTCCATCTTGCTGCTATTAGCATCAGGCAACATCTCTCCAAATCCTGGGCCCACCCTCATTCCCACCATTACCCAATCACGCACTCCTTATAGAAACTTTAATAAAAGCAACACACATAACCTCATTTCCATCCAATGCATCCCATACGCACACACTCCTTTAACTTGCGCACTATGGAACTCTCGCTCTGACTGCAACAAACTTACAACCATTCATGACCTGTTTATTTCAAATGCTTTCACCTTTTTTAGCAATTACCAAAACCTGGCTATCTTCTTCCGACACCGTTTCCCACTGCTGCTCTCACACATGGTAGTCTTCACTTTAGCCATACCCCTAGGCCAGGTGAGAAACGTGGTGGCGGTGTTGGGATCATGCTCTCCCCCTCCTGCACTTAACAGTACCTACCTCCAATACCATCTCTCTCCTTCTCCTCCTTTAAAGTCCACTGTATTCGCCTGTTCTCCCCACTCTCCCTCAAAGTGGCAGTCATCTATCACCCTAATGAACCTACCTCCCAATTCCTTGACAACTTTGCCACCTGGCTTCCTCCCTTTTTCTCTACAAATATACCAACCCTAATTCTTGGGGACTTCAACATTCCCATTCACAACCCGTCAGCCCCTGCTGCCTCTAAACTTCTTTCACTCACATCCTCCGGTCTCTCACAATTCACCCTATTCCCTACCCACCGTGATGAACACTCCATCGACCTGGTATTTTCCTACCTCTGTTCTATATCTGACCTCATCCGTCGCCCTTTTCCCATTTAAGACCATCACCTGGTCACCTATAATATTAATGCAACAACTAAACCCACTTCTCCATCCCGCCCCCGCACCTATAGGAATCTACATGGTGTGGATCCGCTCCAATTTTCAAAAATCATTCAAGATCTCCTCCCTCACACTTCCACTAAAACCTGCCCTGATCTTGCAACAGCCCAATATAACAAAACTCTCTCCTCTGCACTAGACACGCTTGGCCCTCCCCAACTGCGCAAAACATCACACTGTCAGTTACAGCCCTGGCTCTCTCAGCAACTATTTGCAAAAATGCTCCCGTACTGCTGAGCGTGTCTGGAGGAAAACTCACTCTGAACCTGATTTCATACACTATAAGTTTATTCTTTGTTCATACACTTCTGCCCTTCACTTAGCCAAGCAAACCAACTTCTCTTCTCTCATATCTACTCTTTCCTCACACCCTAAACAACTCTTCTCCACCTTTAACCATCTCCTCTACCCACCTGCTCCACACACACACCGTCTGTCTTTAGTGCTCAAGACCTGTCAGACTACTTTTTAAACAAAACACGTACTATCCGAAGCAACATCCCAACACCAACCACAATATTCCATCAACAGGCCCAGTTACTCCCTCTGCCACCCTCTGCATCTTCCATCCAGTCACTGAGAAAGAAGTTTATTGCTTACTATCTTCCTCACACCTCACTACCTGCCTGCTCGATCCTATCCCTTCCCATCTAATACCCTCCCTATCTTCCACCCTCAGTCCTGCTCTTACCCACATCTTCAACCTATCTCTCTCTACCAGCTTATTCCCATCTTCTTTCAAACACGCAAAAGTCACTCCCATACTCAAAAAATCCCCCCTCTACCCTAATTCTCCTGAAAGCTACCGCCCCCATATCACTGCTTCCACTAACATCAAAACTCCTTGAAAAACTATTTTACAATCGCCTAACCCACTTCCTGTCTACCAACTCCTTGCTTGACCCCCTGCAATCTGGATTCTGCCCCAAACACTCAACTGAGACTGCCCTTACCAAGGTTACTAACAATCTTTTCTCTGCTAAAAATATTGGCCACTACTCTATATTCAACTTACTTGACCTCTCAGCTTCCTTCGACACAGTTGACCACCCCCTCCTCCTACATACCCTTAGTTCTTTTGGCCTCTGTGACACTGCTCTTTCTTGGATTCACTCCTATCTTTCTCACAGATCTTTTTCTGTGTCATTTTGCGGTGACTCCTCCTCTACAATATCTCGGTCTGTTGGAGTACCTCAAGGATCTGTTCTGGGTCCTCTACTCTTCTCCATTTATACTTCTTCGGTGGGTAAACTTATCAACAGTTATGGTTTCAAATGCTGATGACACCCAGATCTACCTCTCCACCCCTGCTCTCTCTTCCCCTCTGTCCTTTCTCACATCAGAGACTGCTTATCTGGTATTTCTTCCTGGATGGCCTCTCACCACCTAAATATTAACATCTCCAAGACTGAGCTCCTTTTTATCCCCCCCATCAAATTCTACGCCAACTTGTGACTTCTCTATCCCTGTTGACGGCATCACCATTTCCCCATTGCCCCAAGTCCACTGCCTCTGAGTTATACTTGACTCAAATCTATCCTTCGTCCCCCATATTCAATCGCTTTCTACATCCTGACGCAACCATGTACGCAATATTTCTGAAGTTTGACCTTTTCTGTGCACTAACACCACAAAGCAAATAATCCACTCCCTTGTTAATTCCTGACTTGACTACTGCAATAACCTACTTACTGGCCTTCCTCTTTCCCACCTCTCCCCCATTCAATCCATCCTAAATGCCTCTGCCAGGCTCATCCACCTTTCCTGTCACTCTGTATCTGCTGCACCACTCTGGTCCCTTCATAGGCTCCCCATTCACAGCAGAATTAAATTCAAAATTCTCACCCTTACATACAAAGCGCTCACCAACACCGCTCCCTAATACCTATCCTCTCTAATCAACAAGTATACTCCAGCCTGCCCACTAAGATCCAACAATGACCTGCTTCTTGCATCTGTGACTATCACCTCTTCTCATGCTAGACTGCAGGACTTCTGCTTTGCCCTAATCTTTCTTCCTTTAAATGCTCTTTGAAGACTTTTCTGTTCAGAGAAGCCTACCACCCAACTCAATAATAAATTAATTTTTCTTACCTAACAACATTTCCCTCATCCCTCATTTTCTCAATCTTGCAGTCCTCACCTCCTGTTTCTCAACCTCCTACCCTTCTAGATTGTAAGTTCCCACGGGAATAGGGCCCTCAATTCCTCCTGTATGTGTTTGTAAATTTTGTCCTGTCTCTTACAAGTTTTATATTGTTTTATTTAAATGAATTGTATCCATGGACAGCACTGCAGAATATGTTGGCGCTTCATAAATAAAGTATAATAATAATAATTCTGTCGCTCCCCAACATCACCGCCACTGTAATAAAGTTATTAACCCCTAATCTGCCACCCCGACATCGCCGCCACTAATAAAAGCTATTAACCCCTATTCAGCCGCTCCCTGACATCGCCGCCACTAATAAAAGTTATTAACCCCTATACCTCTGACCTCCCACATAACCGCCACTAAATAAACCTATTAACCCTTAAACTGCCAGACCCCCACATTGCAAAAAAACTAAATTAAACTATTAACCCATAAACCTAACAACCCCCTAACTTTATATTTAAATTACAATATCCCAATTTTAAAATAAATAAAAACTTACCTGTGAAATAAAAAAAAACATAATTTATGTAAGAACTTACCTGATAAATTCATCACTTTCATGTTGGCAACAGTCCATGAGCTAATGTCGTATTGGATATACAATCCTACCAGAAGGGGCTAATTTTCCCAAACCTCCAAATTCCTATAAATACACCCCTCACCACACCCACAATTCAGTTTAACGAATAGCCAATAAGTGGGGTGATAAAGAAAGGAGTAAAAAGCATCAACAAAGGAATTTGGAAATAATTGTGCTTTATACAAAAAAATCATAACCACCAAAAAAAAGGGTGGGCCTCATGGACTGGAATTTTTCTTTCATGTAATTGGCAAGAGTCCATGAGCTAGTGACGTATGGGATAGCAATACCCAAGATGTGGAACTCCACGCAAGAGTCAATAGAGAGGGAGGGATAAAAAATAAAAAACAGCCATTTCCGCTAAAAAAAATTAATCCACAACTCAAATCATAAGTTTAGTCTCATAATTGAAAAGAAAAAACTTAAATTAGAAGCAGAAGAATCAAACTGAAACAGCTGCCTGAAGAACTTTTCTACCAAAAACTGCTTCCGAAAAAGCAAATACAGGTAGCCCTCAGTTTACGCCGGGGTTAGGTTCCAGAAGGAATGGTTGTAAATCGAAACCGTTGTAAATTGAAACCCAGTTTATAATGTAAGTCAATGGGAAGTAAGGGAGATAGGTTCCAGGCCCCTCTCAAAATTGTCATAAGTAACACCTAATACATTATTTTTAAAGCTTTGAAATGAAGACTTTAAATGCTTAACAACATTATAAACCTAATAAAATAACCACACAACACAGAATATATAATTAAACTAAGTTAAATGAACAAAAATATTTGCTAAACAGCATTATAAACCTAATAAAATAATCACACAACAGAGACTTCACTTGCATTTTTCTGCAAACAGTTCTTTCTATGCATTCCAATCTGGACTGATTTATAGATAGGAAGATCTTGTTCCTTTGAAATCTGCTTGATAGCTCAGGTCTGGTTAAACTGATTAATTTCAGCTTGCTTGGCTTTGCTGCAACACAAGCGGACAGCTCCACCTACTGGCTATTTTAATAAATGCACTGCTTCTCAATGCTTTTCAACAGTAGTTACATGACTGGAAAAAAAGGTTGTTATTCTGAAACGGTGTAAATTGAACCGCTGTAAAACGAGGGCCACCTGTACATCAAAATGGTAGAATTTAGTAAAAGTATGCAAAGAAGACCAAGTTGCTGCTTTGCAAATCTGATCAACTGAAGCTTCATTCTTAAAAGCCCAAGAAGTGGAAACTGATCTAGTAGAATGAGCTGTAATTCTCTGAGGCAGGGTTTTACCCAACTCCAAATAAGCTTGATGAATCAAAAGCTTTAACCATGGGGGGGGGGGGGGGGGGGCGGGTCCGAACACCGACCAAGATGGCTGCTTTTAACTTTAGCTGAATTCAGAAGCTGATGGATCCGCTGACTATTGCTTCTCAAACATATCATTCAAGTCCTAAATTACAGTTGATCTGCAGATTAATATTCAAAGAAAGGATCTGTGTGTGTTTGACTTTGAATTTCAGCTAAGCAGACTGGAATAGATGGGGACTGCAGCAGAGGCCTAATAACAGACCTGGCTCCTCATTTACCCTCCCAGAGTCCTGATATGTCAGGAGTAACAGCCGTATGAGCTGTCTCGATTCATTGAAACGCAGCATATTAAACGAACTTAAATATATGTAGGTAGTGGCTATATTAAAGAGTGAGACACGCACTGACTATAACATCACCCAGATACTTCACTGTGGCCCATAAAATTCTGAGGCATATACGAGCAATCAATTGTACCAACATGGAGTCGGCCGTTTGCATTGTGGCTAATCTCAGTAGCCTCTTTAATACTTTTCAAGCCGAATTGATAATGCAGATACAAACTGCTTTTACTATACCTGTGGTGGACAACGCCGACGATTGCCTACAGATAGTCCCTGCTCCGGTGACAGAGGGAGGCTGCAACTCCCTGGGGCCCCACCGACGGCTTCCTACCCTCTCCAACGGCATGCCAATACAAGGATTGGGAGCCTTGCATTCATCTGAGCGGATCGAGATATATAAAAACGCCACCTCTATAAGTGAGGACATGGTCGATAGGGCTGACAAGAGAGATGGCGCTGACCGCATGGCGCAAATTGGTAACTGGATTCTGGCAGGTGAAGCGGACACAAGCAGAACATGCAGCCCAGCTAATGACTACATACCGAAGCAAACTCGGCTCCGTCACTCACCTACTGGGGCCAAGGCTACGGGAGACAGATGGACATTGGGACCTGGTCTTTCCGCACATAAGTTGACACTCTTTATGCAGATCAGTGCTTGGGTAAGGCCCGTGTGGCTTGCAACTATGAGACCTATCATCCAGGTTAACGGCTAATAAGAGCCGTTTAGCCTGGAGCCACATGTGCAGACAGAGTGATTGAAAAATGGCTGATAGTGCTACAGGGCTGATATGGGATATGTTTCCAAAAAATGCAAAGACCCCATCAGTATGTATAATTGGGAAACAAACTATACCTTGCCACTAACTGTCACACTAACACTCCTAAATGGGAAGCCACTCCTTGGATTTGACTTTATCTTTATAGCTACCGTACCCTAATGATGGCAATCACGCCTGATGTTTGGGGGACTTTATTATTTAACGCTACAATATCAGTCTTGGTTTTAAAGTAAAATCTGCATAGTTCATCCCTTCTCAGTATTTAAAAATTTCCTTTAGAACTACGTCATTTCACCTATTTAATCTGGTGATGGTCATAGCTCCCCATAACTTTTGCAAAGGAGGCTTATTACTGTCATTCTCTTTTCTGTCTCATTATATGTTAGCTGTGTTAACTTTTGTACAGTAGATTAGGAACAACTAAAAGTACACTCGAGTGACTATAGTTCAGGTTCTTGTAAAAATTTGCCATTAACTATTGTATTTTACAAGCATGTTCTTTGAGTTCCGTTAGGTTCACTGACTTGCTAATCTAGATCACATATCAGAGCTGTATTGTATGTGTATTATCAATCACCATCTGAGTAATAGTACATAGGCTTTGGAAAAGGAAACAATAAGTTTGTTTAATGACTTAGCTAGTCTCTCACATGCAGTACTGTTATGCTGCTATAATAATATATCAAGTATCATATATACAATAATTGTATTAATTGAGCTATTAAATGTCTTAAGAATCACCTTAATTTTTCACAAACAGGTTAGGCATAATGTGATAAAAATGTTCTCCTATATATATATATAATTTCCACTACTGATCTATGTTGATGCTGTAAATTATAAGTCAAGGGTTCATGAGTGACCCTATCACGTTTTAAACAAACCTCCTATGTTTCATAATTTAGATTTTAAAGCCCAAGAGAGACCTTTATAGGTCCAGGAGGTAGAAAATGAGAGATTGTGTCTTTTCTCTATTATTGTTATATAGGCACGGTTTTTGTTACATAGCTATTGTGTATTGGTATTCAATGTGCTCTTTACACTAATAGGCACTTGCAAATGTTGTGGACAGGTGAAGCTGGTAATTTGGCTACCTGAAGCTTGTTTTGTCTAAATCTCTGTTTGTTACAGACTCCTCTGTATTTTGAAATGTTTACATATACCTGTTACCCCTGCAAAGTGTCTCTCAATAAAGATTAAAATATATATTAAAAAAAAAAAAAAAAAAAAAAAAGCTTTAACCATGATGACAAAGAAACGGCAGAAGCCTTCTGACCTTTCCTGGAACCAGAAAAGATAACAAATAGACTAGAAGTCTTCCTGAAATCTTTAGTAGCTTCAACATAATATTTCAGAGCTCTCACCACATCCAAAGAATGTAAAGATCTCTCCAAAGAATTCTTAGGATTAGGTCACAAAGAAGGGACAACAATTTCTCTATTAATGTTGTTAGAATTCACAACCTTAGGTAAGAATTTAAATGAAGTCCGCAAAACTGCCTTATCCTGATGAAAAATTAGAAAAGGAGATTCACAAGAGAGCAGATAATTTAAAAACTCTTCTAGCAGAAGAGATGGCCAAAAGGAACAACACTTTCCAAGAAAGTAGTTTAATGTCCAAAGAATGCATAGGCTCAAATGGAGGAGCCTGTAAAGCCTTCAAAACCAAATTAAGACTCCAAGGAGGAGAGATTGCTTTAATGACAGGCTTGATACGAACCAAAGCCTGAACAAAACAGTGAATATCAGGAAATGTAGCAATTTTTCTGTGGAATAAAACAGAAAGAGCAGAGATTTGTCCTTTCAAGGAACTTGCAGACAAACCTTTATCCAAACCATCCTGAAGAAACTGTAAAATTCTAGGAATTCTAAAAGAATGCCAAGAAAATTTATAAGAAGAACACCATGAAATGTAAGTCTTCCAAACTCGATAATAAATCTTTCTAGAAACAGATTTACGAGCCTGTAACATAGTATTAATCACTGAGTCAGAGAAAACTCTATGACTAAGCATTAAGCGTTTCATTTACATACATTTAAATTTAATGATTTGAGATCCTGATGGAAAAACGGGCCTTGAGATAGAAGGTCTGGCCTTAAGGGAAGTCAAGGTTGGCAACTGGACGTCCGAACAAGATCCACATACCAAAACCTGTGAGGCCATGCTGGAGCCACCAGCAGCACAAACAATTGCTCCATGATGATTTTCGAGATCACTCTAGAAAAAAGAACTAGAGGCGGGAAAATACAGACAGGTTGATAACACCTAGGAAGTGTCAATGCATCCACTGATTCCGCCTGATGATCCCTGGACCTGGACAAGTACCTGGGAAGTTTCTTGTTTAGATGAGATGCCATCAGATCTATTTCTGGTAGCCCCCATATCTGAACAATTTGAGAAAACACATCTAGGTGGAGAGACCATTCTCCCGGATGTAAAGTTTGACGACTGAGATAATCTGCTTCCCAATTGTCTATACCTGGGATATAAACCACAGAAATTAGAGAAGAGCTGGATTCCACCCAAACAAGTATCCAGGATGCTTCTTTCATAGCTTGAGGACTGTGAGTCCCACCCTGATGATTGACATATGCCACAGTTGTGACATTGTCTGTCGGAAAACAAAGGAACGATTTCTCTCTTCAACAAAGGCCAAAACTGAAGAGCCCTGAGAATCGCACAGAGTTCCAAAATATTGATTGGTAATCTTGCCTCTTGAGATTTCTAAACTCCTTGTGCTGTCAGAGATCCCCAAACAGATCCCCAAACTAAAAGACTTGCATCTGTTGTGTTCACAGTCAGGGTTGGATGAACGAAAGAGGCCCCTAGAATTATACAATGGTGATCTAACCACCAAGTCAGAGAAAGTCGAACATTGGGATTTAAGAATTTTAATTGTGATATCCTTGTATAATCCCTGCACCATTGGTTCAGCATACAAAGCTGGAGAGGTCTCATATGAAAACGAGCAAAGGGGATCACGTCCAATGCTGCAGTCATAAGACCTAAAACTTCCATGCACATAGCTACTAAAGTGAATGACTGAGACTGAAGGTTCCCACAGGCTGCAGCCAATTTTAAACGACTCTTGTCTGTTAGAGCCAAAGTCATGGACACTGAATCTATCTGGAAACCTAAAAAGGTTACCGTTGTCTGAGGAATCAAAGAACTTTTTGGTAAATTGATCCTCCAACCATGTCTTCGAAGAAACAACACTAGTTGATTCACGTGAAATTCTGCAGAACGTAAAGACTGAGCGAGTAAGATATCGTCCAAATAAGGAAACACTGAAATACCCTGCTCTCTAATTACAGAGAGAGTAGGGCACCAAGAACCTTTGAAAAGATTCTTGGAGCTGTTGCTGGGCCAAAAGGAAGAGCAACAAATTGGTAATGCTTGTATAGAAAAGAGAATCTCAGGAACTGATAGTGATCTGGATGAATAGGAATATGAAGATATGCATCCTGTAAGTCTATTGCGGACATATAATGTCCTTGCTGAACAAAAGACAGAATAGTCCTTATAGTCAGCATTTTGAAAGCTGGTACTCTTACATATCGATTCAAAATCTTTAGATCCAAAACTGGTCTGAATGAATTTTCTTTCTTTGGGACAATTAATAGATTTGAATAAAACTCCAGACCCTGTTCCTGAAACGGAACTGGTATGATTACCCCTGATAATTCCAGGTCTGAAACACTCTTCAGGAAAGCCTGAGCCTTTCCTGGGTTCGCTGGAATGTGTGAGAGAAAAAAATCTTCTCACAGGCGGTCTTACTCTGGAACCTATTCTGTACCCCTGAGAGACAATATTCTGAATTAAATGATTTTGGACTGAATTGATCCAAGTATCTTAGAAAAATTTTAATCTGCCCCCTACCAGCTGAGCTGGAATGAGGGCCGCACCATCATGTGGACTTGGGGGCTGGCTTTGATCTTTTAAATGGCTTGGATTTATTCCAATTTGAGGAAGGCTTCCAATTGGAAACAGATTCCTTTGAGGAAGGATTAGATTTCTGTTCCTTATTATGTCGAAAGGAACGAAAACCGTTAAAAGCTTTAGATTTGCCTTTAGGTTTTTTATCCTGAGGCAAAAAGACTCCCTACCCCCCAGTGACAGTTGAAATTATTGAATCCAACTGAGAACCAAATAATTTATTACCTTGGAAAGAAAGAGATAGCAATCTGGACTTAGAAGTCATATCAGCATTCCAAGATTTAAGCCATAAAGCTCTTCTAGCTAAAATAGCTAAAGACATATATCTAACACCAATTTTGATATAAAAAATGGCATCACAAATGAAATTATTAGCATTTTGAATTAATTTAACAATGCTAGACAAATCATGATCCGAAACTTGTTGCGCTAAAGTTTCCAACCAAAAAGTTGAAGCAGCTGCAACATCAGCCAAATAAATTGCAGGCCTAAGAAGATGACCTGAATATAAATAAGCCTTCCTTAGATAAGATTCAAGTTTCCTATCTAAAGGATCTTTGAAAGAAGTACTATCTTCCGTAGTAATAATAGTAAGTTTAGCAAGAGTAGAGATAGCCCCATCAACTTTGGGGATCTTTTCCCAAAACTCCAATCTAACAGTTGGCAAAGGATTCAATTTTTTAAACCTTGAAGAAGGAATAAAAGAAGTACCAGGCCTATTCCATTCCCTAGAAATCATATCTGAAATAGCATCAGGAACTGGAAAAACCTCTGGAATAACCACAGCTGGTTTATAAACAGAATTTAAACTTTTACTAGTTTTAATATCAAGAGGACTAGTTTCCTCCATATCTAATGTAATCAACACTTCTTTTAATAAAGAACGAATATACTCCATTTTAAATAAATAAGAGGATTTGTCAGTGTCAATATCTGAGGCAGGATCTTCTGAATCAGATAGATCCTCATCAGAGAAAGATAAATCAGTATGTTGCTGGTCATTTGAAATTTCATCAACTCTATGAGAAGTTTTAAAAGATCTTTTATGTTTATTAGGAGGTTGAATGGCAGACAAAGCCTTCTGAATAGAATCAGAAATAAATTATTTTAAATTTACAGGTATATCTTGTGCAGTAGATGTTGAGGAAACAGCAACAGGTAATGAACTACTACTGATGGAAACATTTCCTGCATGTAAGAGTTTATCATGACAACTATTACAAACCACAGCTGGAGGTATAATCTCCACAAGTTTACAACAAATGCACTTAGCTTTGGTAGAACCGTTAACAGGCAGCAGGAATCCAGCAGTAAATTCTGAGACAGGATCAGATTGAGACATCTTGCAAATGTAAGAGAAAAAAATAACATATAAAGCAAAATTATCAATTTCCTTATATGGCAGTTTCAGGAATGGGGAAAAATGCAAACAGCATAGCCCTCTGACATAGAAAAAGGTCAGAGGCAAAAGGAATGGGGTTTTAAATAATGAAAATACTTCCGGAAACGAAACACTCACATCATAGATGACGCAACCTTGTGAAGGACTCGGCGTCAACTAAGACGCCGTAAATGACGAATTTGCGCCAACGAACGTAACTTCGCACCAAAAAAATCTTGCGCCAAAAATGACGCAATCAATTTTGTCATTTTGCGCCCTCGAGAGCCTAATTCTGCCCGCAAATTTAAAGACAGTCAATTGAAAGAGAGACTATACCCCAGGTAAGAAATAATTTTTCATAAAAAAAGCATTTCCCAGATATGAAACTGCCAGTCTGCAAAAAAGGAAATATACTGAAAACCTGAATCATGGCAAATATAAGTACAATACATATATTTAGAACTTTATATAAATACATAAAGTGCCAAACCATAGCTGAGAGTGTCTTAAGTAATGAAAACATACTTACCAAAAGTCACCCATCCACATATAGCAGATAGCCAAACCAGTTCTGAAACAGTTATCAGTAGAGGTAATGGAATATGAGAGTATATCGTCGATCTGAAAAGGGAGGTAGGGGATTAATCTCTACGACCGATAAAAGAGAACCTATGAAATAGGTGATACTCCCTTCACATCCCTTGGACATTCACTGTACTCAGAGGAATCGGGCTTCAAAAGATGCTGAGAAGCGCATATCAACGTAGAAATCTTAGCACCAACTTACTTCACCACCTCCATAGGAGGAAAAGTTTGTAAAACTGAATTGTGGGTGTGGTGAGGGGTGTATTTATAGGCATTTTGAGGTTTGGGAAACTTTGCCCCTTCTGTAGGATTGTATATCCCATATGTCACTAGCTCATGGACTCTTGCCAATTACATGAAAGAAACTAAGTTTAAACTAACAATTAAAGGGACACTGAACCCAAATTTTTTTCTTTTGTGATTCAGATAGAGCCTGAAATTTTAAACAACTTTCTAATTTACACCTATTATAATTTTTTTCATTATCTTGCTATCTTTATTTGATAAAGAAGGTATCTAAGCTTTTTTTTTTGTTCAGACCTCTGGACAGCACATTTTTTATTGGTGGATGAATTTATCCACCAATCAGCAAGAACAACCCAACAAACAATGGGCCGGCATCTAAACTTATATTTTTGCATTTCAAATAAAGATACCAAGAGAATGAAGAAAATTTAATAATAGGAGTAAATTAGAAAGTTGCTTAAAATTTCATGCTCTATCTGAATCACGAAAGAAAAATTTTGGGTTCAGTGTTCCTTTAACCCCTTAAAGTGATGGTAAACTCTCCCCTTTTTAAAATCAGATCTGGAATGTAAGCGCTATTTTAGATGGAGTTTTATTCATCATGTGTAATGAAGATGCGCTATAAATTAGTTATTAATATAGATATGAAATTCAAATACCCCACGTTACACCACCCACTTCAAAAGTCAATCTTTCTGTCAGCTAAATGATTGAATTACTCTCCAATCAATGCTCTAGCTACAACAAAAGTGCCATATGTGGAGAGCGCTGATTGGACAACAATCCAAAACGTTAGCTCACAGAAAATGTTACTTTTGAAGTGGGCGGAGGAGCATGCAGTATTTGAATTTCATATCTATATTAAAAAGCATGTTATACTGCATCTTCATTACAGCTAATGAATTAAACTTCATCTAAAATATTGCTAATATTCCAGATCTGATTTTAAAAAGGGGAGAGTTTACCATCACTTTAAGGACAAGGCCATTTTTCAATTTTCTTACCCTTAAAGGGATACTAAACCCAAAAATGTTCTTTAATGATTCAGATAGAGAATACAATTTTAAACAACATTCCAATTTACTTCTATTATCTAATTTGCTTCATTCTTTAGATATCCTTTGTTGAAAAAATAGCAATGCACATGGGTGAGCCAATCAGACGAGGCATCTATGTGCAGCAACCAATCAGCAGCTACTGAGTCTATCTAGATATGCTTTTCCGCAAAGTATATCAAGAGAATGAAGCAAATTAGACAATAGAAGTAAATTAGAAAGTTGTTTAAAATGGCATGCTCTTTCTAAATCATGAAAGAAAAAATTTGGTTTTAATATCCCTTTAAGGACCAGGGCTATTTTTACATTTCTGGGGTGTTTGTGTTTAGCTGTAATTTTCCTCTTACTCATTTACTGTACCCACACATATTATATACCGTTTTTCTCGCCACTAAATGGACTTTCTAAAGATACCATTATTTTCATCATATCTTATAATTTACTATTAAAAATATTATAAAATATGAGGAAAAAATGGAAAAAAACACACACACTTTTTCGAACTTTGACCCCCAAAATCTGTTACACATCTACAACCACTAAAAAACAACCATGCTAAATAGTTTCTAAATTTTGTCCTGAGTTTAGAAATACCCAATGTTTACATGTTCTTTGCAAGTTATAGGGCAATAAATTACAAGTAGCACTTTGCTATTTCAAAACCACTTTTTTTCAAAATAAGCGCTAGTTACATTGGAACCCTGATAGCTGTCAGGAATACCTGAATATCCCTTGACATGTATATATATTTTTAGAAGACATTCCAAAATATTGATCTATTCCCATTTTGGTATATTTCATGCCACCATTTCACCGCCAAATGCGATCAAATAAAAAAAAATGTTCACTTTAACAAATTTTTTCACAAACGTTAGGTTTCTCACAGAAATTATTTACAAACAACGTGTGCAATTATGGCATAAATGGTTGTAAATGCTTCTCTGGGATCCCCTTTGTTCAGAAATAGCAGACTTATATGGCTTTGGCTTTGCTTTTTGTTAATTAGAAGGCTGCTAAATGCCACTGCGCACCACACGTGTATTATGTCTAGCAGTGAAGGGGTTAATTAGAGATCTTGTAGGGAGCTTGCAGGGTTAATTTTAGCTTTAGTGTAGTGTAGTAGACAACCCAAAGTATTGATATAGGTCCATTTTGGTATATTTAATGCCACCATTTCACCGCCAAATGCGATCAAATTTAAAAAAACTTTTTTTAGGTTTCTCACTGAAATTATTTACAAACAGCTTGTGCAATTATGGCACAAATGCTTGTAAATGCTTCTCTGGGATCCCCTTTGTTCAGAAATAGCAGACATATATGGCTTTGGTGATGCTTTTTGGTAATAAGAAGGCTGCTAAATGCCGCTGCACATCACACGTGTATTATGTCTAGCAGTGAAGGGGTTAATTAGGGATCTTGTAGGGAGCTTGCAGGGTTAATTTTAGCTTTAGTGTAGAGATTAGCCTCCCACCTAACACATCAGACCCCCTGATCCCTCCCAAACAGCTCTCTTCCCTCCCCCACCCCACAATTGTCCCCGCCATCTTAACCCCTTAATGACCACAATGTACCCTGTATGTTACTGTTTGTTAAGGGTTTTTTCAGGACATAATAGCACAAGTCTAGCAAGAACACACTATTAATGCACTCCCTCCAGCAGGCTTTGTGGAATAGAGCAGTCTTAACGCTGGTGGCAAGACCGTGCTATAAAACAATCAAGTCCCCAAAAAAGGCCAGCGACATACAGGGTACGTCGCTGGTCCTTAAGGGGTTAAGTACTGGCAGAAAGTCTGCCAGTACTAAAATAAAAGGTATCTTATTTTTTTTAAGCATATTTACATATGCTGCTGTGTAGGATCCCCTTAGCCCCAAACTTCCCTGATCCCCCCCCTAAACAGCTCTCTAACCCTCCCCCATTACATTATTGGGAGCCATCTTGGGTACTGGCAGCTGTCTGCCAGTACCAAGTTTACAAAAAAAAATATTTTATATTTTTTCTCCCAAGACTAAACTCCCACCCCGTCCCAGATCACTTCGATTATTTATAATAAAGTTTTTATTACCACTCTCACCCTCCAAATTTAAACAAACTCTGTTCCATAGTGTAATAGTTCCCACCCGCTCCCCTCCCCGTGCACACACCCGCCCACCTCCTCCGTGCGCGCCCCCCAGCGATCCCGCCCACCTCTGCACTCAGTAATCCATTGATGGCCACCCACCCGCCTCCCACCCACCAACGATTGCGGCCATCGATGTCCGGTGCAGAGAGGGCCACAGAGTGGCTCTCTCTGCATCGGATGGGGAAAAATGTTATTGCAGTGATGCCTCGATATCAAGGCATCACTGCAATAACCGGAAAGTGGCTGGAAGTGATCAGGATCGCTTCCAGCCGCTTTCAACCCCAACGATGTACAGGGTACATTGCTGCTCTTTAAAGACCAGTTTGTGCAAGACGTACCCTGTACGACGTATGTCGTTAAGGGGTTAACCTAACATAACTATTATACTAAAATTAAAATAACTACTAATTAAATAAACTAAATTACACATTAAAAAAAAACTAACACTACTAAAAAAATTAATTCTAAAATTACAAAAAATAAAAAATACTAAATTACAAAAAATAACAAACACTAAATTATGAAAAATAACAAAAGAATTCAGCTCTTTTACCTGTAAAAAAAATACAAAGACCCCCCAACAGTAAAACCCACCACCCAACCAACCCCCCAAAATGAAAAAAAAACTAACAAAAACCTAAGCTACCCATTGCCCCGAAAAGGGCATTTGTATGGGCATTGCCCTTAAAAGGGCATTCAGCTCTTTTCCATTGCCCTGAAAAGGGCATTTAGCTCTTTTATATAAAGCCCAATTCCTAATCTAAAAATAAAACCCACCCAGAGAGAGCAAAAGAGAGGGGGTAGAGAGAGCAAAAGAGAGGGGGAGAGAGAGCAAAAGAGAGGGAGAGAGAGAGCAAAAGAGAGGGGGAGAGAGAGCAAAAGAGAGGGGGAGAGAGAGCAAAAGAGAGGGGGAGAGAGAGCAAAAGAGAGGGGGAGAGAGAGCAAAAGAGAGGGGGAGAGAGAGCAAAAGAGAGGGGAGAGAGAGCAAAAGAGAGGGGAGAGAGAGAAAAAGAGAGGGGAGAGAGAGAAAAAGAGGGAAGAGAGAGAAAAAGAAGAGAGAGAGAGAGCGAGAGCAAGAGCAAGAAGAGAGAGTAAAAGAGAGGGGGAAGGAGAGAGAGAGCAAAAAAAGAGGGGGAGGAGAGAGAGCAAAAGAGAGCAAGAGAGGAGGAGATGGAGAGCAAAAGAGGGGGAGAGAGAGCAAAAGAGGGGGGAAGAGAGCAAAATAGTGGGGGGGAAGAGCAAAATAGGGGGCAGAGAGAGCAAAAGAGGGGGAGAAAGAGAGCAAAAAAGAGGGGGGAGATAGCAAAAGAGAGGGGGAGAGAGAAAGCAAAAGAGAGGGGGAGAGAGAAAGCAAAAGAGGGGGGAAGAGAGAGAGAGCAAAATAGTGGGGGGAAGAGCAAAAGAGAGGGGGAGAGAGCGCAAAAGAGAGGGGATTGAGAGAGAGCAAAATAGGGGGGAGAGAGAGCAAAAGAGAGGGGGTAGAGAGAGCAAAAGATGGGGAGAGAGAGCTAAAGAGAGGGTTAAAGTCCAGAATACAAGAAATAATAGGATACGATCAAGCCCCTAATAATACCCTATTTGAAACACTATGTCTGAGTAAAAGTGCAAAAGAGGTCTAATATCAACATTATATCCCATTTTCAATATAGTAGATAAAGATAAGAAGACATCCATTATGTTGAAATTGGAAAGGGAATTAGATAAATCTTGGCTGAAACATGGATAACAAATATTAACAGAGGTCTGTCTTTTTCTCCCAACGCCACATTGAAAGAAAATTCCTAAAAGTTGTATACAAATGGTATATCTATCCAACAAGATACGCTAAATCGGAGGAGGTAAATAACTATCTTTGCTATAGGGGTTGTGGAGAAGTGGGCTCCTATATACATACATGGTGGTTTTGCAATAAAGTTAGAAGAGTATGGGATCAGACCTCGGAATTTCTAAGCTTAATACTGGAAAAAGAAATTGATTTGACCCCAGAGCGAGCTCTACTTCACTTCCCAATAGAGGGCGCACTACAGAAATTCTCTAAATTAATAGCTATGATTTGTACTGTGACACGCTTGTGTATAGCTAGATTTTGAAAGCTGAAACCCCATAAGTTTGACCATATTAAAAGGAAGATCAAATACAAATATAATATGTCTAGTGCTCCTGCTGCCCTCTTAAATAATAAAGACCGATTCCTAGAACAATGGGAACCATATATTATGTATCTTGAAGCTGATTGTAGAACAAGAGGTTTAGAAAGGCAAGAACCAAAGATAACTAATGTTGTTAAAACAAACGTTATTGGTAATATTGCTATAACAAATAGCAAAACATAGGAGTTAGATCCTAAGAACTGTACCACTAAAGAGATTGTATTTGTAGAGTGGCAGATTTTTGTCTTTATCTACATGGCAATAAACGCTTAATTTAATAGGTTTGTTAGATGACAGATTGGAATGATTTTTTGAAGCACAGAAGAAAAAGTAAAGACTTATGCCTTTTGATAAGTAAATGCCAAACATTTTTATTATACTTGTATATCTGAATTGATGATGAAAAGATTGAGGATTGTAATATGTAATTTTTATTTTGGAAAACGGAATAAAAAGATTTCAACATAATATGAATACATACAGAAAGAGAATCATTCTTCCAGGAACTACAGGGCCATAATACAAATACATACAGAAAGAGAAGGGTTCTTCCAGGAACGCCAGGGTCATTATACAAATACATACAGAAAGAGAAGCGTTCTTCCAGGAACTCCAGGGTCATAATAAAAATACATACAGAAAGAGAAGGTTCTTCCAGGAACTCCAGGATCATTATACAAATACATACAGAAAGAGAAGAGTTATTCCAGGAACTCCAGGGTCATTATACAAATACATACAGAAAGAGAAGGTTCTTCCAGGAACTCCAGGGTCATTATACATATACATACAGAAAGAGAAGGGTTCTTCCAGGAACCCCAGGGTCATACTACAAATACATACAGAAAGAGAAGCGCTCTGCCAGGAACTCCAGGGTCATTATACAAATACATATAGAAAGAGAAGGCTCTTCCAGGAACTCCAGTGTCATAATACAAATACATACAGAAAGAGAAAAGTTCTTCCAGGAACCCCAGGGTCATAATACAAATACATACAGAAAGAGAAAAGTTCTTCCAGGAACCCCAGGGTCATAATACAAATACATACAGAAAGAGAGGATTTATTCCAGGAACTCCACTGTCATAATACAAATACATAAAGAATGAGAAGGGTTCTTCCAGGAACTCCAGGGTCATAATACAAATACATACAGAAAGAGAAGGCTCTTCCGGGAACTCCAGGGTCATTATACAAATACATACAGAATGAGAAGGGTTCTTCCAGGAACTCCAGGGTCATAATACAAATACATACAGAAAGAGAAGGCTATTCCAGGAACTCCAGTGTCATAATACAAATACATAAAGAATGAGAAGGGTTCTTCCAGGAACTCCAGGGTCATAATACAAATACACACAGAAAAAGAAGCGTTCTTCCAGAACCTCCAGGTCACAATACAATTACATACAGAAAGAGAGGAGTCCTTCCAGGAACTCCAAGGTCATAATACAAATACATACAGAAAGAGAAGCGTTCTTCCAGGAATTCCAGTGTCATAATACAATTACATACAGAAAGAGAAGCGTTCTTCCAGGAATTCCAGTGTCATAATACAATTACATACAGAAAGAGAAGCGTTCTTCCAGGAATTCCAGTGTCATAATACAATTACATACAAAAAGAGAAGCGTTCTTCCAGAAACAGCTTTGAAGAGATCTACAACTTTCAACCAATCTACATTTACAGGCACCAAAAGAAAATATCATGCTGAGCAGTAGAAAAGTTATAATATTTGTATATTATTAGACCGTTTTATTAGACTTCTCCTAGCAAAGTTTCAGTAAGATAAGATAAACACTCAAAATGCTTTTTAAGGTGTATTTTTTAGTACTGCAATATAATACACATTTTGTTAAAGGGACACTGAGCCCAAATTTGTTCATTTGTAATTCAGAAAGAGCATGCAATTTGAAGCAACTTTCTAATTTACTCCTATTATCAATTTTTCTTCGTTCTCTTGCTATCATTTTTTGAAAAAGAAGGCATCTAAGCTTTTTTTGGTTTCAGTACTCTGGACAGCACATTTTTATTGGTCAATGAATTTATCCACCAATCAGCAAGGACAACCCAGGTTGTTCACCAAAAATGGGCTCAATCTGAATCACGAAATTAAATTTTTGGGTACAGTCAGTGTCCCTTTAACGAAATTATAGTTTTAATAAAACTGATATAAAATATAATTTTTCTTTCTATAGGTTGTACACATCTGAGTATGTAACTATATGTAAAACATAATGTATAAACAACAAGCAATTGTAGCATAATTATCAAAAATATTTTAAATTGAAACATTGATACCTGATATATCCATATATATTGTACCTATTGAATATCAATATATATATATATATATATATATATATATATATATACGGTATATATATATCTATATATATCTATATATATAGATATATATATATATATAACAGTATGTCATTTTTTTAAGCTAAAATATGACTTAAGATTGCAGATTTTTTAAAGTACATCTCACACAAACTAATGTATTGTAAGGTTGCAGACAGGGATGATTCTAAACCTTAAAGGGATATTGCCCACATAAATATTCTCTGTTTTTAATCAAAAAAGGAAAATTATGCTTACCTGATAAAGTTATATTTTTATGATAGGACGAGTCCACGGATTTCATCCTTACTTGTGGGATTAAATCTCCTGCTAACAGGAAGTGGCAAAGAGAACCACTGCAGAGCTGTATATACTGCTCCTCCCTTCCCCTCCCCTTCCAGTCATTCGACCGAAGTTAGGAAAAGAAAGGAAAAGCCAAAGGTGCAGAGGTGACTGAAGTTTAACAAAAAATAAATACCTGTCTTAGAAATGACAGGGTGGGCCATGGACTCATCATATCGTAAAATAAATAAATTTATCAGGTAAGCATAAATTTCCTTTTCTTTTACAAGATATGACGAGTCCATGGATTTCATCCTTACTTGTGGGATACAATACCAAAGCTACAGGACACGGATGAAAGGGAGGGACAAGACAGGAACCTAAACGGAAGGCACCACTGCTTGAAGAACCTTTCTCCCAAAAACAGCTTCAGAAGAAGCAAATGCATCAAATTTGGAAAATTTGGAAAAAGTGTGAAGAGACGACCAAGTTGCAGCCTTCCAAATGTGTTCAACAGAAGCATTGTTTTTAAATGCCCACGAGGAAGCGACACCCCTAGTGGAATGAGCCGTAATTCTTTCAGGAGGCTGCTGTCCAGCAGTCTCATACACCAGACGGATGATACTCTTCAGCCAAGAAGAAAGAGAGGTTGCCGTAGCTTTCTGGCCCCTACGCTTTCCAGAAAAAACAATAAATAATGAAAATGATTGACGGAATTCTTTAGTCTCCTGCAAGTAAAACTTCAGGGCACGGACCACGTCCAAGTTATGCAACAGACGCTCCTCCTTAGAAGAAGGATTAGGACATAATGAAGGAACAACAATTTCCTGATTAATATTCTTATTAGAAACAACCTTAGCAAGGAAACCAGGTTTGGTACGTAAAACCACCTTATCAGAATGGAAGATAAGATACGGAGAGTCACATTGTAACGCTGAAAGCTCAGAAACTCTACGAGCAGAAAAAATAGCAACCAAAAAACATAATTTATGTAAGAACTTACCTGATAAATTCATTTCTTTCATATTAGCAAGAGTCCATGAGCTAGTGACGTATGGGATATACATTCCTTCCAGGAGGGGCAAAGTTTCCCAAACCTTAAAATGCCTATAAATACACCCCTCACCACACCCACAATTCAGTTTAACGAATAGCCAAGAAGTGGGGTGATAAGAAAAAAGTGCGAAAGCATATAAAATAAGGAATTGGAATAATTGTGCTTTATACAAAAAAATCAAAACCACCACAAAAAAGGGCGGGCCTCATGGACTCTTGCTAATATGAAAGAAATGAATTTATCAGGTAAGTTCTTACATAAATTATGTTTTCTTTCATGTAATTAGCAAGAGTCCATGAGCTAGTGACGTATGGGATAATGATTACCCAAGATGTGGATCTTTCCACACAAGAGTCACTAGAGAGGGAGGGATAAAATAAAGACAGCCAATTCCTGCTGAAAATAATCCACACCCAGAATAAAAATTTTAATGAAAAAACATAAGCAGAAGATTCAAAACTGAAACCACTGCCTGAAGTACGTTTCTTCCAAAAACTGCTTCAGAAGAAGAAAACACATCAAAATGGTAGAATTTAGTAAAAGTATGCAAAGAGGACCAAGTTGCTGTTTTGCAAATCTGATCAACCGAAGCTTCATTCTTAAACGCCCAGGAAGTAGAAACTAACCTAGTAGAATGAGCTGTAATCCTTTGAGGCGGAGTGTTACCCGACTCAACATAGGCATGATGAAATAAAGATTTCAACCAAGATGCCAAAGAAATGACAGAAGCTTTCTGATCTTTTCTAGAACCGGAAAAGATGACAAATAGACTAGAAGTCTTTCGGAAAGACTTAATAGCTTCAACATAATATTACAAAGCTCTAACAGCATCCAAAGAATGCAATGATTTCTCCTTAGAATTCATAGGATTAGGACATAATGAAGGAACCACAATTTCTCTACTAATGTTGTTAGAATTCACAACCTTAGGTAAAAAATTCAAAAGAAGTTCGCAGCACCGCCTTATCCTGATGCAAAATCAGAAAAGGAGACTCACAAAAAAGAGTAGATAATTCAGAGACTCTTCTGGCAGAAGAGATGGCCAAAAGAAACAAAACTTTCCAAGAAAGTAATATAATGACCAAAGAATGCATGGGTTCAAAAGGAGGAGCTTGAAGAGCCCCCAGAACCAAATTCAAACTCCAAGGAGGAGAAATTGACTTAATGACAGGTTTTATACGAACCAAAGCTTGTACAAAACAATGAATATCAGGAAGATTAGCAATCCTTCTGTGAAAAAGAACAGAAAGAGCAGAGATTTGTCTTTCAAGAAACTTGCGGACAAACCTTTATCTAAACCATCCTGAAGAAATATAAGTCTTCCAGACTCTATAATATATCTCTCTAGATACAGATTTACGAGCCTGTCACATAGTATCAATCACAGAGTCAGAGAAACCTCTTTGACCAAGAATCAAGCGTTCAAACTCCACACCTTAAAATTAAGGTTTTGAGATCCCGATGGAAAAAAGAACCTTGAGACAGAAAGACTGGTCTTAACGGAAGAGTCCACAGCTGGCAAGAGGACATCCGGACAAGATCCGCATACCAAAACCTGTGAGGCCATGCTGGAGCTACCAGCAGGACAAACGAGCATTCCTTAGAATATTGGAGAATACCCTTGGAAGAAGAACTAGAGGCGGAAAGATATAGGCAGGATGACACTTTTAAGGAAGAGATAATGCATCCACTGCCGCCGCCCGAGGATTCCTGGATCCGGACAGATACCAGGGAAGTTTCTTGTTTAGATGAGAAGCCATCAGATCTATTTCTGGGAGTTCCCACATTTGAACAATCTGAGGAAATACCTCTGGGTGAAGACCATTCGCCCAGGTGCAACGTTTGGCAACTGAGATAATCTGCTTTCCAATTGTCCATACCTGGGATATGAACCGCAGAGATTAGACAGGAGCTGGATTCCGCCCAAACCAAAATTCGAGATACTTCTTTCATAGCCAGAGGACTGTGAGTCCCTCCTTGATGATTGATGTATGCCACAGTTGTGACATTGTCTATCTGAAAACAAATGAACAACTCTCTCTTCAGAAGAGGCCAAGACTGAAGAGCTCTGAAATTGCACGGAGTTCCAAAATATTGATCGGAAATCTCACCTCCTGAGATTCCCAAACCCCTTGTGCCGTCAGATACCCCCACACAGCTCCCCAACCTGTAAGACTTGCATCTGTTGAGATTATAGTCCAGGTCGGAAGAACAAAGAAGCCCCCTGAACTAAACGATGGTGATCTGTCCACCATGTCAGAGAGTGTCGTATAATCGGTTTAAAGATATTAAGTGAGATATCTTTGAGTAATCCCTGCACCATTGGTTCAGCATACAGAGCTGAAGAGGTTGCATGTGAAAACGAGCAAAGGAGATCGCATCTGATGCGGCAGTCCTAAGACCTAAAATTTCCATGCATAAGGCTACCAAAGGGAATGATTGTGACTGAAGGTTTTGACAAGCTGAAATCAATGTTAAACTTCTCTTGTCTGACAAGGACAGAGTCATAGACACTGAATCTATTCTAGAAACCTAAAAAGGTTACCCTTGTCTGAGGAATCAATGAACTGATTGGTAAATTGATCCTCCAACCATGAACTTGAAGAAACAACACAAGTCGATTCATATGAGATTCTTCGAAAATGAGAAGACTGAGCAAGTACCCAGATATCGTCCAATAAGGAAATACCAAAACCCTGTTCTCTGATTACAGAAAGAAGGGCACCGAGAATCTTTGAAAAAAATTCTTGGAACTGAGGCTAGGCCAAACGGTAGAGCCACAAAACTGGTAATGCTTGTCTAAAAAGAGAATCTCAGACACTAAAAGTGATCTGGATGAATCGGAATATGCAGATACACATCCTGTAAATCTATTGTAGACATATAATGCCCTTGCTAAACAAAAGGCAGGACAGTCCTACAGAAACTGAATGTTGGTATCCTTACATAACGATTCAATATTGATAGATCCGGAACTGGTCTGAAGGAATTGACCTTCTTTGGTACAATGAAGAGATAAAATAAAACCCCAGCCCCTGTTCCAGAACTGGAACTGGCATAATTACTCCAGCCAACTCTAGATCTGAAACACATTTCAGAAATGCTGAGCCTTTGCTGTGTTAACTGGGACACGGGAAAGAAAAAAATCTCTTAGCAGGAGGCCTTAACTGAAGCCAATGCTGTACCTTTCTGAAACAATGTTCTAAAACCAGAAATTGAGAACGGAATTGATCAAAATTTCTTTGAAGAAAACGTAATCTGCCCCATACCAGCTGAGCTGGAATAAGGTCCGCACCTTCATGGGTACTTAGGAGCTGGCTATAGGTTTTCTATAAGGCTTGGATATATTCCAAACTGGAAATAGTTTCCAAACTGATACCGCTCCTGAGGATGAAGGATCAGGCTTTTGTTCCTTTATTGTGAGAAAAGGAACGAAAAATGATTATTAGACCTAAATTTACCTTAGATTTTTTATCCTTTGGTAAAAAAGTTCCCTTCCTTCCAGAAACAGTTGAAATAATAATTTATTACCCTGGAAAGAAAAGGAAAGCAAAGTTGACTTAGAAGACATATCAGCATTCCAAGTTTAATCCATAAAGCTTTTCTAGCTAAAATAGCTAGAGACATATACCTGACATCAACTCTAATGATATCAAAAGATGGTATCACCAATAAAATTATTAGCATGTTATAGAATAATAATAATGCTATAAAATTATGATCTGTTACTTGTTGCGCTAAAGCTTCTAACCAAAAAGTTGAAGCTGCAGCAACATCCGCTAAAAATATAGCAGGTCTAAGAAGATTACCTGAACATAAGTAAGCTTTTCTTAGAAAGGATTCAATTTTCCTATCTAAAGGATCCTTAAAATGAATTACTATCTACCGAAGGAATAGTAGCACATTTAGCAGGAGTAGAGACAGCCCCATAACCTTAGGGATTTTGTCCCAAAAAAACTCTAATCTGTCAGATGGCACAGGATATAATTGCTTAAACGTTTAGAAGGAGTAAAAGAATTACCCAAATTATTCCATTCCCTGGAAATTACTTCAGAAATAGCATCAGGGAGATTAAACACTTCTGGAATAACTACAGGAGATTTAAAAACCTTAATTAAACGTTTAGATTTAGTATCAAGAGGACCAGAATCCTCTATTTCTAATGCAATTAATACTTCTTTAAATAAAGAACGAATAAATTCCATCTTGAACAAATACAAAGATTTATCAGCATCAACCTCTGAGACAGAAGCCTCTGAACCAGAAGAACCATTATCAGTATCAGAATGATGATGTTCATTTAAAAATTCATCTGAAAAAAGCAAAGTTTTAAAAGACTTTTATGTAAACTAGAAGGAGAAATAACAGACATAGCCTTCTTAATGGATTTAAAAAATAAAATCTCTTATGTTTATCAGGAACACTCTGAAAATTAGATGTTGACGGAACAGCAACAGGTAATGTAACAGTACTAAAGGAAATTTTATCTGCATTAATAAGTTTGTCATGACATGCAATACAAACAACAGCTGGAGAAACAGATACCAAAAATTATAGCAGATACACTTAGCTTGATAGCTCCAGCACTAGACAGCGATTTTCCTGTAGTATCTTCTGACTCAGATGCAACGTGAGACATCTTGCAATATGTAAGAGAAAAAACAACATATAAAGCAAAATTGATCAAATTCCTTAAATGACAGTTTCAGGAATGGGAAAAAAATGCCAAAGAACAAGCTTCTAGCAACCAGAAGCAATGAAAAAATAAGACTTAAATAATGTGGAGACAAAAGCGACGCCCTTATTTTTTAGCGCCAAATAAGACGCCCACATTATTTGGCGCCTAAATGCTTTTGGCACCAAAAATGACGCCACATCCGGAACGCCGACATTTTTGGCGCAAAATAACGTCAAAAAATGACGCAACTTCCGGCGACACGTATGACGCCGGAAACGGAAAAGAATTTTTGCGCCAAAAAAGTCCGGGCCAAGAATGACGCAATAAAATGAAGCATTTTCAGCCCCCGCGAGCCTAACAGCCCACAGGAAAAAAAGAGTCAAATTTTTGAAGGTAAGAAAAAATGATTAATTCAAATGCATTATCCCAAATATGAAACTGACTGTCTGAAAATAAGGAAAGTTGAACATTCTGAGTCAAGGCAAATAAATGTTTGAATACATATATTTAGAACTTTATAAACAAAGTGCCCAACCATAGCTTAGAGTGTCACAGAAAATAAGATTTACTTACCCCAGGACACTCATCTACATGTTTGTAGAAAGCCAAACCAGTACTGAAACGAGAATCAGCAGAGGTAATGGTATATATAAGAGTATATCGTCGATCTGAAAAGGGAGGTAAGAGATGAATCTCTACGACCAATAACAGAGAACCTATGAAATAGACCCCGTAGAAGGAGATCACTGCATTCAAATAGGCAATACTCTCCTCACATCCCTCTGACATTCACTGCACGCTGAGAGGAAAACCGGGCTCCAACTTGCTGCGGAGCGCATATCAACGTAGAATCTAGCACAAACTTACTTCACCACCTCCATCGGAGGCAAAGTTTGTAAAAACTGAATTGTGGGTGTGGTGAGGGGTGTATTTATAGGCATTTTAAGGTTTGGGAAACTTTGCCCCTCCTGGTAGGAATGTATATCCCATACGTCACTAGCTCATGGACTCTTGCTAATTACATGAAAGAAATAAAACTTTCCAAGATAACAACTTAATATCTATGGAATGCATGGGTTCAAACGGAACCCCTTGAAGAACATTAAGAACTAAATTTAAACTCCAGAGTGGAGCAATTGATCTAAACACAGGCTTGATTCTGGTCAGAGCCTGACAAAAAGACTGAACGTCTGGAACATCTGCTAAACGTTTGTGTAGTAAAATCAACAAAGCAGAAATTTGTCCCTTTAAGGAACTTGCTGATAACCCCTTCTCCAATCCCTCTTGGAGAAAAGATAAAATCCTGGGAATCCTAACTCTACTCCATGAGTAGCCCTTGGATTTGCACCAATAAAAATATTTACACCATATCTTATGGTAGATCTTTCTAGTAACAGGCTTACGTGCCTGAATCAAAGTATCAATGACCGAATCAGAGAACCCCTGCTTAGATAAAATCAAGCATTCAATCTCCAAACAGTAAGTTGCAGAGAAACTTGATTTGGGTGTTGGAAGGGTCCCTGAATGAGAAGGTCCTGCCTCAATGGAAGCTTCCACGGCGGCAGAGAAGACATGTCCACTAGATTAGCATACCAAGTCCTGCGAGGCCACGCAGGCGCGATTAGAATTACTGAAGCCCTCTCCTGTTTGATCCGAGCAATCACCCAGGGCAGGAGAGCAAATGGTGGAAACACATAAGCTAGGTTGAACGGCCAAGGCATCTATCAGTTCGGCCTGAGGATCCCTTGACCTGGATCCGTATCTTGAAAGCTTGGCATTCTGATGGGATGCCATCAGATCCAATTCCGGTCTGCCCCATCTGAGGATCAGAGTGGCAAAGACCTCCGGATGGAGTTCCCACTCCCCCAGATGAAACGTCTGTCTGCTTACAAAGTCCGCTTCCCAGTTGTACACTCCTGGGATGTAGATTGCTGACAGATAACAAGAGTGGACCTCCGCCCACCGAATTATCTTGGATACTTTTGTCATTGCTAAGGAACTCCTTATTCCTCCCTGATGTAAGCCACAGTCGTGATGTTGTCTGACTGAAAGCGAATGAATTTGGCCGAAGCCAACTGAGGCCATGTCTGAAGTACATTAAATATTGCTCTCAATTCCAGAATATTGATTGGAAGAAGTGACTCAGACTGAGTCCACACACCCTGAGCCTTCAGTGAATTCCAGACTGCACCCCAACCTAGAAGGCTGGCGTCCATCGTCCCTATCACCCTTGAGGGTCTGCGGAAGCAAGTCTCTTGGGACAGATGATCCTGCGACAACCACCAAAGAAGACAGTCTCTTGTCTCCTGATCCAGATCTATCTGAGGAGACAAATTTGCATAATCTCCATTCCACTGCCTGAGCATGCTCAGCTGTAGTGGTCTGAGATGAAAATGAGCAAACGGAATGATGTCCATTGCCACCACCATCAATCCAATTACCTCCATGCACTGGGTCACTGATGGCCGAGGATTGAACTGAAGGGCTCGGCATGTATTTAGAATCTTTAACTTTCTGACCTCCGTCAAGAAAATTTTCATAAATATGGAGTCTATTAGAGTTCCCAAGAAGGGAACCCTTGTCTGTGGAATTAATGAACTCTTTTCTAGATTCACCTTCCACCCGTGAGTCCTCAGAAAGGACAGAACCATGTCTGTATGAGACTTTGTCAGATGGTAAGATGACGCCTGGATCAGAATATCGTTCAAATAATGCGCCACTGCAATGCCCCGCGGCCTGAGAACCACCAGACGTGACCCTAGAACCTTCGTGAAGATCCTGGGTGCTGTGGCCAAACCAAAGGGAAGAGCCACAAACAGAAAATGGTTGCCCAGAAAGGCAAACCTTAGGAACTGATGATGACCCTTGTGGATAGGAATATGAAGGTATGCATCCTTCAAGTCCACAGTAGTCATATATTGACCCTCCTGGATCAATGGCAGAATTGTTCGAATAGTCTCCATCTTGAAGGATGGGACTCTGAGAAACTTGTTTAGACTTTTTAGATCTAAAATATTTCGAAACTTGCCCTCTTTTTTGGGGACCACAAAAAGATTTGAGTAAAACCCCTGCCCCTGTTGCAGTATTGGAACGGGACAAATTACTCCCATAGTAGAGAGGTCTTTTACACAACGTAAGAATGCCTCTCTTTTTATCTGGTCTACAGACAATTGTGAAAGAAGAAACCTCCCCCTTGGGAGAGAATTTTTGAATTCCATATACCCGTGGGTCACGATTTCCAGGGGTCCTGAACATCTCTTACCCAAGCCTGGGCAAAGAGAGAAAGTCTGCCCCCTACTAGATCCGGTCCCATTTCGGGGGCCGCCCCTTCATGCTGTCTTGGTAGCAGCAGCGGGCTTCTTGGGTTGTTTACCATTGTTCCAAGCCTGGTTGGGTCTCCAGGCGGGCTTGGCCTGAGCAAAAGTCCCTTCCTGTTTAGCGGAAGAAGAGGAAGAAGAGGGGACTCCTTTGAAGTTTAGCTGTCTTATCCTGAGGCAGGAGATGACCCTTACCTCCCGTGATGTCAGAAATTATTTCTTTCAAGTCAGGCCGAATAGGGTTTTTCTATTGAAAGGAATAGCCAAAATCTTTGACTTAGATGACACATCAGCAGACCAAGATTTTAACCATAACGCTCTACGTGCTAAAATGGCAAATCCGGCATTCTTAGCCGCCAATTTGGCAATCTGAAAGGCGGCATCTGTAATAAAAGAATTAGCCAGCTTAAGAGCCTTAATTCTTTCAAAAATATCCTCTAAAGGAGCCTCAGTCTTAAGAGACTCTTCTAATGCATCAAACCAGAAGGCCGCCGCAGTGGTAACTGGTACAATGCAAGCCGTCGGTTGTAAAAGGAAACCCTGATGAATAAACAGTTTCTTTAGAAGACCCTCCAATTTCTTATCCATAGGGTCTTTGAAAGCACAACTGTCCTCAATAGGAATAGTTGTACGCTTAGCCAGGGTAGAAATAGCTTCCTCCATCTTAGGGACTGTTTGCCAAGAGTCCCGAACAGTTTCAGATATGGGATACATTTTCTTAATATTAGGAGAAGGGGAGAACGGGATACCCGGTCTGTCCCATTCCCTCTTAATAATCTCCGAAATTCTCTTAGGGACCGGAAAAACATCCGTGTAAGCAGGTACCTCTAAGTATTTTTCCATCTTACACAATTTCTCTGGTGGCACCACAATAGAGTCACAGTCATCCAGAGTCGCTAAAATAACAGGTGGAGGTGTTCAAGCTTAAAACTAAAGGACACAACGTCTGAGTCCGTCTGAGGAAACACACTTCCCGAATCAGAAAGTTCCCCCTCAGACAGAAGTTCCCTGACCCCCAAATCAGATCCCTGTGAGGGTACATCGGAAATAGCTAACAAAGCATCAGAGGACTCAGTATTCACATTGACTACTGTCCTGCTACGTTTACCCTGTAACACTGGCAACATAGATAATACCTCTGAAAGGGTAGTTGACATAACTGCAGCCATATCCTGCAGAGTAAATGAATTAGACGCGGTTGGCGTCGCTTGTGTGGGCGTTAAAGGTTGTGACGCTTGGGGAGAATTTGGCGGCATACCCTGATTCTCCTCAGACTGAGAATCATCCTTAGCCTTAAATAAAATTTGAGGTTTACATTGTAAGGCCCTTTCAGTACATGAGGGACAAAAAGTAAGTGGGGGTTCCACAATGGCATCTAAACACATTGAACAAGTGATTTCCTCAAGTTCAGACATGTTAAACAGACTAGCAATAGCAATAAAAGTCGTTCTTAGCTTTATTTATTGACCTCTTAAGGCAAAAAACATACACAAAAAAAACTTCTCTTTAAAACAGCATTTGTTTTAATGTGCTCAAAATATTCTAATCATATTGCACCTGCTTGCTTAGATGTGTAAAAAGCAATATAAAATAATTTAACAGTTATGACAAAAAACTCTTTATTGCCCCCGGAATACACTGCTGCTACTTGAGAAGCTTTGAAGACCATTCGAATGGCCAAACAAGTTAGGCCCCACCGGAAGCCCAGGACTTTGCTGTCTATGCAATCCGAGTGAAACTGCGTATCTGAGCGCGTAAAAATAGGCCCCGCCCCCTGTGGGCGTAACACTAGCCGTTAAAGAGACCCACATGGGTTGCAAACCCCAAACATGTCGTTATTAATAAAACATAAAGCCATATGCCCCTTTTACACAAGCATGTCCCAATATCAAGCCTCACTGCCTGACAACAAAAAAACTATACACCCATAGGTCAGAAAAAATGTATGACGTTTTTAGCCAGCAACCGCCTCTCCCAGCATTCAGCCCATACTAAACACTTATCATAAGTGATATTAGACACATTTAGCAATTAATATAAAGGGAATTCCAGGTACACCATTACTATACATGTAGTGCATACTGATTTACCATCCCCAAATAGGGAATAATGTCAGTCTGTTCTGATGTATCAAGTCTCTCCAGAAACAAATGACTGAACATACCTCAATGCTGCTTGTAGCATGACAGGGTTCTCCACACTGAAGATGTTTATTTACACTACCTTCAACTGCTCTATGGGAATCAGCATGGATCTTAGATAACATTTGCTAAGATCATCAACATCAGGGAAGAAAAATGTCTCTACTCCTCTTGGGAAGTAATAGACTGACGATTTCTCCCTGAGGAAAATAGTACTCACTGGCACCATTTTAAAATAAAAAAACTTCTTGATTGAAGAATCTAAAACTAACACCTCACTTTACCTCTTCCTATCACTAACAAAGGCAAAGAGAATGACTGGAGGGGGAGGGGAAGGGAGGAGCTATATATACAGCTCTGCTGTGGTTCTCTTTGCCACTTCCTGCTAGCAGGAGGTTAAATCCCACAAGTAAGGATGAAATCCATGGACTCGTCATATCTTGTAAAAGAAATATATAATTTCAAAATATATACAGATCTTCGTTATTATTATTATTTGAAGCACTAAAGTTCCTGTGCTGAAACTCAAACATTTTCTTTTATGATTCAGACAGAGAATACAATTTTAAAACAACTTTTAAATTCAGGGGCGGAGCTACGCCGTGCTCGTGCATGGACGCACTGTAAGAGAGCTCTGGAGCTGTTGGGGCCTTTGGGCATTTAGAATGGCATCCATGCTATTAATAACACACATAAATGTATCCTAAACCGTGCCCTATACCACCGGCACACCGCTCACTCTGTGGATTGGAGGCAGGGTGGTTGCGGGGATTTTCCAGAGCTACCGATTCAGAAGTTGCGGCCGCCATCTTGCCGCCCAGCGGATCCCACGCACAGTGCCTCAAAAAGATGTGCTGACCGTTTGGTCGGATCGCCCTGTGAGGTTCCTTACCTGTTCCTGTCACTGGACCTGACCATCGTTGTGGAGGGCCTTACTGGACCGGAGTCACAAGCGGTCAGACGCATATCAGCCGCCCACGTGGCGATCCCAGGTACCTCTCTCACGCAGCCTCTCAACTTGGCCCTGTGCCACAGCTGACTCCCCTGGAGACTGATTCTAAATAACCACGGCCTCACACCCCACAGGGCACCTCTCCCTACCTTCTTTGTATACAATGTACTGGGGATAGGAACAGGTGGAGCAATTTTCCTTTTGAACTCTCTCTGGGCAGACATAGCCGATCGTTTCTCGGCAGGGACACATAAAAACATATAGAGCCTGACGCTACCTTTCCATATCTGAAAAGCCATATCATTACTCATATCTAGCTGGCTTGTTGGTGCTTCTCACAGCAGGCCCCCAAAAACCACTACCTAAACCAAACTAAGCCTCACTGTGGCCCTGAGACCCATCGGTCACTCCAGAAAGATATTTGCTCCTATTCTCTGCTAACTGTGATCCGGTGAGGCATATGGACATTATAAACAGCACTGTTCAAATATATTAACCCCTATCTTCTGCAAGCACAATTTTCTGATACTTTAAAACGCTTACTTTTATGTGAAGTTGAGACATACTTCACCATCTAACTTCTCAGATACCCATATTTTTCGCCAAGTCCGAGGGCCAGGTTACATAACATTGCTCTGAGGCGGAGCTGCCCTGAGAACGCTCACCCACGCTGGGCCTGATTATTCAGAGACTTTATTGGGACTCCATCCTTTTCTAATATGGAAAGCAAGAAAGGAAACAAACCTGACAAGCAAACGAAAGCTCTTTCCCTGGGCCCCTCAGTGTCCTAATTTTTTCACCCACAAGAAAATGTGACCGTGGACAATTTGCAATATTTGGATCCAACCCCCATTACTAATTGCGCCACTGCCCCTCAAGACCCTCTTCAATCTATCCAGTCCCAGATAGCTGGTCTTCCCTCAAAATCCGACATAGAATCCTTGAAGAAGTTCATTAAGGAGGACCTAAAAAAAGACCTAAATGACTTAGGATCCAGAATGGAGTACATAGAGGAAGGGCAAGACCATCTCAATAACATGGTCAGCTCTAATACTCAACAACTGTGTCTACATGACTCCATGATCCAAAACTTAAACGATAAAATTGAAGACCTCGAAAATCGAGGAAGAAGAAATAACTTACGCCTGAGGGGAATTCCAGAGGATATCTCTACTGACCAGCTTAGGGCTTATGTTAGAGAATTTTGTCACTTTCTCCTACCTCAAGCCCCACCCCTTCAGAATGAGGACATTGAGAGGGTACACAGGGCATTGAGACCCCCTGCCAAACCCCCTGCCCCACTAAGGGACGTTATCCACAGATTCCTTAAATATACCACCAAAGAAGAGATTTGGCAGTCCGCCAGAACTAGACGGTCAATCCAATTCCATAATCACCCACTGCAGGTATTTCAAGATCTTTGCCCTCAGGCGATTCAACGCAGAAGAGAGGTCTGTTTCATAACCAAAACCCTCCAAGAAAACAATATTAGATACTGTTGGGGCTTCCCATTCAGTCTCATCATCTCCCATAATGGTGGCCAAATTGTATATAAAAGTTTTTCAGATCTGGACAACATCTCCAAAAGACTGAACCCCCTCCCGAGAAAATCATTGATGCCCCACCCCACTTGTTACAATCAGAAGATGAAGCACCAAAAGAACAGAGACCCACCTGGTCTAAAGTGGCATCCAAGAGACGCAAAACAGGCCCATCCTCCACATCTTCAGGATTTTGACTCATTTTGTAATCTTTAGTTGTAAACACCCTATCAGCTCCTGCCCGGATCCTACAAATTTCGGACGCTCTCCCTGTCACCCTGCCTCCAGGGAGACCCTTCTGGGTCCTTCCCTCCGAAGATGATCCACGAGTGACTTACATATCATACTGGTACAGTATAGACTCATCAAACCTGGGCATTTACTCATTTGTCTTTATTTTTCCACTTTTCCATATCGATAAGCCCACCTGAGTTATGTATATTTTATAACATGCCATAAGTTCTTGATTGAATGCTAATGTTCACCCTTAAGGTTACCCAACATCATATCTCCCCCTTGATTGATGTTCTTAAAATCTTCTTTATGCCACACTGTTTGTTGCAGTGGCCTACCTCATGTTTTTTGTTCCCTTTTATTGTTATATACCAGGTTTATACTTACAAAATTTATTGTATATGACTATGTTTGTTCATGTATGATGTGTTCCAGTTGTATTATGTTTTGCAATATGTTCCTACAATGTGTTGCTCAATGTCTTTACAACTATATCAATGTCAGCAACGTTCATTCTCATGTTAGGTCTACAAGGTCCATAGGTACTCACACACGACACCATGTTTTTCAAAGTGTACTTAACCTTCTATACGCAGTTATTAGCTCTCTATACCACCGACACTTCATAACCATCTCTCAATGCCCACACGACAGGTTTCCTCCCGCATACCCAGACCCTTCATATTTAGTTGCAGCTCCTACCTTCACATTTAGACATGGATAAGGCCCCCAGATCTATTACTATTGTTTCTCATAATGTTAAGGGACTTAACATCCCTCAGAAAAGGTCTAGGGCCATGAGAGAAACCCACTTTAGGAAAGGCAGGGAACCCCTGTTGTCTCTTAGAAAATTCAGCCAGGTGTTCCTCTCCTCACACTCAACGAAACATAACGGGGTGGGCATTTTAATCAGAAAACAGATCCCTTTCACCCCCACCAATATTTATAAAGATAAGGAAGGCAGATTGTTGGTGATCACTGATCGTTTTTTTAATAAGGTTATTACCATCGCCAATATATACGCCCCCAATACCAGTCCTACACGTTTTTTCCACCAGTCTTGCAACACAATATCCGAACATACTAGAGGCATTTTGATTCTGGGGGGCGACTTCAACGTGGCCTTTGACCCCAATCTAGATTGTTCCTCTGACCTCTCCTCTGTCGCTCAGAAAACCTTAAAACTAATTAAGTCATCCTAGTCAAAATTAAATGTACATGATGCATGGAGAATATACCACCCCCAAGAAAAAGACTACTCATTTTATTCATACCCCCATCAAAGCTACTCACACATCGACTATCTAATGATAGATGTTACTAGCCTGGCCCTGGTCCAATCTACAGAAATATCCCCCATAACCTGGTCTGACCATGCCATGATTAGTTGCACATTGATTTGGCCCACATCCCAAAGACAGGACCGCACATGGAAGCTAGATGAGTCCCTATTGTCCGACCCCATGACCAAATTACAAATACATGAGAAGCTCGAAACATATTTTAGATTAAATTCCACCCCTCAATATATAGGAAGCACATAAGTGCGTTATCAGAGGAGACTTAATAGCAATCAAAGCGGACAGAAATAGACAAAACACACTAATTCTTAACAACCAATTAGAAGAGTTGGCAAAATTGCAAGATTCCCATAAAAGACCAAAATCCCACTCCCTCCTCGAGCATATTCAACACAAACAGAAACAACTAGACCTTCTTTTGGGTAGGGAGGCCAAACATAGGGCCCTCTTCCTTAGGAGGAGATTTTATGAGGGGGGGAACAAACAGGGTAGATTATTGGCGAGGCTCCTACTTAATAAATCTTCAAAAAAATACATTATGTCCATAAAGGATGCCAAAGGGAAAACCTGGTATACCTCCTCTGACATAGCTAACAACTTCAGATCCTATTACGAGGAATTGTACAACTTACACAGAAATATCGCCCCACCATCCCACTCGGCCATCACAGACTACCTTGCATCTCTAGGACTCCCTTCTCTCTCCACAGACCAAAAATCGGACCTAGACTCCCCCTTCACCTTAAAAGAGCTTCAATCGGCCATTCGCTCCTTCCCCCTCGGCAAGGCTCCGGGCCCAGATGGGTTTACCCACTCTTATTATTCCAAATTCCTAGACTTATTCTCCGTGATCCCAAAACCTCATAAATCCCCTGACATCATTCCCAATTACAGACCGATATCCCTACTGAACACTGACATTAAAATTTATGCTAAAATGATATCTTCCAGACTAAACCGCTACCTCCCATATTTAATCCATCAGGACCAGGACCAGGTCGGCTTCATCCCCTTCAGAGAGGCTAGGGATAATACGGTCCATAACCTTCATCTCCTCTGGCTTGCTAAGAAACGGGGTCACCCCACGATATTTCTATCCACCGACGCGGAGAAAGCTTTCGACTGCGTAGGTTGGCCTTTCTTTAAAGCTACCCTCCAAACTTTCGGTATCAGAGAATCTATTCTTCATAGAATCTTCGCTCTATACAATCACCCGAGTGCCCGTATATCAATCAATGGTATACTCTCCACCCCCTTCCAGATATCGAATGGCACCAGACAGGGGTGTCCCCTATCCCCCTTATTATTTGTCTGCCTTTTAGAGACGTTTGCGGCCAGAATCCGACAAAACCCAGAGATCCAGGGTTTCTTGATAGGGGAGGAGTCCTATAAACTTTCCCTGTTTGCGGACGACGTGTTATTCACACTTACTAACCCTACCACATCCATCCCCGCTCTTCTAGAAGAACTCGCACTCTTTAATGGTTTGACCAACTTCCTTATCAACTGCTCTAAATCGGAGTATCTAGGGGTTTCCTTGCCACCCGCCCTCAGTCAACACCTTAACACTACCTGCCCCTTTCGTCAGTGCAAAACATCCCTAAAATATCTAGGCACATACCTTACCGATGACCTAGACTTAGTCTATGACGTAAATTTCGCCCCTCTAAAGCTCTCCCTGGAACGTGAATTATCCTCCTGGCACTCCAAACACCTCTCCTGGATGGGTAGAATCAATGCAATAAAAATTACAGCCTTCCCCAAAATTTTGTATTTGTTGCAAACCCTTCCCATTCCCCTCCCTCCCCGATTTCTTACCAACCTTCAACAACTATTCAATTCCTTTATATGGGGGGGGGGGGGACACTCAAGGATTAAACAAAAAGTCATGCTAAACCCCCGCATTCACGGTGGTTTGGGCGTCATTCAAAGAATCCTAGATTGGAGACTTCACAAATCCCAGAAAAGATGGGTCATTTTTGAAGAACTCATTAACACCGGGTTTAACTTACAGTCTTGCTGCTGGGACCCAGGCGGTGGGAACAGGCTGGGAGGTATAACTAACCCAATTACCAAAGAGACCCTGACCCAATGGGAAAAGGTCAATAGACTCAACCCCTACCTCTCGTCCAGGCCTTCCCCACTGACCTCCCTGATTCATAACCATGAGTTTTCTTTAACTAACCATGAGATGTTCCCTAGAGCCATCCCGCTCCCCCCTGATATTTCCATCCACCATATCTCAGAAAATGAACGCCTTTTACCTCAATCACAGCTTTATGACACAGGCTCCACATGGGCCCTAAACTGGTTCACATATAGGAAGATTCACCACTACATTACGACCCACAATCACCATCTTAATATGCTGAGACCCTTGACCAACCTAGAAAAACTACTCTCCTCCAAATCTGCACTCAACCACACTCTTTCTAAAATATACTCCATTCTAACCTATCCCCCCCCCCCCCCCGGCAACCTACCCCCTTCTGTGGATTCCTGGGAAAGGGAACTAGGGGTTATTATCCTCCCCCAAATAGCATCCTCCATGTTTATTAACACTAAATCCTCTTCTTCCTCAGCCGGATTACTAGAAATGAACTACAAAATACTCCATAACTGGTACCTTACACCACGTTGAATGCATAAACTGTATCCCACAACTAATAACCATTGCTGGCGCTGTGGCCACGTGGGTAGCAGGATGGGCCACATGTGGTGGTGATGTAACGTTGTTAATTCCTTTTGGAGATCTCTCATTGGGGAAATAGAAAAGGTTTTTCAAAAAACTCCCTTGTGACCCATTACTATTTCTCCTTAATAAGGGTATCAAGCTTCCTTCCAAAGCCCACATTATATTGTTTCGTATTTTCACAAATAGTGCCAAATCTCTTATTGCCAAAAACTGGAAGTCCCCCGAACCCCCTGATCTACTACAGTGGAGAGCCAAAGTTTCAGATCTTTAAGAATTAGAGGAATACAGGGCATTTAGACTAGATAACAGAGACCACTTCATACTCGCACAAGATATGTGGGAACAGTACCTTAAACCCAATTCTGAAGAGCCGCCTGCGTGTGGTGATAGTGCTAGGTGCCTCTCACCCACCCACTTTTAGAGACCTATCCTTGACTGTTTACTTGTATATAGCTTTATCCTGATTCAAGCCTTCGCACTTGTATTGATTTCTGCTGGACCAGACCTGAGCAAACACTTCTACTTTAATTTCATTCACCCCTTTCATTGTTTTCTTTATCCTCCTTTTATTTATGTTACCCTGTTTCCTTGTTTTCCCCTCAGCCCTATAAGAAATCAGTTATTTGAGTTGGATAATGTTAATCAACCTGAATGGGGTTGACAAGTTTGTATTTGCTGATTCTGTTATGTATAATTTCCTAAAACTCCTCAATAAAAAGAATTTGGAATAAAACAACTTTTAAATTCACTTCTATTATCCAATTTGCTTTGTTCCTTTGCTGAAATGCATACCTAGGTAGGCTCAGGAGCTAAGAGCTAACTGATGCTGATTAATGGCTACAAACATGTGTCATTGGTTTACCAATTTATTCAGCTACCTCCCAGTAGTGCATTGGTGTTCTTTAAATTGCAGATACCAAGAGAATGAAGTAAAATTAGAAAGTTAGAAAGATGCCTGAGGAAACGGCTTGAATGCTGAGAAACGCGTTGCATTTCTAGGGGGAAGATTAGAACACCCCTAGTCCACTCTTTTATACATTGGTTTTAATCTGTTTTTATAATAAATAGTATTTTTATGAAACATTTTTACGAGTGGATACACCTATCTTTGCCTGCTTTAATAGTTATTCTTTTGGGAGCCTGACCAGCAAGACATTGCTTCACTTGGATAATACACATCGAGGAAAAATCCACTTGTGGTGAGCTGACACACCTCATTAAAATTTGCCAGCTTGTTTCTACCAGCACATTGGTGTGCTAATTTAGCATTAGATGAATAATTTCCTTTGTGGGTGAGCTGCCACACCTGTTAAATCTGCAGCCTGTTCCTTCAAGCACATTGGTGTGCTATATAACCATCGCCTATATTTAGAGTTTTGTCGGTAAAGACCGGCGTAGCTAACGCAGCTTTTTTTCCTACTGCTGCTTCCAAACAATGCTGGTATTTAGAGTTGTCTGAGGGGCTGCGTTAGGCTCCAAAAAGGGAGCGTTAAGCCGAATTTACCGCCACTTCAACCCTCAATACCAGCGTTGCTTACGGTAGCGGTAAGCTGGCAAAACGTGCTCGTGCACGATTCCCCCATAGGAAACAATAGTTTCCTATGGGGAAACACTCTCTAAGTCTACACCTAACACCCTAACATGAACCCCGAGTCTAAACACCCCTAACCTTACACTTATTAACTCCTAATCTGCCGCCCCTGCTATCGCTGACACCTGCATTATACTATTAACCCCTAATCTGCCACTCCGGACACCGCCGCCACCTATATTATCCCTATGAACCCCTAATCTGCTGCCCCCAACATCGCCAACACCTACATAATATTTATTAATCCCTAATCTGCCCCCCCAATGTCGCTGCCACCTACCTACATTTATTAACCCCTAATCTGCCGACCGGACCTAGCCGCTACTCTAATAAATGTATTAACCCCTAAAGCTAAGTCTAACCCTAACCCTAACACCCCCCTAAATTAAATATAATTTTAATCTAACAAAATAAATTAAATCTTATTAACTAAAGTATTCCTATTTAAAACTAAATACTTACCTGTAAAATAAACCCTAAACTAGCTACAATATAACAAATAATTATATTGTAGCTATTTTAGGATTTATATTTATTTTACAGGCAACTTTGTATTTATTTTAACTAGGTACAATAGCTATTAAATAGTTATTTACTATTTAATAGCTACCTAGTTAAAATAATTACAAAATTACCTCTAAAATAAATCCTAACCTAAGTTACAATTAAACCTAACACTACACTATCAATAAATTAATTAAATAAATTACCTACAATTACATACAATTAAATAAACTAAACTACAAAAAATAAAAAAAGATTACAAGAATATTAGGCTAATTACACCTACTCTAAACCCCCTAATAAAATAAAAAAGCGCCCCCAAAAAATAAAGGTCCCTACCCTATTCTAAGGGCTTTTACCAGCCCTTAAAAGGGCTTTTTGTGGGGTATGCCCCAAAGTAATCAGCTCTTTTGCCTGTAAAAAAAATACAACCCGCCCAACATTAAAACCCACCACCCACATACCCCTACTCTAACCCACCCAAACCCCCCTTAAATAAAAATAACACTACCCCCCTGAAGATCTCCCTACCTTGAGTCGTCTTCACCCAGCAGGGCCGAAGTCTTCATCCGATAGGGCAGAAGAGGACATCCAGACCGGCAGAAGTCTTCATCCTATCCGGGCAGAAGAGGACATCCGGACCGGCAGAAGTCTTCATCGTATCCGGGCAGAAGAGTACATCCGGACTGGCAGACATCTTCATCCAAGCGGCATCTTCTATCTTCATCCATCCGGAGCGGAGCCATCTTCTTCCCAGCCGACGCGGATCCATCCTCTTCAACCGACGCCTACTCGCCGAATGAAGGTTCCTTTAAATGACATCATCCAAGAAGGCGTCCCTCGAATTCCGAATGGCTGATAGGATTCTATCAGCTAATTGGAATTAAGGTAGGAAAAATCTCATTGGCTGATTCAATCAGCCAATCAGATTCAAGTTCAATCCGATTGGCTGATCCAATCAGATTGAACTCGCATTCTATTGGCTGTTCTGATCAGCCAACAGAATGCGAGCTCAATCTGATTGGTTGATTGGATCAGCCAATCAGATTTTTCCTACCATAATTCCGATTGGCTGATAGAATCCTATCAGCCAATCGGAATTCGAGGGACCCCATCTTGGATGACGTCATTTAAAGGAACCTTCATTCGGCGAGTAGGCATCGGTTGAAGAGGATGGATCCGCGTCGGCTGGGAAGAAGATGGCTCTGCTCCAGATGGATGAAGATAGAAGATGCCGCTTGGATGAAGATGTCTGCCGGTCCGGATGTTCTCTTCTGCCCGGATAGGATGAAGACTTCTGCCGGTCTGGATGTCCTCCTCTGCCCCATTGGATGAAGACTTCGGCCCGGCTGGGTGAAGATGACTCAAGGTAGGCAGATCTTCAGGGGGGTAGTGTTAGGTTTATTTAAGGGGGGTTTGGGTGGGTTAGAGTAGGGCTATGTGGGTGGTGGGTTTTAATGTTGGTGGGGTTGTATTTTTTTTTACAGGCAAAAGAGCTGATTACTTTGGGGCATGCCCCGCAAAAAGCCCTTTTAAGGGCTGGTAAAAGAGCTGATTACTTTTTCATTTAGAATAGGGTAGGGACCTTTATTATTTTGGGGGTCTTTTTTATTTTATTAGGGGACTTAGAGTAGGTGTAATTAGCCTAATATTCTTGTAATCTTTTTTATTTTTTGTAATTTAGTGGGGTTTTTTTTAATTTAGTTTATTTAATTGTATGTAATTGTATGTAATTTATTTAATTAATTTATTGATAGTGTAGTGTTAGGTTTAATTGTAACTTAGGTTAGGATTTATTTTACAGGTAATTTTGTAATTATTTTAACTAGGTAGTTATTAAATAGTTAATAACTAATAACTATTGTACCTAGTTAAAATAAATACTAAGTTGCCTGTAAAATAAATATAAATCCTAAAATAGCTACAATATTATTATTCGTTATATTGTAGCTAGTTTAGGATTTATTTTACAGGTAAGTATTTAGTTTTAAATAGGAATACTTTAGTTAATAAGATTTAATTTATTTTGTTAGAGTAAAATTATATTTAATTTAGGGGGTGTTAGGGCTAGGGTTAGACTTAGCTTTAGGGGTTAATACATTTATTAGAGTAGCGGCGAGGTCCAGTCGGCAGATTAGGGGTTAATACTTGAAGTTAGGTGGCGGCGACATTGGGGGGGCAGATTAGGGGTTAATAAATATTATTTAGGTGTCGGCGATGTTAGGGGCAGCAGATTAGGGGTTCATAGGGATAATATAGGTGGCGGCGATGTGCGGTCGGCAGATTAGGGGTTAAAAATATTTATTATAGTGGCGGCGATGTGGGGGGACCTCGGTTTAGGGGTACATAGGTAGTTTATGGGTGTTAGTGTACTTTAGAGCACTGTAGTTAAGAGCTTTATATACCGGCGTTAGCCCATAAAGCTCTTAACTACAGCCTTTCCATGGGCGGTAGGAGTCTTGTCGGTAGAGGTGTAACGCTCACTTCAGCCAAGACTCTAAATACCAGCGTTAGGAAGATCCCATTGAAAAGATAGGATACGCAATTGGCATAAGGGGATCTGCGGTATGGAAAAGTCGCGGCTTGAAAGTGAGCGTTACAACTCTACCTGGCAGACTCGAAATACCAGCATTAGGACCCCTTAACGCTGCTTTTGACGGCTAACGCAGAACTCTAAATCTAGGCGATTGTGAGTACCCACTTGGCTCTTAATATTCTGCGGTTTTGTACAAATTTGATGATACCACACATGAGGCCCCCTCTGTTTTGTTTCATTTCTTATAAAATTAGAAATTTGTTTAACAGGTAATGCTCTATTTGAATATATTGGGGTTCATGTACCTTTTTTTTTTTGCATGTTTAAGTGCTGCTCTTTCATATACATATACATAACCATATATACAAACCATTTTGAATACTTTTTTAAAACTTGTTGCAAAGATGAGTCTGGTCTCTCTCTGCAACAGAGCTGTATTATCTTTTATTAGCCAATAAGCAGTACTATAGTAGGAAGTAAACAAGTACACAGGCAAAAACTTGCTTTGGATGAACTATTTCATCTGATATTCTCTCATGGCGTTGTTCAGAATTTCTTTGTTAATGAAAATCTGTTTACCCACTAAGGGGGACGTTTTAAGGACTGAAGAAGATTAATCTTATAAAAGTTGATGTCATGAGATGAAGGACACATGCAGGACATAGCAAAGATGGTACAACACTATTATTGTTGAGCATGGAAACATACATCTGGTAGCATTGATCTCACTAAGTAACTGCGACACAGACAACCGGACCTAAGCCCCGCCCCCAATCTGGTGACCCACTCTCATCACATCTTCCCCCTTTTCAAAAGGTCGAAGCATACATTTTTTTTTCATTTGAATATAACAAATAAGGTATACAACAACAGTTTTGTATAGTATATAACAGATAACAAGTTACAGAAAATATAAACATGAATTACATCCTGATTTGAACATCGGGGTAGACTACCCTAGTCCACAGTGACCATGAGATTATTCTGCCCATACTTCCAGTCACTGTTCTAACTAAAGTTAATCCCGATATCGGGCCGGAAGTTTCACCACTCTTCCGCTTGATGTAACTCTACATGAACTGTCCTCTGATACAGAAGAAGGTGATTGAGAGTCTGCTGGAGGCAAAGACATATCCCCGCTGTGATCTTGCTGAGGGGAAGGCACCCCTTTTAAAACAGGGGATCCCACTGGCGGTGGTACGGAGGCATCCAGTTCCAAACTCTCAGGTGCAGGCTGAAGATGTTTTCGATTACGGCATGTAACTGTCCCTCCATCAGTAAGGACTACATAAGACCTTGGTTCTGGAGAGAGTCCAATTACCGTAGCAGGCGTCTTCCATTTCTTCTCATCATCCAGTTTAATTCTGACACTTTGCCCGCATTCAGCTCCTGCAAGGGCCTCACAGAATGTCTCCTGTCATAGAAGAATCAATATCCCCTTCTGCCTCTTCATCCCTCCTAAGGACTTCCTCCCGAGGAATAGAGCTAGTTGGTTGGAAGACACCCACAGAGGGTAAGGTGGTGCGAATCTGGTGTCCTAGCATCAGCTATGCCAGGCTAAATCCCGTAGCTTGAATGGGAGTCGCCCTATAGGACAAGAGGGCCAGGTACGGCTCAGATTGCTTTAAAATGAAAATTTATGCTTACCTGATAAATTTATTTATTTTTGGATACGACGAGTCCACGGATTTCATCCTTACTTATGGGATTTCGCCTCCTGGTCAGCAGGAGGAGGCAAAGAGCACCACAGCAGAGCTGTATAAATAGCTCCTCCCTTCCCTCCCACTCCAGTCATTCGACCGAAGTTAGGAAGAGAAAGGAAAAAGCCAAGGTGCAGAGGTGTCTGAAGTTTAACAATAATTGAATAACCTGTCTCATAAGAACAGGGCTGGCCGTGGACTCATTGTATCCAAAAAGAAATACATTTATCAGGTAAGCATAAATTTTATTTTATTTTTTAAGATACGATGAGTCCACGGATTTCATCCTTACTTGTGGGATACAATAGCAAAGTTATAGTACACAGATGAAAAGGAGGGACAAGGCAGGGAACTTAAATGAAAGGCACCACTGCTTGAAGAACCTTTCTCCCAAAAGCAACCTTAGCTTAGGCAAAAGTATAAAATTTGAAAAATTCAGAAAAAGTGTGAAGAGAAAACCACGTTGCAGCCTTGCAAAGCAGTTAAACATTTTTGAATGCCCATGAGGAGTAACAGCCCTAGTGGAAGGAACCGTAATTCAATCAGGATGCTATTGCCCAGCAGTCTCATATGCAAAACGAAAGATACTCTTCAGCCAAAAAGAAAAAGAGGTAGCCATAGCTATCTTACCCCTACGTGTCTCTGAAAAAATAACAAACAAAAAAAAGAAGAATGTCAAAAATCTTTAGTTGCTTGTAAGTAGCTTTTTTAACCACCGACTATGTCAAAATTATGCAACAGACGTTCCTTCTTAAAAGAAGGATTAGGACACAAGGAAGGAACAACAATCTCCTGATCAATATTCTTGCTAAAAAACAACTTTTAGAAAGAAAAACAGGATTGGTAGGTAACACCACCTTATCCGAATGGAAAATAAGATAAGGAGAATCACATAGTAATGCCGAAAGCTCAGATACCCTTCACGCAGAAGAAATAGCAACTAGAAATAAAACTTTCCAGGATAATAACAATATCTATGGAATGCATAGGTTCAACTGGAACCCCTTGAAGAATTCTAACAATCAAATTAAAACTCCAAGGAGGAGCAATTAGAATAAAAAACAGGCCTGATTCTTAGTCAGAGCCTGACAAAAAGATTGCACATCTGAAACATCTGTCAGACGCTTGTATAACAGAATAGATAAAACAGAAATCTGTCCCTTTAAGGAACTTGCTGATATAACCCTGTCTCCAAACCTTCTTGGAGAAAAGCCAAAATCCTAACCCTACTCCAAGAGGATCCCTTGGATTCAAACCAATAAAGATATGTAAGCCTCATCTTATGGTAAATCTTTCTAGTTACAGGCTAACACGCCTGAATTAAGGCATCCATGACCGAATCAAAGAAACCTTGCTTAAACACCCTGCTTGAATAGGATCAAGCATCCAAGCTCCAAGAAATCAGCTTCAGAAAAACTAGACTTGGGTAAAGGAAGGGACCCTGATGAAAAGGTCCTTCCTCAACAGAAGCATATCACCTTATTATCCAAGGTTGCAGATTTGACATGTACATCAGATCGGCATACCACATCCTATGAAACCACGCACGAGTTGAACAATCACCCGGCAAAGAAATGCAAACGGGGGAAATAGATATTCTAGGCTAAAGGACAAAAGAACTGCCAAAGCAGTTATCAGTTCAGACTGGGTCCCCTAGACCTGGACCCGTATCCAAAAAGCCAGGCAGTCTGACAAAATGCCATGAGATTCAACACCGGCCGACCCCATTTGAAAATCAGGTTGGGGAATACTCCCAGATGGAGTTCCCACTCTCCCGATAGAAAAATCAGTCTACTCAGAAACTCTGATTCCCAAGTGTCCACCCCTGGGATATGGATCACGAACAGAAAACAAGAATGAAACCGGGCCGCAACTGAGGCCAGACCAGAAGAGCCTTAAAGCTCACTGTCATTTGCAGGAAGACTATAAAAAGAACAGACTCCGCTCGAGACCACACTCTGCTAAATCATGTTCCTTGGAATAGATTATCCAGAGACAATCACAATACAAAAGAGTCCCCTGTCTCCTGATCCAAAGATATTAGAGGAGACAAGCTTTCATAGTCTCCGTTCCATCACCTGAGTGTGCTCAACTGTATAGGTCTGAGGTGGAACGAACAAATGAAATTGTAAGTGACACAAGGCGCTGCTTATTTTATCAACCTTAAAAGGATGAAAAGGTTAAGTGGACCTCACCAAGGAATGAACCTGCAACCCACAGGTTGATACAAAGCTCAGCCACAGTGCCTTAGCATGCTGAGCCATCTATCCGGCTAATGTTCAATGCCATCACCAACAGCCCGAATACCCTTATGAATTGAGCCACTGAAGGCCGAGAAGTGGACTGAAGAACTAGACCAGTCTTGATAGACCTTGATTTCCTGACCTCAGTCAGAAAAATCTTCAATGATATGGAATCCGACATGATTCCTAAGAAAACTACCCTTGTGTCTGGGACTAAGGAACACCTTACCAAAGTCCCCTTCCACCCGTGAGCTCACAGATGTATAACCCCATGGCCGAGAAAATCTTGCTTGTTATAAGGATGACGCCTGGACTAGGATATTAGCCAGATAAGGCACCATTGCAATGCCCCATAGCTAAAGCATAGTCAACAACAATCCCAGAGCCTCTTAAGAACTCAGAACTGTGGCAAGACCAAAAAGAAGGACCACAAACAGAAAGTGTTTGCCCAGAAGACAAACCCTAGAACTTGAGACAATTCTAGTGAATGGCACATGAAGGAGTTCCAGGAACTCCAGTGTCATAATACAAATACATACAGAATGAGAAGGGTTCTTCCCGGAACTCCAGGGTCATAATACAAATACATACAGAAAGAGAAGCATTCTTCCAGAACCTCCAGGTCACAATACAATTAAATACAGAAAGAGAGGAGTCCTTCCAGGAACTCCAAGGTCATAATACAAATACATACAGAAAGAGAAGCGTTCTTCCAGGAATTCCAGTGTCATAATACAATTACATACAGAAAGAGAAGCGTCCTGCCAGGAACTCCAGGGTCATAATACAATTACATACAGAAAGAGAAGCGTTCTTCCATGAACTCCAGGGTCATAACACAAATACATACAGAAAGAGAAGCGTTCTTCCATGAACTCCAGGGTCATAACACAAATACATACAGAAAGAGAAGCGTTCTTCCATGAACTCCAGGGTCATAACACAAATACATACAGAAAGAGAAGCGTTCTTCCAGGAATTCCAGGGTCATAACACAAATACATACAGAAAGAGAAGCGTTCTTCCATGAACTCCAGGGTCATAACACAAATACATACAGAAAGAGAAGCGTTCTTCCATGAACTCCAGGGTCATAACACAAATACATACAGAAAGAGAAGCGTTCTTCCAGGAATTCCAGGGTCATAACACAAATACATACAGAAAGAGAAGCGTCCTTCCAGGAACTCCAGGGTCATAATACAAATGCATACAGAAAGAGAAGCGTTCTTCCAGAAACAGCTTTTAAGAGATCTACAGCTTTCAACCAATCTACAGGCACCAAAAGAAAATATACTGAGCAGTAGAAAGGGTATAATATTTGTATTTTTTTAGACCGTTTTATTAGACTTCTCCTAGCAAAGTTTCAGTAAGATAAGATAAACACTCAAAATGCTTTTTAAGGTGTATTTTTTAGTACTGCAATATAATACACATTTTGTTAACAAAATTGTAGTTTTAATAAAACTGATATAAAATATAATTTTTCTTTCAAATGCTTCTATTATATAATTTCTTAATTAGGTTGTACACATTTGAGTATGTAACTATATGTAAAACTTAATGTATAAACAACAAGACAATTGTAGCATAATTATCAAAAATATTTTAAATTGAAACATTGATTGAATTGCTGATTAATGGCTACATACATGTGTCATTGGTTTACCAATTTATTCAGCTACCTCCCAGTAGTGCATTGGTGTTCTTTAAATTGCAGATACCAAGAGAATTAAGTAAAATTAGAAAGTTGTTTAACAGGTAATGCTCTATTTGAATATATTGGGGTTCATGTACCTTTATTTATTTTTTTTGCATGTTTAATTGCTGCTTTTTCATATACATGATACAAACCATTTTGAATATTTTTTTAAAAACTTGTTGCAAAGATGAGTCTTGTCTCTCTCTGCAACAGAGCTGTATGATCTTTTATTAGCCAGTAAGCAGTACTATAGTAGGAAGTAAACAAGTACACAGACAAAAACTTGCTTTGGATGAACTATTTCATCTGATATTCTCTCATGGCGTTGTTCAGAATTTCTATGTTAATGAAAATCTGTTTACCCACTAAGAGGGACGTCTTAAGGACTGAAGAAGCTTAATCTTATAAAAGTTGATGTCATGAGATGCAGAACACAGCAAAGATGGTACAACTATTTTATTGTAGAGCATGGAAACATACATCTGGTAGCATTGATCTCACTAAGTAACTGCGACAAGACAACTGGACCCAAGCCCCGCCCCCAATCTGATGATGTCACTTCCCACTCTCATCACATCTTCCCCCTTTTCAAAGGACGAAGCATACATTTTTTTCATTTGAATATAACAAATAACAAGGTATACAACAGTAGTTTTGTATAGTATATAACAAGTTACAGAAAATATAAACAACATTAATTACATCCTGATTTGAACATCGGGGTAGACTACCCTAGTCCACAGTGACCATGGAATTATTCTGCCCATACTTCCAGTCACTGTTCTAACTAAAGTTAATCCTGATATTGTGCCGGAAGTTTTACCACTCTTCCACTTGATGTAACTCAAGCTCAGGGAAATGCGCACACCCACTTTATACTGGTGGGTAAACAGTTACTCTCACAGGATAATAGAATAAACAGGATTTATTAGAACATATATATAATAAGTGGGTGTGCGCATTTCCCTGAGCTTGGCTATAGCTCCAACCCATGTGAGTAACCATTTGCATACAAGTGTTCTCTATCTCCTGAATAGTGCTACAGAGTTACACTATGTTGTACATTTTTGTTTCCTTTTTTATGAAAATGAAATAAGAAACATCAGAAGACCGGAGATCCCAAGGAAGACCACACATATCCTTATATGAACTTTTTGTACTTTATTGGCATCACATTTATTTCACATTTTTTCGTTTTGTGATATTTGGTATTTTATGTTATTACAGGCTGAAGATGTTTTCGATTACGGCGTGTAACTGTCCCTCCATTAGTAAGGACTACATAAGACCTTGGTTCTGGAGAGCGTCCAATTGCCGTAGCAGGCGTCTTCCATTTCTTCTCATCATCCAGTTTAATTCTGACACTTTGCCCCGCATTACGCTCCTGCAAGGGCCTCACAGAATGTCTCCTGTCATAGAAGAATCGATAGCCCCTTTTTGCCTCTTCATCCCTCCTAAGGACTTCGTCCAGAGGAATAGAGCTAGTTGGCTGGAAGACACCCACAGAGGGTAAAGTGGTGTGAATCTGGCGTCCTAGCATCAGCTGTGCCGGGCTAAATCCTGTGGCTTGAATGGGAGTCGCCCTATAGAACAAGAGGGCCAGGTATGGCTCAGATTGCTTCAAAATTAATTTTGCTGTTTGAACTGCCCTTTCAGCCATTCCATTAGACTGCGGGTAATATGGTAATTCTCTGCTGAAAGAACTGAACTCTTTTGAAGCAAACTGCATTCAGTTATCACTCACCAACTCCATTGGTATGCCCCACTGGGAGAACAAGCTCTTGAGACGAGTGATAACGGCTTGACTTGTGATTTCATTCAAAAGTGCAATTTTTAAATACCTGGAATAGTAGTCAATCACGACTAGGAACTTTTTCCCGTGCAGTTTGCACAAATCAGCAGCTACTTTCTGCCACTGGCCTGCAGGCAGCGGAGTAGAAATCAAGGGCTCCCTTCTCTGAGTAGGCCAGCGTTCCTGGCAAAAGGCACATTTAGACACATGACTTGCAATGTCGGAACTGATCCCAGGCCATTATACTGCCGTAGCTGTCCTTTCTCTGCAGTTTTTAATGCCTAAGTGGCCATCGTGAATACTGTTTAACATCTCCTGCCTCATGCTGACAGGAATAACAATGTGGACTTGGAACAGCACCAACCCATCCAGCTCGATTAGCTGCGACCTCTCTGACTGGTAAGAACTTAAAGACTTCCAGGCTGCCCGACTCTCGGGCCAACCTTCTTTTATGTACTTTATAACTTCTTGAAGGTCTGTATCTAAATATGTCTCTTTCTTTATTTGTTCTAGTTTACCTGAAGAAATGGACTTAGAGGCCAGAACTGAATCTACATACACTTTCAACTCCGATTCCGTTGAAGACTCTTCAGCAGCAGCCCGCGGGAGCCTGGACAGTGTATCCGCCACAACCAGTTGCACATGCACTGCCTGAACGTTGAACCTGAGCAGCCTCATTAGAAGTCTCTGGCATCTTAGGAGTGTTTTGTCAATATCATAGTTGATTAGAGGGACTAGCAGCTTATGATCAGTCTCCAGACTAAATTTGTCTAAACCCACTAGGTAACGCTGAAAGCTTTCACAGGCCCAAACTGCAGCCAGGCACTCTTTCTCAATTTGGGCGTATTTTGACTCAGCAGCCATCAGTGTGCGGGAACAGTAGGCGATAGATAGGCTGTAGTTTGTTTTCATTCATCCGCCAGGAGGGCGGCCCCTAATCCATAACTGCTCGCATCAGCACTAACCACAGTCTTTTTGGAAGGGTCGTAGAACCCCAACACTGGGGCAGACCCCAGCAGGGACTTGACCTGCATAAAAGATTCTTCCTGTGAAGGTCCCCAGACCCAGGCAACATCTTTCTTTAGCAACTCTGTGATAGGGTGTAGTATTGTGGATAAATCTGGAAGGAACCTGCCCACATAATTTACAAGGCCCAATATTTGTCTCAGCTCATGTACATCAGAAGGACTTTTCATCTGTTCAATAGCATGAATTTTCTCGGGGTCTGGCTTGATGCCATCCCTATTGATGATATGCCCAAAGTAACATAACTCAGCTTTCCTAAAATGGCATTTCTCTTTGTTTAGCTTCAGCCCGGACTCTCTGATAGTCTGCAGCACACAGCTCAATCGCTGATCATGTTCCTCTCCAATGTAGACCCATACACTAAGATGTCGCCCATGACGACTGCCGTGCCCATGTGGTCTCTTAGGAGACAGCTCATTTCTCTTTGGAAGATTTCAGGAGCAGAGGATATCCTGAAGGGGAGTCTGCAAAAGCAAAACTGACCTACTGGTGTAATGAAGGTAGTCAGTTTGCGGCACTTTGGATCTAGAGGTATCTGCCAGAAGCTGCTAGAAGCATCCAATGTAGAGAAGAACTTTGCCCCAGTCAATTCCGGAGCTATGTCTTCAAGTGTCGGCAGCACATATCTCTCTCTCTTCACCGCCTCATTCAGCCTTTTTAAGTCTACGCCTATGCGTACCTTCCCGATTTTCTTCGCAACAGGCACAATGGGGGCACACCAGTCAGTTGCTTTAACAACCTCTTCAATAACCCCCATATTCTTCATACGCAGAAGCTCCTTCTCCACTTGAGGCATGAGCGGGAACGGAATTCTACGGGGAGTATTAATGCTGTATGGGACTGCGTCACCTTTAAGTGATATACTGACTGGGTTGCAATTCAGTAGGCCTAATTCACCAAACAATAAGTTGTTGACACACTGACCTCTAATCACATGCACCCACATGGTGAATTTCCTTTGCTTGTACACGCAGCTGGCAAGAAATTTCCCCGCACAATCAATGCGGCCACTAGGACTATGGACTTTTGTTATAACTTTCCCAAGCTGGGGCTGTCGAGGCAGTTTTATGAATGCTGATAGAGACATTACAGTGATGCATGCTCCTGTGTCAATCTTAAAGGCAACTTTGGCTCCCATTACAGTAAGAGTAACCCTCCAATCATCTTTTGAACCCGGCCATTCAACAACAGACCCCACAAAGGACACTTCTTGACCCTCCTGGTTGCTATCCACCTGCATCTCCTTAATATATTCTGTCTTACACAGCACTTCAAAATGGCCCATCCTGTTACATTTTCTACATCTTTTGTCTTTAGCAGGGCATATGACACTTTGATCATGGGCTTGGTTGCACCGTGTGCATCGGGCATGCTGCGCCCATCCACCTCTGGGCCTATCTGCTGCCATTGGTCTGCCGCTCACACTGTGCCTTTCACTAGCAGCTCTCCTGAACTGCTGCACTTCATCCACAATACTCTCAGACCTCAGATCAGCACTTTGCTTTTTTTACCAGTTCACTCTGGCGGGCCATCCTAATAGCCCCATCTAATGTTAAATCAGACTCTAACTGTAGCTTTAGTGAGACTTCAGCATCTGCAATTCCTATGACTATTCTGTCTCTGATTTGCTCTTCTTTAGCAACACCAAACTCACAGAATTCAGCTAGTTCATACAGGCTGCGCACAATAACTCCACAGATTCTCCCACACGCTGAGCACGTTTGTGAAAACAAGCCCTCTCATGAATCACATTTCTTCTGGGAACAAAGTGGGCACTGAGTTTATTCATAACTATTTCAAAGTCAAATTCTTCCCCATCTTGGAAAGTAAAGGCATTGAACACTGGCTCCACATCTTTCCCCATAGAGTATAAAAGAGAATTAACTTGTACTTCACCATTCTCCTTGTCCAGCCATGTGGGCCAAGCTGCAGGCTGAGAGAAATCAAAAGGCTCAGGTGGGGTAAACTTTGACATTGTCATCGATCAGGAAACAGAAACGCAGGCAAGAACTTCTGACACTATGTCATGAGATGCAGGACACATGCAGGACACAGCAAAGATGGTACAACTCTATTTTATTGTAGAGTATGGAAACACACATCTGGTAGCATTGATCTCACTAAGTAACTGTGACACAGACAACCGGACCTAAGCCCTGCCCCCAATCTGGTGACATCACTTCACACTCTCATCACAGTTGAATTAGTAGTTAGTGCTACTGCTACAAGCCAGGAGATTTTTTTTTTTAAATATGTACATCTCTCTATTCTTCCCTCTTCTCCCTAATTCTTCACCCACTCTCTCTATCCTGCCTCTTTCTGGCAGAACTCTCTCTCTCTGAGTGTGTATAATGGCTCTTGCAAGGTAAGCAAGTTTAAAGTTGACATGGGGCATATTTATCAATGTGCGAGCGGACATGATACGAAGTAGCGTATCATGTCCGCCGCACATCTATAAATGCTGACAGCATACTCTGTCAGCATTTATCATTGCACCAGCAGTTCTTGTAAACTGCTGGTGCAATGCGGCCCCCTGCATATTTGCGGCCGCTTGCAGGGGGTGTCAATCAACCCGATCGTATTCGATCAAGTTGATTTCTGTCAGTGGCCTCAGAGCAGGCGGACAAGTTATGGAGCAGCGGTCTTTATATGGAGCTTGACAAATATGCCCCATAGTGTTAAGTAAAGGAAAATGAGCCAAGACTGGCTGAGAGAAAAAGTGAAGCTTAAAAAATTGTAAAAATGTGTGCATGTACATGTCTAGTAGAAAGTATAGAATTGATATTGCTGCATTGTTTCCCATTTATGTTAATTAAAAATATAATTAACATTTTTTCCAAAATTAAAATGCTTCTCTTTCATATGACAAAAAAACATATACTTAATACTTTTGGCCCTATGTACTAAGGGCCATGCGAACAAGGTTCTCAACTTGAGAAGCTGTCCGCATGGCTTTGTGATGAACAGGCCAATCGTAAATACTATTACAAACTTGCTTGAGTATGTAATGCCACCCCTTCTATCATGGGATTTTAGTGATGCCAAGCGAGTGTGTTTAGGCTGGTTTGAGGTGGAAGAGAGTATAAAAAGCAGCGGCCAAATTACCATTGCTTCTTACATTGCTTGAAGCTGGCTCCCATGTATGAACCTGCCTTGCAAGGGCTGAAGCTTCTTAGGACATGCGCCCTATGTCCTTTGAATATCACCAGATATAAGACATTGATGGCTTATGTTAATTTTAATATAAAAAGATAATACAAGTATACATGTTTTATTGTCTATACAAATCAGTGATAAAGGCGCAGAAGAAAAGCGCTTCTTGTAGATGATGATGACACCAACCTAGAAAACGTATCATGCCTAGTTCAACCTATCTCAGACACATCACCAACCAGGTCTGAGCTACACCACGATTTCTGTTGGGATAGGGAGAACAGCCAGCAAATGAGATGGTACTACAACCAGTATCATCACAAATGGATAGTATATTTGCTCCTCTCACTACCTTATCCTTCAGGACTAACTTTTTATGCACCCATCACGGCCACCACTGTCCCCAAAGATTGCAGCACAGCAAGAAGACTCTCGATTATTTGATGGTCCTCTTCTGTCAGGCTGCCTGCTGTTCTAACAAGACTTTTTTAAAGCAGAAATTGTAAAAATAGATAGAAACATGATGAACACTCATTATGCAATGAATTTATCATGTTCTGCAACAGACCCATCAGAACAACATGGTAACAAATGGTATTGAAGACCATGAAACACTTCCTACCAAAGACTTCACCGCTGCCACTGCTACACCTTCCAGAAAGCCCTCACCGGTTCCTACACCACCATCACCAAAAAAGATATCTGACTCAAAGTCTTGCACCAGGAAGTCCTCATCCTGCTCCTCTGTAAGGTAAATTTGTTTTATTGTTTTTCCTTATGAAACAGGTAAAATATTATTTTCTTGTATGTTCTATTACAATATAACATTGAGTGACATTTAATGGATTAAAATAACTATGGTCAAATCTAAAACTTTAAGAAAAGGACCAGAAATAGTATAACAGCTGACATTTACTTGCTCAAGTAACTACGACTTTGGAACCAATTGTGAATGTATCTGTCTATGGACATTATATAATGACCTTTTGTAACCTTTAGTTATATAATTAGTTAAAATACACAAGTCATTAAATAGTCACCTTTTGTAATACCTCATGACCTTTAGCTATATGCCAATTGTGAATCTGCATGTCACATTATGTATTATTACCTAATATATATGCATTTAGTTTGTTAACAATGGCATACTTTTATAGCAAAGCCTCTCAGACCAATGAAAACTCTAATTATATACATTTTGAAAAATTGATAATAGTATGTAAATAAATGAATAATTAAACCAAGATTCTCATATACAGTGTTATTTCTAAAAAACACATCTAAAAATAATTGTTAAATCAGCATTTTACATTACATGATTTATATTTACAATTAAATCAGAATATGGCATGTTTGAATATAACAATAATCTTTATGAATAATAGCTTAAAGGGACAGTTAACACCAGAATTTTTGTTGTTTTAAAAGATAGATAATCCCTTAATTACCAATTCCCCAGTTTTGTATAACCAACACAGTTATCAGTGGCGTCACTAGGGGGGTGCGGCCCGCACCCGGGTGACACCACTGTAGGGGGTGACACTACACCACACACCATCAAGTTGTATTTTACTATATAGTAATATTATATACTTTTATATACTTTTATTTGTAAATGTCCCAGTAAACTATCAATTCCCAGCCTAATCTAACTATTATTAAAATATTTAATATTGTGCACTCTAGTCTGTGCGTTGCGCAGCACAGCACCGCCCCCCCACTCACACATGGCAGAGAGATGATTGGCAGCTCCTGGCTGTGGCTGGCTCACGCATGGTCTCTCTCAGACATGGCTCCCACGCCCACCACTGGTCTGGCACCACTCACCATCAGTGTTAGATCTGATCCCAGCCATCGTATGACATGAGAGCCATCGATCTACCAGTGTACGCTGGCCTCGCCTCCCATACCTCCCAGACCAGTCTGTCCCTCCCCTCTAGTAGACCGGTCACGTTCCTCACAGGCTCTATTGCAGCCTGAGACTGCTGGCGCAGCACACCACCCCATGTGAGGAACTTGACCGGAGATGATCAAACAGGCTAAGGGAGAAGAGCAGGAACACTGCGGCTGCGCAACTTATCTGAGGAAAGAGAGCGGAACGACAGGCGTCTGGTAGTGGTGACTGTGGTTGACTCATGTGGATGATCCAGACAGTGTGTGACTTTGATCGTCGACATGGGGATCGGAATCCGGATCAACAACAGTAAGAACCAATTAATTACAGTTAAAAAAAACTACTGTCTGTCTCACTGAATGTCACAGTCTCTGTGCACTCACCCACAGACACAGTCACAACTAACAATAGTTGTTTGAAATTGACGTGACAAGGAAATTAGGAAAAGTGTGTTTTTGATATGGCAGGCATATTTTTCAAGTTAGGAGTCAGGACCGTAGGAAACTGAATTTATTTGATCGTTTTTAAAAAGCTAGGCTTATGGAAGTGGAGGGCCCTCTAGTGGGCCTGTAGCAAAATTAAGGGATAACCGAGTTGAAGTCTGGAAGGTACTAGATGTTACAATGTTGCATGTAGGGGGGCGGTGTTTCTGCTTACCTTTATAGGTCCTGGCTGCAGTGGATCCGGCCCTCTTTTCTTCCTGGTTCCAGACTTCAAGCAAGCTTTCTTCTACTGTGGTGATGGAGCGTGCTAAGAGGAAGTCTAATCCGCCTAAGCGATACAGCGAAGTGGTGAAGGTGGTTCCAGGCATGAGAGGAGCTGCAAGAGACAATGGAGGATCAGGCTCAGAGGATGTGGTACCCCCCTCCCCTGTTGTTAGGCCTAGGGTGTCTCCTGTGCTGCAGGCAAGGGTTTCAAGGGCCAGGGGGAAGCTGGGATCCAGGGCCCCTGAGGCGGGCTCTGGAGCTCAGGGTTCCTCTCCTGTCCCTCCTGTCCCCCCCCCCCCTCATGGTGGTTTTGGGGCCCAGACTGAGTTAATTGGTCCTAGGGGAGCGGGTCTAATTGAGGCGGCTGGCCCTTCCCATATCCCTGCATCTACCCCAATTGGGCGGATTCACCCCCCTCCCGATTCCCCTCCGACCCGGGAGGAGATACCGCAAGGGGACCAGGCTGCTGCCGGTCACGTGTCTTGGCAGCAGCTTGGGTCCCTGCCTCCCACGGCCTTGGCATCGGTACTCTCGTTGGCTCAGGCCCTCTGGGGTGATACTCCCCATGGGGGCCTGGGTATAGTGGGATCAAGTTTGGAAGGAGCGCGGGCTGGCCACGTGGTCCGGGTTCTTCAGATGCCTGGGCCCACATCGGGGCGTAGCTCCGCCCCTTCCGCCATCACGCCGCGCGCTTCCTCCCTCAGTGATGAGTCAGTTGGGGAGGAGCGCGGACGTGCACGGCTGCGGGCAGGAACCAGGAGCAGATCACCGCACGGAGCTCGGACTAGTAAGTTGGGGAGTCTCCGTGCGGGTGGTTGGGCTCCTGAGGCAGCCGGGGGGGCAGAAGTGGGCCTCAAACAGGCCAGGCTAGGAAGGCAACAGGCAAAACAGTGGGCGGTAGGCGGGCCACTATTGCAAAACTCAAAAGGCGGGGCGCTTTGGGCAATCGCACTTCACAGGGCCCTCCGGGTGGGCTACACATGGGTACGAATGTTCAGGGTGTGCCTACGGGTGTGTTGCACAGGGGTATAACTGTGCAGGGGTCTCCTGCTGTTGCTCATGGGGGTATGACTGCGCAAGGTGTAGCTCCGTGTGTGTCTCCGGGGGTGCAAGCTGGGCATGGTGTGTGTCTGGGTGCAAGCCACAGGGGTACAACTGTGGTGGGCCAAGTGGATACTGTGGGTGACACGGAATTCTTGGATGTTGTGGGTACTGCTTCAGGGGTAACTAGGCAACGGGATACTGGTTCACATGTTTCGCAGGGCATTAGAGGTGAATCTGTGGGCTCTGTGAGTGGTTTGCATGGGCAATCTGCTGGCGTGACAGAGGAGATGATACGTAAGGCTGTGTCAGCTGCGTTAGGTGTGTGTTTGTCCAGGGAGCATTTTGGGGGCCCCTCAGGGGCTCAGTCATCAGCGCGGAGTACTCCCCAATCTGTTTTATTTCCACAGGCGCTCGTTATGGATCAGACGGTGTCAACTGTGGCTTCTTCTTCCAGTCAGGGTTCTGTGCCGGCGGCAGTCTCATCCACAGCGGCTGCAGAGGACAGGAGTCAGCGTCTGCCTTTTGGAGCTGCGCCACCTTTGGCCCCCAGTGGTGAGTTCCTTTTACACACATCTACACACACTGGGCTTGGATCATCCTCTAGTGGGTCTGGTTCTGAGAGTGAGGGTGACTTAGGGCTAGTGGGTAAGGGGCAGAAGGAGATGTTCAAGATGATTAAGAAGCTGGTAGCGGCGCAGGCGAAAGGTAAGGGGACACCGGTTGATCTTGGCCGGGTGGTCCCTCTCCCTCAGGATGCTAGCTTTGTGTCCATGCCGGGGGGTGACCTTCCTTTGCCCAGGAAGGTGGCGGCGCATGGGGACACTTACCCGTGCTTGGTGCACTCTTTGTACGGGCACCTGAAGTCTAAGGTGGTTAAGAAGATTCAGGATGGACGATATGTCACCATCTTTGAACTCTCGCCAGAGGCTTGTAGGGCTCGGGAGCGCGCCGCGGACGGCACAGGACCTAAGAAAGTTCAAAGGCCTGAAACATTTGAGGAGTGGCAGAGGTGCTTTCGGGTGCTAGCTACTTGCTATATTGACAAGTGGCCATCGCAAGGCCATAATCTCTTCAAATATGAGGATACGATCGATGATATCCGTGCCAGATTTAAAGAGGGCGCATGGCGGGAATATGATATGGCGTTTCGCAGGAAGATGGTGGGTAACCCTCTCCTGCATTTCGGGACTAAGGATCTTGACCTGTGGTCAAAGCTGGGCGTGGAAGGGGGTGCGTTAGGCTCCCCTGTTCCTCGCCAAGGTCCTAATAGATTGGCGCCGAAACAAAAGAGGCGCGGCAGGGAATGCTGGAAGTTCCAGGATAAGCAATGTGACAGGGGGGCTGGCTGCTCCTTACGTCACATCTGCAAATTCTGTAGCGGTCCACACCCAGGGGCAGATTGTAGCAAGCGCAGGGAGTCTGGGGCAGATAAGCCTTCCCCCAGAGGGGGCCCTGGGTACAAGGGCCCCAACCCCTCAGAGCGGAAGCCATGGAGCCTTGGCTTGCTCAGTACCCCGATCGGAGGGCAGCGCATTTGCTCTGGTCGGGGTTGCGGGAGGGGTTCTATATTCTGGTAGAAAGGGACATGCGGGGTTCTGTAATACACAGAAACCTCAAGTCGGCTTACGAATTCCCGGGTGTAGTTCGGGAGAAGCTGGGTAAGGAAGTTGCCTTGGGGAGAGTGGTTGGCCCATTCTGGGATAAGCCACTGGCGGATTTGGTGGTGTCTCCATTGGGGGTGGTCCCCAAGAAGGACACGGGCAAGTTCAGGCTCATTCATCATCTGTCTTTCCCGAGAGGGGGGTCAGTGAATGATGCCATTGACCCTGAAGCGAGTTCAGTGCATTACCAGTCCTTTGATGACGCGCTAGGGATTGTCAGGGGCAAAGGGGCGAGGGCCTTAATGGCGAAACTGGACATAGAGTCAGCGTTTCGTTTACTCCCCCTGCACCCGTCGGCCTTCAGGCTTATGGGCATGAAGGTGGATGGGGCATTCTATGTGGATAAATGTCTTCCCATGGGATGCTCGCTTTCATGTGCACTGTTCGAATGCTTTAGTTCCTTTCTGCATTGGGTAGTGCAGCGGGAGTCTGGGGGTGGGGCCGTGGCTCACTACCTGGACGACTTTTTGCTGGTGGGTGAGGCGGATTCGGAGGAATGCGCACGCATGATGGTGGTCATGCAAGAGATGATGGGTAGATTTGGGGTGCCTCTAGCTGATGACAAGACACAGGGCCTCTGTACACGCCTCACTTTCCTCGGTATCAAAATCGATCCAGCGGCTGGGGTTTGTAGATTGCCACAAGACAAGGTCGACCGCCTATTGCAGGTGGTTTTGTCGGTGCGTAAAGCCAGCTCTATCTCTCTTAAAGAGTTGCAGTCATTGTTGGGACTGCTGAACTTTGCTGGCAGGGCTATACCCATGGGGAGGGTATTTAACAGGCGGTTGGAGAGTCGGCTGCAGGGCCCTAACGCGCGGCGCTCGAGGATAGAAGTGTCCGCAGAGATGAGGGACGACCTCAGCGTCTGGGAGGAATTTCTAAAGAATTTTAACGGGGTTTGCCTATGGAGGGAAGGCCCTATTTCCAATCAAGTGTTGCACCTATTTACGGATGCGGCAGGGGGCTTCGGTTATGGGGCTTACCTTGCGGGCGAATGGAGCGCGGCTCCATGGCCTGAGGATTGGGTGTTGGCTGGTTTAACCAAAAACCTAACTTTATTGGAACTTTTTCCGATCATAGTAGCAATAGAACTATGGGGGCAGCAGCTGGCAAATCGGGCGATGGTTTTTTGGTCAGACAACATGAGTGTTGTTTATGCCATAAACCAGTTGTCGGCTTCGTCACCCAGGGTGGTCACGTATCTGCGACACCTGGTGTTGCGCTGCTTGCAGTTGAATGTACGATTCACGGCACGTCATGTCCCGGGGGTGCACAACGTCATAGCCGATGCTCTCTCTAGATTTCAGTGGGCTCAGTTTAGGAGGGTTGCGCCATTGGCAGCAAGCACAGGTCTAGTTTGCCCTCAATTTCTTTGGCAGATGGCGGGGGTTGGGAAAGTGTCCTTCCCCTAGTACGGGCGTCCTTGGCACCTAAGACTTGGTGTGCTTATGAGAAACACTGGAGATCGTGGGTCTGCTTCGCCGACCAGCAAGGGTTCTCCGTGCAGAGGGCTACGCAGGTACAGGTGCTGGAATGGCTAGCGGGGTTACATAAGCAGGGTGTCTCTAGGCTGTCGGCGCAGAGTAGGTTAACGGCCGTCTCTTTCTTTAATAAGTCACTCGGCATAGTGGATTTCTCGCGGTCATTCCTGGTGAAGCAGGTAATGAAAGGTTGGGGTCGGTTGTCCCCTCGAGTGAACGATCGCAGGGAGCCTATCACACCCTTACAGTTGAAGGCATTGGTGGGCACTCTGCGGTCGGTTTGCGCTTCAAAGTTTGAGGCTTTGTTATTTAGGACAGCATTCTCAATTGCTCTAGCAGGGGCTTTGAGGATTGGTGAAGTGGCAGCTTCCTCAAAAAGCGATACCAAAGGGGGGATACAATGGGAGCATGTTCGGCCGTCGGAGGATGGTCTGCTGCTCCTTGTACCTAGGTCTAAAATGGATCCTCTAGGTAGGGGTGCATGGCTTCCTTTGAGGAAGCATGATTTTCCGGAGTGCTGCCCGGTTCGGAACTATGAGGCTTATTGTGAGGTTCGGCCGAAAGGTTTTCGGCAGCTCCTTATCCACGAAGATGGCTCCACCTTAACTTTATACCAATTTAAGAAGGTTCTATCCTTGGCAGCGTCCGCTGCTGGGCTGGATCCTTCGCGAATTGCCCCCCATTCATTCCGGATCGGGGCGGCTACTAGCGCAGCTAGCAGTGGGGTGTCGGAGGCAGGCATCAAGAGTTTGGGGCGCTGGAAATCGGGGAGATTTAAGTCATACATTCGCCCCCTGGAGGGTGAGTCTTGTTAAGTTTTGGGAATGGTTGTTTTCCTGTTCCTTGTAGTTGGTTCAGTTGTGTATCTGTGTTTGCAGGTAGGGCTGCGCCCACGAAGCGCATCTGGATAGTGGGTCATTCCTTTGTGCACTGGGCGTCTATCAGGGCGTCGCAGAGGCCGGATGGACAGCAATTGGGGATTTCAAGATCCAGAGCTAGTGTGCGGTGGCTAGGGCGCAGAGGGTTAACCTGGGAAGAATTACCTGCTTTGCTCCAGGATGCACATAGGAGGTGGGGTCAGCCCCATATCATTGTTTTGCATCTGGGGGGGAACGACATGGGGTCGGTTCCTGTCTTGGACTTGATCAGGAGGATGGCTTCAGATGTCCGCTGGGTGTGTGCTTGGCTCGCTGTCAGGATTGGTTGGTCCATTGTGGTTGCACGACTGCGTTGGCGATACATTGTGAATCAGAGGGCTGCATACAATGTTAGGAAGAAGCTTAACAGGGAGATGGGGAGAACGGTCACGGCGTTAGGTGGTTTTGCCATTAGGCATGATGCAATAACGGCTGACAATAAGGCTCTTTACCGCAAAGATGGCGTTCACCTCACGGAAGAGGGTCTGGACATATTTCTAGCTGACATTCGCAAAGCACTTTTATTGTTTGTTTAGTTGTTTAGTTTATAAAAAAAATTCTGGTTAGGTATATTTATATGTTGTATAGGAGCTAGTCAGTTGTGGCGGCAAGAGGTTGACTCTTGTGGTGGTCGGTCAGGGCCTAGAGAGCGGGCAGGGGGTGAGATGAGTGATGTCATGGGATGGGGGAGGTGACACCCACTAGGTGCCGACCTAGGGGTTACTCCCCCCTACGAATCTTAGGCAAATACCTCTATAGCTTACAGCTCTCTCTTCCTGCCAATTGGGCGTGGCAGCCTGCCACGTTGCAAACACCGTGTAGGGCCCTGGCCGTCTGTCAGTAAGGGTTAATTTAGCTAGTCTAGGCCGCCACCAGCGAAGAACTAATATAGTTCGTTATATATCTATTTAAAGTTGCCTATTTGGCATAGTTGAATAAGTCTAGTTTTAAAGGCTTATTGTTATTAATAAATGTGACCGTGACCGGTCTTTAGCCCATATAACCTGTTGTCAAGTGTCTTTATTTATTCATTTTGTTGGTACAAGAAAGACGTAATAGGAGGTTTATCCCTTATGGAAGTGGAGGGCCCTCTAGTGGGCCTGTAGCAAAATTAAGGGATAACTGAGTTGAAGTCTGGAAGGTACTAGATGTTACAATGTTGCATGTAGGGGGGCGGTGTTTCTGCTTACCTTTATAGGTCCTGGCTGCAGTGGATCCGGCCCTCTTTTCTTCCTGGTTCCAGACTTCAAGCAAGCTTTCCCCGCCCGCCCGGCCTCGGATGGAGATGTGGCGGCGTTAGGTAGGGTTAGGGACTTATCCCCTGGCATGGGTAGGTTTAATTGAACTAGCTCAATAAGACCAGGGGTGTAATTTAGTCTTCCACCCACCTAGAGCGTGTTTTACGACTCGTTCTGGGGGGGGGGTTGCCTTACTGGGCTGGTTGTATGCCCCAGCTGGCGGTCGGTCAGGGCCTAGAGAGCAGGCAGGGGGCGAGATGAGTGATGTCATGGGATGGGGGAGGTGACACCCACTAGGTGCCGACCTAGGGGTTACTCCCCCCTACGAATCTTAGGCAAATACCTCTATAGCTTACAGCTCTCTCTTCCTGCCAATTGGGCGTGGCAGCCTGCCACGTTGCAAACACCGTGTAGGGCCCTGGCCGTCTGTCAGTAAGGGTTAATTTAGCTAGTCTTGGCCGCCACCAGCGAAGAACTAATATAGTTAGTTATATATCTATTTAAAGTTGCCTATTTGGCATAGTTGAATAAGCCTAGTTTTAAAGGTTTATTGTTATTAATAAATGTGACCGTGACCGGTCTTTAGCCCATATAACCTGTTGTCAAGTGTCTTTATTTATTCATTTTGTTGGTACAAGAAAGACGTAATAGGAGGTTTATCCCTTAAGGCTTTCAATTCAAAATTACTTTTCTGAGGACAGTCAGAAACACATTTCATCTACACAAAAAGCATCTGGTACAAGAGCCTATGTTCACCTATACAAGTCCCCTAATATAATGAGCCTCTTCTAATTTATATTTGCTCTCCTTATGTACACAACCTTGCTAATGTATTACTGCCTCCCTTACAAATATCATCCTAGCTATGGAAATACTGGTGATATAAGTTACCTATTCTCATTTCTCACCTATGTAAACCTGTATTACACCTATAGAACAAAAGAATGAACAAACAGCTGCACATCTGCATACCCTACAGGGTACATACAGCCCCTACACCACACACACACTAATATATACAGCCCTATGCATCTATATACCCCAGAGGGCACATGCAGCCACTGCACCCTATACACACTAATACATACACTCCTGTATATCTATATACACTGTAAGCTACATACAGCCTCTGCACAGTATACACACTAATATACACCCCTGCACATGTATTCCCCAGTGGGTACATGCAGCCCCTTCACCCTATACACACTAATACATACACTCCTGTACATCTATATACCCCAAAATGTGCATACAGCCCCTGCACCTTATACACACACTAATAGATAAAGCCCCTGCACATTCATATAACCCGTAAGTTACATACACCCCTATACACCCTATACACACTAATACATACCCCCCTGTGCACACACACACATATATATATATATATATATATATATATATATATATATATACACCCCCCAGAGGGTACATACAGCACTGCACCATATACAGATTATTAGTACATGCTTCCCATGATTTCCTATGTAGAACCAGCCGAGCCAAGTGGAGAAAGGGAGACATTATGGGGGGGGGGGGGGTGACACCATGGGTTACAGCACCGGGTGACACCAAACCTAGTGACGCCACTGACAGTTATAATTATACACATTTTACCTCTGTTATTACCTTGTATCTAAGCCTCAGCAGACTGCCCCCTTATATCAGTTCTTTTGACAGACTTGCATTTTAGCCAATCAGAGCTGTCTCCATGGTAAATTCACGTGCATGAGCTCAATGTTATCTATATGAAACATGTGAACTAATGCCCTCTAGTGGTGAAAAACTATCAAAATGAATTTAGATTAGAGGCGGCCTTCAAGGTCTAAGAAATTAGCATATGAACCTCCTAGGTTTAGCTTTCAACTAAGAATACAAAAAGAACAAAGCAAAATTGGTGATAAAAGTAAATTTGAAAGTTGTTTAAAATGACATGCCCTATCTGAAACATGAAAGTTTTTTTTTGGACTTGACTGTCCCTTTAATTGTTTTTCTCTTCAGGCATAAATAAAGCAGCAGCAGTGTTTAATATTAAAATTAAAATAATAAGTTGCATATGTTTTTTTAAAATATGATCATGTTTTAGAATGAGGACAAATAAGTGAAAATCTGCAAAATTAAACATATGCACTTTTTAAAGAATAGAATAGACTTTTTCTTTTACAATAGTTTATTAAAATTATATTTTTTCCAACTTTTTAAAATGTACAATATTATTAAAAAAAGATTGTGAATATATATATATATATATATATATATATATTTATATTCTATTGCTGCTCATTCTTTAAAGGAAACAGAATTAATTTGTTTTATATAACTGCATTAGAGTTGCAACAACTAATCGTCATAATCGATAATAATCGATTATGAAAATAGTTGTCAACGAATCTCATAATCGATTAGTTGGTTGCAATTAGTTGGTCTGTGCACAACACCAGCTGCTTCACTCTAATGAGCTCCTGCACATTGCAATGCTAGATGAATACAGCACTTTGTGTAGAGGTGGTGCACGGTGTGAGAGGTAGCTGCAATAGCCTCTGTGATAATTATACACTCGTAGTAACACCAGCACCAGTATCTTGGATATAAATACTTTTATTAGAGGTTGCATTAAAAGCAGCAACGTTTCGTGGTAAACCCACTTAGTCATGCTGATTGTATCACATTGTTTCAAACAATTTATACCTTTCTTTGGCGCCAAACGGCTTCAATTTTGGAGGTTTCACACCCCCTAGTGGTTGCCCAATACAATGTATATACAACATGTTAAAAACAAATGTATCTGACTAAACAGTTTACATATGGCAATGATAGATGTATAGATAGTTTTACCATTATTGTACATGCTTATATTATCACTAATATTTACCTTTGTTAAACTAACTTTCCAGATTTCAATATCTTATTGCAATGTAATCTCAATAATGTAAACACATAGGTAAAGTACCCTAGTTGTTTGCAACTTATCATATTGAACTTTTCATATTAAACTTTTTTTGCATACAGTTATACTTTGAGTGATCATAAGGTTTTAGAGTCTCATAAGGTTTTAGAGTCTCAACAAACTGAGACAGTCAATAGACAGCGCATAGAACTACTCACGGCACTGACCACAGAGGAGCTGAAGAAATTGGAGGATAAGATTGAAGAAAAAATCACAGCTGAGAAAACGACTATCCAGGAAACCAAGCGAGTCAAGTTTCTTCGTGATGAAGAGGATTACCGCACAGGACGTGTGTATAGATGGCATTGTGGTAACCAGGGTTACCAATCGGTCCGTAGATTCAACAATACGAAAAGAGCCAATAGAAACAGGAATCGGCATACACGAGATACAAGCATCACTACCGGAACCGATACGTCATCAGACGACGCCACACAGTACCCTTTGGGAAACTCCAGCAGCGGCGGCGAGAGCGATTCCGCCGGGGAGGCCGCAAACACAGGAGTCAGAGAAGGCAAGAAAATGAAGAATGTGAGAGGCCAAGGGGAACAGCGGAAATCACAACGGAAGCCGCAGCCGAAGAAGTGATCCAAGAACAAGACACAGTGGTAAATATCTCTAAGCATACGTTTACCACCAATGAATTAAATGTATTGAACAAAGGACTGTCTTTTTGCCCTTACCAGGACTTAAATTTTTTTGAACTAACCAAGGACTTGCATACATTTTACAGAAATGTGAAGTTAAAAATTTGGTTTAATGAGATGCACAATATTACCATTGACAACAGAAAAAAAGACAAGGAACATAACATGTTAAATTTGGATAATTTGGGACTTAGAAAGAAGAGTCATTTTAACCCTAGTTTATCCAATCACAGCCTTAATACATTCACCAAGTTGGTAGATTTAGAAATTGCATCACTTAAAAATAAAATAAAAAAACAAAACAACAAAAAGTTTAAGCCTATTAATTTCCATAAACAGGACCAGCAGGCATTAAAAAGTCTAAAAAGTGATAACAGTATTATACTCAAGGGGGCTGATAAGGGAGGTGCCACTGTAGTGATGGATAAACATTATTATGTTAGTGAAATCAGAGATCAGCTCGGTGACACCTCCACTTATAGGAAAATATCTAACAACCCCCTCAGTGCAATACAAAAAGAAATTAACCACATAGTGAAACGGGCTGAAAACCAGCAAATAATTGACAAAAAATTGGTTGATTATTTGCAAGTAGAGGACCCAAAAATACCCATTTTCTATACGGTCCCTAAAATTCACAAAGACCCCACTAGACCACCAGGCAGGCCTATTGTTTCATGTGTAGGTTCAGTATATACCAATATAGCAATTTATTTAGATAAATTGCTGCAACCAGAAGTGGTAAAAATGGCCAGTTACCTGAAAGATACAGGACATTTTTTGGATAAAATAAAATCTTTAGAATTGCAGTCAGATAGATATATACTTTACACAATGGATGTTAAGAGTTTATATACCTCTATCAGCCATGAAACAGGCATTGCAATTATAAGAAAGGTGCTGATGGTCAGTGGTGGTTATTCACAAGCACAATGTTGTTTTTTGGAAGATCTGTTGCGTCTGGTATTATACTGGAATTTTTTTCTTTTCCAGGATGACTGGTTCATACAAGTAAGGGGGACAGCCATGGGCTCCAATGTTGCCCCATCATACGCCAACCTCTACATGAATGAGTTTGAGGAGCGCCAAGTATATGAAAATCATCTATTTAGACAGTACGGAACAGTATGGTGGCGCTACATAGATGATGTGTTTGGCGTGTGGTGGGGCAGCATTGGAGAACTAGAAGACTTTACTAGAGAACTTAATACTATGGTAAGAGGCTTACAATTTTCCTTGACATACAGTGAAGAGAGTATAACATTTCTTGACACTAAGATTACTAAAGGACAGAATAGACTCGACATAGATATCTTTTCAAAAGAGACTGATAGGAACACCTTGTTAGAATATAACAGCTTCCATCCTAAAGGCCTCATTAACTCATTACCCAAGAGCCAATTATTAAGGGTACAGAGAATAGTAAACACACCAGAAGTCAAGAGCAAAAGGCTGTTAGAAATGTCAAATAAATTTGAACAAAGAGGATACCCTACACAACTGTTGAGTCAAACAATAAAAGACATCACCACACCTAGGGTATTAAAAGAAAAAACTAAAAAACAAGATAGACTAGTATTTGTGTCACAACATAGCTCACATAGCCAAGCTGTAGCAAAAGCTATAAAAAAGCACTGGCACATACTTAAGGATTGTAACCCTAGGATTGAACAGTTCAGGGATTACCCTTTAATGGCATATAGGAGGGTAAAAAACATCCGAGACCACCTTATAAGAAGTGATGTTGGGTCAGAGAGAAGGGATACACAAACATACATGCAAGCAAAAAGAAATGGCTGTTACCCCTGCCTAGGATGTGTCAGTTGCAATTCAGTCATAAAAGGTCCAAACTTCTATCATCCACACAATGGCAGACGTTATGACATTAGGGGGTTTCACACTTGTGATACTAGCTATGTAGTCTACCTTATAAAATGCCCATGTTCTATGTATTACTTAGGAGAGACCACACAGAAAGTAAAAGACAGACTGAGCCAACACAGGTCAAACATAAGGAAAAAAAAATCTGGAGGCACCTCTATCCAAACATTTTTTAGAAAAAGGCCATAGTATAAGCCAGCTACACTGGCAAATTATACAACACATCCCTATTCAGCGCAATGGGACTAATAGAGAAAAAATCCTCCAACAACAAGAGATGAGATGGATATACCAATTGGATACTCTTATTCCCAAAGGGTTGAATAGGGATTTTGACCTTAATTGTTTCTCTTAAAGTATAAGTCAAAAACTCTAAAACCTTATGATCACTCAAAGTATAACTGTATGCAAAAAAAGTTTAATATGAAAAGTTCAATATGATAAGTTGCAAACAACTAGGGTACTTTACCTATGTGTTTACATTATTGAGATTACATTGCAATAAGATATTGAAATCTGGAAAGTTAGTTTAACTAAGGTAAATATTAGTGATAATATAAGCATGTACAATAATGGTAAAACTATCTATACATCTATCATTGCCATATGTAAACTGTTTAGTCAGATACATTTGTTTTTAACATGTTGTATATACATTGTATTGGGCAACCACTAGGGGGTGTGAAACCTCCAAAATTGAAGCCGGTTGGCGCCAAAGAAAGGTATAAATTGTTTGAAACAATGTGATACAATCAGCATGACTAAGTGGGTTTACCACGAAACGTTGCTGCTTTTAATGTAACCTCTAATAAAAGTATTTATATCCAAGATACTGGTGCTGGTGTTACTACGAGTGTATAATTATCACAGAGCTCATGCATATGGTATGGTGTTTTATGGTTATGTCCTTAGCCTAAAGGACGTCTACAGACGTCTACTTTTCACTTTTTCAGGACAGTATACATTTACAACTATCCCTGGCTTATGTGCAACCCAGATATAATAGTCATCATTTGGATTGTTTATATTAAATCTGGTGATTTGGAACTATGCTTTTCATGATATAGTGCCAAGCTTGTTGTTTACACCTTGCCCCTAGATTGATTGAAGTTATTTAAATTGATGTGCACTAATATCTGTATGCACAATTATTAGCGTATTGCTTGCTATTGCTGATTATATGTACTGTATAAATACATGTGTAAGGCTTTGTCTTGTTATTGATATATAGTCCTTAGCGCTTTTGATTTGTTTTTTATTGTTTTTTTATATTTTTAATAAATTGTGATAATATGTACCAGATTTAACCTTTATAAGTATATATCTGTTATTTTTAGAGCGGACTAGATATTTTCCCCTAACCTTATAGCTGGTTATTTACCATTGCATATAGATATTCAAGATATTTTTTTTTATGTTAGAATGAAGTCATGGGTTACTTTATTGAGAGGCCCCTGCAAAGGTGGAAAACACTTTGCATTGGTGAAGAGCAATCAAAGATAAATATCCCACTTTGGTGAAATTGGCAATACCCTACTTATACATCTCAAGCACCTCAACACCATCTGAGTGCCTCTTCTCTGCTGCAGGAAATATAGCTGCAAACAGAGAACCAGCCTTAGCCAGAAGCATGTGGACATGATGAGATTTTTGCATTTCAATGCAAAGTTTCTGAAAGAGTGAATAACAGAATGTTATTAACAGTGATAGTCTAACTCTTTCTAGTTCTACCTCTTTTCAAACAGTTTTTGGTTTTGTTTAATTATAAAACTGTGCTTTGCTGCTTAAAAATTGGACAGTTGTGTTAATGTAAAGTTTTAGTCTGAAGTGTATATTTATAACACTCAGTATGTTGATTTTATTTAAAATATAGGAAACAATTATTGATTATTTTTTTATCCAATTAGTCGATTAATCGAAAAAATAATTGGCCGATTAATCGATTATGAAAATAATTGTTAGTTGCAGCCCTAAACTGCATATATGTGGTGAGTAAAATAACAAAAGAACAATTACATCTCAGATTCATCCTCCCTCAATGCCTTTTTCAGGCAAATGTTTTCCAGTAAGTCTTGGTCCTTTGCATTTTGGAGGTAACAGCAAGATACCCCACTCAACATGACACTATGGACATGAAATGTTCTGTTGGGAATTATTTCTTATATACATTTCTATATATACAAACTATGTATGGGAAAATTGCTATTTTTTGACAACTGAGTGATAGAGTAAACGTTCTCCTTGACCTTTGTTTTATACTAATTGTACGTTTACATATAAAAAGTAACAAACATTTGAATACTGAATGTAGCAATGAAATATTCTAATGCAAAATATTGTATTTGAATATCGAGTGCCATAGAGGAACATTGTTCTATGGAAATCAGCATTTGAATATTATATATATTATATATTATTGAAAAATGTGGCCAACTTTTATTATTTTTAACAAATGTGCCAAGCATTTCCCTGTTTCTGATACAAGTGAGAATTGTTTGCACAGCTATCACAAATGGTTAAAATATTAATTGAAATAAAATAAGACTTTTAACCCCTTAAAGCAACCGTAAACACCTTCAGATTTTTATATAATATTTAGTTATGCATAATACAAATTTGCAATACATTTCAAATATTTATTTTGCCCCTCTCTAAAAATTTAGCAATTTCTAATCTCAGAACTTTAAAATGTGCCCTGCTGACTTTATGATCGTGGTTAGCCTTGTTGTCTGCAGACTAAAGTCCAGATTGGCTCATCAAAATAAGGCAAATGGTGAGTGGGGATTGGCCTTTGGGAAAAAAAAAATTGCAAAAGGATGTTACTTTGTTTTAAAAATATTTGCTAGTGTCTTTTTCTATAGTACAACATGTAAAGAAAAGCATGTGAATTATGTTCGCTTAAATATTTCAGACAAAAACTTATTTACTGCTACATGTAAGATCAGTTAACCTTCCCAAAAAAATGAATCATATAAATGAGCTTTACAAAATGATAAATTAACTGAAAAATATAAGATTACATGTGATTAAATGAGTGAAAAGCAAATGTTTGCGCGCAAGCGAAAGAGGGTTTTCACAATCGCGGTTTACGCTAGAATGATTACACTGACTTCAGAGCTCTGGTTAACTGTTTCGCGAAAATAAAAAGCTGCACAAAACACATAAAAAATACATTACGAAGTATAGTTACCGTCATAATAGCACCATCTAATAAAAATTATGAAATTCAAATATTGCACACAAAAGTTATAAGTGCTCAAAGATAGGAGATCTCAGGTGTTAGAAAGAAAGAAAAAAACAGCCAAAGGGCTTTAACATAGAGGTACATACATAAACATGTCTAAATATGTATACAGATTTATTTATGTATTTATATGTGTATATATGTATTTAAAGACATATATACACATAAATTCATCTGTACACATATATTGACATATATGTAGATGATATTTATGCAATATTCATATTTAATAAAGTGTTATACTGTGTATTTACTGTAAAAAAATTCACATTCCAATGTTCTGCACATAGCAGAATATATTCAGGAATTCCTAAATATATATGTATATACAGTATATCTATAAATTTATATAATTATATATATATATTGTACCAAAATAACATCATATATATACAGTATATTATATATATATATATTGTACCAAAATAACATCATATATATACAGAATATTATATATATATATATATATATATATATATATTGTACCAAAATAACATCATATATATATATATATACACAGTATATTATATATATATATATTGTACCAAAATAACATCATATATATACAGTATATATATATATATATATATATATAAAGTGTTATACTGTGTATTTACTGTAAAAAATTCACAGTCCAATGTTCTGCACATAGCAGAATATATTCAGGAATTCCTAAATATATATGTATATACAGTATATCTATAAATTTATATAAATATATATATATTATATATATATATATATATATTGTACCAAAATAACATCATATATATACAGTATATTATATATATATATATATATATATATATATATATATATATATATATATATATATATATATATATATATATATATATATATATATATATATATACATACACACACACACATGAATTTATGGGTTAGCATGAGGGCAGTAACTTTTTAGTTTCAACTCATAACTCAAGCTCAACCCAACTTGCACAAAATGTTTACTTCTAGTGCAATTGCCGTTCTAAATAGCTATGTGCTAAATAGAGCTCCACTCGTAATCTGCCCCTAAATGGGCTATTGTGGTCATTTTCCAACATCTTTGAATTTATGCAGAAAATACGTAAATAAACATGTACAATGGAATTTGGACAAATTAAAAAAAAAACGACATTTGTGTTATTTGTTGCAGTCATCTGAAATTGTTATAAAAACAGTCACTTTAAAAAAAAAAACAAAAAAAAAAAAACAAACAAACCCCAATGCATTAGACAAGAAAAATAATTGTATATGCTGTTATAATCACTAGAGGGAAAAGCTTCAAAACATTAGAATTTACACTTTTTAGATGAGAACATGCTTAAAAGTTCAAATGTACACTATTTAATAAATCCTTGTCTTGATTTATTCTGGTGTAATATTTAATATAAAAATATTTTTTGTGTTGCTGCTGGCTTGAAGCAGTAGCATTAGCTAATACTTTAAATATTTTTAACAATATTTGACATTTCAAAATTAGTTTATTCAAAAGTAAAAAATTTCTTGTGCACGTCTAGTGGGAATACAATTTTTAATAGCAAAATATTTGACAAATTTAAACTACCCAATATTATGATTTCATAGAGGTGAAAACTCATTTTGACAACATATCCATTCCCTTAACACTGTCTAAAGCACAGTTCTTAAAGGAACAGTCAACACCAGAATTTTTGTTTTAAAAGATAGATAATCCCTTAATTACCAATTCCCCAGTTTTGCATAAACAACACAGTTAGAATTATACATGTTTTACCTCTGTAACTACCTTGAATCTAAGTCTCAGCAGACTGCCCCCTTATTTCAGTTCTTTTGACGAACTTGCATTTTAGCCAATCAGAGCTGCATCCATGGTAAATTCACGTGCATGAGCTCAATGTTATCTATATGAAACACGTGAACTAATGCCCTCTAGTGGTGAAAAACTATCAAAATGCATTTAGATTAGAGGGCGGCCTTCAAGGTCTAAGAAATTAGCATATGAACCTCCTAGGTTTAGCTTTCAACTAAGAATACCAAGAGAACAAAGCAAAATTGGTGATAAAAGTAAATTCGAAAGTTGCTTAAAATTACATGCCCTATTTGAATCATGAAAGTTTTTTTGGGACTTGACTGTCCCTTTAAAAAGACAAAGGGGTATATTTATCATAGTGCAAGCGGCCATGATACGATGTAGCGTATCATGTCCGCTGCACATCAATAAATGCTGACAGCATACGCTGTCGGCATTTATCATTGCACCAGCAGTTATTGTGAACTGCTGATACAATGCCGCCCCCTGCAGATTCGCGGCCAATCGGCCGCTAGCAGGGGGTGTCAATCAACCCAATCATATAGGATCGGGCTGATTTATGTCCGCAGCCTCAGAGCAGGTGGACAAGTTATAGAGCAGCGGTCTTTAGACCGCAGTTCCATAACTTCTGTTTCCGACGAGCCTGAAGGCTCGCGCTGAAACAGGGGCATCAAGCTCCATACAGAGCTTGATCAATCGGCCCCAAAATGTCATTTATTTTTACTCTCATGGTGGTGAATACTCTCATGGTGGTGAATGTCCATGATCCATTACTCCTGACCACTAGGAGGAGGCAAAGATTCCCAAACTCTAAGAGCTCTATAAATCCCTTTCTACTTTTATGGTAACTAGTCTGACATATAGCCAAGCAATAATAATAACAACAGTAGAAAAACATAATTTATGTAAGAACTTACCTGATAAATTCATTTCTTTCATATTAACAAGAGTCCATGAGCTAGTGACGTATGGGATATACATTCCTACCAGGAGGGGCAAAGTTTCCCAAACCTTAAAATGCCTATAAATACACCCCTCACCACACCCACAAATCAGTTTAACGAATAGCCAAGAAGTGGGGTGATAAGAAACAAAGTGCGAAGCATATAAAATAAGGAATTGGAATAATTGTGCTTTATACAAAAAAAAATCATAACCACCACAAAAAAGGGTGGGCCTCATGGACTCTTGTTAATATGAAAGAAATGAATTTATCAGGTAAGTTCTTACATAAATTATGTTTTCTTTCATGTAATTAACAAGAGTCCATGAGCTAGTGACGTATGGGATAATGACTACCCAAGATGTGGATCTTTCCACACAAGAGTCACTAGAGAGGGAGGGATAAAATAAAGACAGCCAATTCCTGCTGAAAATAATCCACACCCAAAATAAAGTTTAACGAAAAACATAAGCAGAAGATTCAAACTGAAACCGCTGCCTGAAGAACTTTTCTACCAAAAACTGCTTCAGAAGAAGAAAATACATCAAAATGGTAGAATTTAGTAAAAGTATGCAAAGAGGACCAAGTTGCTGCTTTGCAGATCTGGTCAACCGAAGCTTCATTCCTAAACGCCCAGGAAGTAGATACTGACCTAGTAGAATGAGCTGTAATTCTCTGAGGCGGAATTTTACCCGACTCAACATAGGCAAGATGAATTAAAGATTTCAACCAAGATGCCAAAGAAATGGCAGAAGCTTTCTGGCCTTTCCTAGAACCGGAAAAGATAACAAATAGACTAGAAGTCTTACGGAAAGATTTCGTAGCTTCAACATAATATTTCAAAGCTCTAACAACATCCAAAGAATGCAACGATCTCTCCTTAGAATTCTTAGGATTAGGACATAATGAAGGAACCACAATTTCTCTACTAATGTTGTTGGAATTCACAACTTTAGGTAAAAATTCAAAAGAAGTTCGCAACACCGCCTTATCCTGATGAAAAATCAGAAAAGGAGACTCACAAGAAAGAGCAGATAATTCAGAAACTCTTCTAGCAGAAGAGATGGCCAAAAGGAACAAAACTTTCCAAGAAAGTAATTTAATGTCAAATGAATGCATAGGTTCAAACGGAGGAGCTTGAAGAGCTCCCAGAACCAAATTCAAACTCCAAGGAGGAGAAATTGACTTAATGACAGGTTTTATACGAACCAAAGCTTGTACAAAACAATGAATATCAGGAAGAATAGCAATCTTTCTGTGAAAAAGAACAGAAAGAGCGGAGATTTGTCCTTTCAAAGAACTTGCGGACAAACCCTTATCTAAACCATCCTGAAGAAACTGTAAAATTCTCGGTATTCTAAAAGAATGCCAAGAAAAATGATGAGAAAGACACCAAGAAATATAAGTCTTCCAGACTCTATAATATATCTCTCGAGATACAGATTTACGAGCCTGTAACATAGTATTAATCACGGAGTCAGAGAAACCTCTTTGACCAAGAATCAAGCGTTCAATCTCCATACCTTTAAATTTAAGGATTTCAGATCCGGATGGAAAAAAGGACCTTGCGACAGAAGGTCTGGTCTTAACGGAAGAGTCCATGGTTGGCAAGATGCCATCCGGACAAGATCCGCATACCAAAACCTGTGAGGCCATGCCGGAGCTATTAGCAGAACAAACGAGCATTCCCTCAGAATCTTGGAGATTACTCTTGGAAGAAGAACTAGAGGCGGAAAGATATAGGCAGGATGATACTTCCAAGGAAGTGATAATGCATCCACTGCCTCCGCCTGAGGATCCCGGGATCTGGACAGATACCTGGGAAGTTTCTTGTTTAGATGAGAGGCCATCAGATCTATCTCTGGGAGCCCCCACATTTGAACAATCTGAAGAAATACCTCTGGGTGAAGAGACCATTCGCCCGGATGCAACGTTTGGCGACTGAGATAATCCGCTTCCCAATTGTCTACACCTGGGATATGAACCGCAGAGATTAGACAGGAGCTGGATTCCGCCCAAACCAAAATTCGAGATACTTCTTTCATAGCCAGAGGACTGTGAGTCCCTCCTTGATGATTGATGTATGCCACAGTTGTGACATTGTCTGTCTGAAAACAAATGAACGATTCTCTCTTCAGAAGAGGCCAAAACTGAAGAGCTCTGAAAATTGCACGGAGTTCCAAAATATTGATCGGTAATCTCACCTCCTGAGATTCCCAAACTCCTTGTGCCATCAGAGATCCCCACACAGCTCCCCAACCTGTGAGACTTGCATCTGTTGAAATTACAGTCCAGGTCGGAAGAACAAAAGAAGCCCCCTGAATTAAACGATGGTGATCTGTCCACCACGTTAGAGAGTGTCGAACAATCGGTTTTAAAGATATTAATTGATATATCTTCGTGTAATCCCTGCACCATTGGTTCAGCATACAGAGCTGAAGAGGTCGCATGTGAAAACGAGCAAAGGGGATCGCGTCCGATGCAGCAGTCATAAGACCTAGAATTTCCATGCATAAGGCTACCGAAGGGAATGATTGAGACTGAAGGTTTCGACAAGCTGTAATCAATTTTAGACGTCTCTTGTCTGTTAAAGACAGAGTCATGGACACTGAATCTATCTGGAAACCCAGAAAGGTTACCCTTGTTTGAGGAATCAAAGAACTTTTTGGTAAATTGATCCTCCAACCATGATCTTGAAGAAACAACACAAGTCGATTCGTATGAGACTCTGCTAAATGTAAAGACTGAGCAAGTACCAAGATATCGTCCAAATAAGGAAATACCACAATACCCTGTTCTCTGATTACAGACAGAAGGGCACCGAGAATCTTTGTGAAAATTCTTGGAGCTGTAGCAAGGCCAAACGGTAGAGCCACAAATTGGTAATGCTTGTCTAGAAAAGAGAATCTCAGGAACTGATAATGATCTGGATGAATCGGAATATGCAGATATGCATCCTGTAAATCTATTGTGGACATATAATTCCCTTGCTGAACAAAAGGCAATATAGTCCTTACAGTTACCATCTTGAACGTTGGTATCCTTACATAACGATTCAATAATTTTAGATCCAGAACTGGTCTGAAGGAATTCTCCTTCTTTGGTACAATGAAGAGATTTGAATAAAACCCCATCCCCTGTTCCGGAACTGGAACTGGCATAATTACTCCAGCCAACTCTAGATCTGAAACACAATTCAGAAATGCTTGAGCTTTCACTGGATTTACTGGGACACGGGAAAGAAAAAATCTCTTTGCAGGAGGTCTCATCTTGAAACCAATTCTGTACCCTTCTGAAACAATGTTCTGAATCCAAAGATTGTGAACAGAATTGATCCAAATTTCTTTGAAAAAACGTAACCTGCCCCCTACCAGCTGAACTGGAATGAGGGCCGTACCTTCATGTGAACTTAGAAGCAGGCTTTGCCTTTCTAGCAGGCTTGGATTTATTCCAGACTGGAGATGGTTTCCAAACTGAAACTGCTCCTGAGGACGAAGGATCAGGCTTTTGTTCTTTGTTGAAACAAAAGGAACGAAAACGATTGTTAGCCCTGTTTTTACCTTTAGATTTTTTATCCTGTGGTAAAAAAGTTCCTTTCCCACCAGTAACAGTTGAAATAATAGAATCCAACTGAGAACCAAATAATTTGTTTCCCTGGAAAGAAATGGAAAGTAGAGTTGATTTAGAAGCCATATCAGCATTCCAAGTCTTAAGCCATAAAGCTCTTCTGGCTAAGATAGCCAGAGACATAAACCTAACATCAACTCTAATAATATCAAAAATGGCATCACAGATAAAATTATTAGCATGCTGGAGAAGAATAATAATATCATGAGAATCACGATTTGTTACTTGTTGCGCTAGAGTTTCCAACCAAAAAGTTGAAGCTGCAGCAACATCAGCCAATGATATAGCAGGTCTAAGAAGATTACCTGAACACAGATAAGCTTTTCTTAGAAAAGATTCAATTTTTCTATCTAAAGGATCCTTAAACGAGGTACCATCTGACGTAGGAATGGTAGTACGTTTAGCAAGGGTAGAAATAGCCCCATCAACTTTAGGGATTTTGTCCCAAAATTCTAACCTGTCAGGCGGAACAGGATATAATTGCTTAAAACGTTTAGAAGGAGTAAATGAATTACCCAATTTATCCCATTCTTTGGAAATTACTGCAGAAATAGCATTAGGAACAGGAAAAACTTCTGGAATAACCGCAGGAGCTTTAAAAACCTTATCCAAACGTATAGAATTAGTATCAAGAGGACTAGAATCCTCTATTTCTAAAGCAATTAGTACTTCTTTAAGTAAAGAGCGAATAAATTCCATCTTAAATAAATATGAAGATTTATCAGCATCAATCTCTGAGATAGAATCCTCTGAACCAGAAGAGTCCAAAGAATCAGAATGATGGTGTTCATTTAAAAATTCATCTGTAGAGAGAGAAGATTTAAAAGACTTTTTACGTTTACTAGAAGGAGAAATAACAGACAAAGCCTTCTTTATGGATTCAGAAACAAAATCTCTTATGTTATCAGGAACATTCTGCACCTTAGATGTTGAGGGAACTGCAACAGGCAACGGTACATTACTAAAGGAAATATTATCTGCTTTAACAAGTTTGTCATGACAATTATTACAAACAACAGCTGGAGGAATAGCTACCAAAAGTTTACAGCAGATACACTTAGCTTTGGTAGATCCAGCAGGCAGTGATTTTCCTGTAGTATATTCTGGCTCAGATGCAACGTGAGACATCTTGCAATATGTAAGAGAAAAAACAACATATAAAGCAAAATAGATCAAATTCCTTATAAGACAGTTTCAGGAATGGGAAAGAATGCCAAATATCAAGCTTCTAGCAACCAGAAGCAAATGAAAAATGAGACTGAAATAATGTGGAGACAAAAGCGACGCCCATATTTTTTAGCGCCAAATAAGACGCCCACATTATTTGGCGCCTAAATGCTTTTGGCGCCAAAAATGACGCCACATCCGGAACGCCGACATTTTTGGCGCAAAATAACGTCAAAAAATGACGCAACTTCCGGCGACACGTATAACGCCGGAAACGGAAAAGAATTTTTGCGCCAAAAAAGTCCGCGCCAAGAATGACGCAATAAAATGAAGCATTTTCAGCCCCCGCGAGCCTAACAGCCCACAGGGAAAAAAGTCAAATTTTTGAGGTAAGAAAAATATGATAATTCAATGCATAATCCCAAATATGAAACTGACTGTCTGAAAATAAGGAAAGTTGAACATTCTGAGTCAAGGCAAATAAATGTTTGAATACATATATTTAGAACTTTATAAATAAAGTGCCCAACCATAGCTTAGAGTGTCACAGAAATAAGACTTACTTACCCCAGGACACTCATCTACATGTTTGTAGAAAGCCAAACCAGTACTGAAACGAGAATCAGTAGAGGTAATGGTAAATATAAGAGTATATCGTCGATCTGAAAAGGGAGGTAAGAGATGAATCTCTACGACCGATAACAGAGAACCTTATGAAATAGACCCCGTAGAAGGAGATCACTGCATTCAATAGGCAATACTCTCTTCACATCCCTCTGACATTCACTGCACGCTGAGAGGAAAACCGGGCTCCAACTTGCTGCGGAGCGCATATCAACGTAGAATCTAGCACAAACTTACTTCACCACCTCCCTTGGAGGCAAAGTTTGTAAAACTGATTTGTGGGTGTGGTGAGGGGTGTATTTATAGGCATTTTAAGGTTTGGGAAACTTTGCCCCTCCTGGTAGGAATGTATATCCCATACGTCACTAGCTCATGGACTCTTGTTAATTACATGAAAGAAATGGCAAATATAGAACAACAAAAAAAGGAGTTGGGGAAAAAAAGAGATGCTAAAATATATTTTATAAAACTACCACCAGAAAAAAGACAGGGTGGGGTCTTGTGGACTCTCACCACCATGAAAGAAAATAATGTATCAGGTAAGTATAAATTAGGTTTTCTTTCCTATAGGAGTTGAGAGTTGACGATCCAGTACTACTGGGAAACTAATATCCAAGCATTAAAGTCCACATAGCTTAAATTATACCACTTTGTCACAATACTAGAAATAGTTATATTAAATATCAATATTTACAAATGTAAATATAAAGAAAAACAAAAGAAAAAAAAACTTCAGGAAACAACATCCTGATTTCCCTACCAAAAGTCACTTCAGAAGAAGTAAAAAAAAACCCCCATAAAATTGGAAAAATATGGAGAAAGTATGTAGAGAAGACAAAGATACTGTCTAACAAATCTACAGAGGCCTCATTCTTAAAAACCCATGGAGTGGCCACTGACCTAGTGGAATGGACAGTAAAATGATTAGGAGGAGACTGATCTACCTTCAAGGAAACCTTCTTGTGAGCTGCTGGTGCAATGCTGAATACGGCGAGTGTATTGCTCGCCGTATTCAGCGAGGTCTGGCAGACCTGATCCACAGTGTCGGATCAGGTCCGCCAGACCTTGATAAATATGCCCCATAGGCTCAAAAGGAAAAAAACGCAAAATCCTAAAAAACAGTATAGGACTCCACAGAAAATTGGCTTAACTACAGGCTTAATAGTGAAAAAAAATGTACAATACAGAGAACATCAAGAAGATAAGTAATCTTATAAAGAGTCAGAACTTAAGAAACAGAAATATAACTACTAAAGAAAATGAGAGATAAACCTAAATCCAAATCATCATGCAAGAAAATACAAAATCCTAGGAATTAAAAAAGAATGGCAGGAAAAAAAACCCATGAGACAACACAACAAAAAATATAAGTCTTCCTATTCATAGGAATACAGGCCTAAATTTAAAGTCTCAAAAATAGACTCTGAAAAAACACCATTGGCTAAGAACTAGGAATTCAATCTCCATGCCACCAAGTTTAACCCTTTAGTGACCAGACCACTTTTCCATTTGTTGACCGTTTGAGACCAGGGCTATTTTTACATTTCTGTGGTGTTTGTGTTTAGCTGTAATTTTCCTCTTACTCATTTACTGTACCCACACATATTATATACCGTTTTTCTCACCATTTAATGGACTTTCTAAAGATAACATTATTTTCATCATATCTTATAATTTACTATAAAAAATTATAAATTATTATTAAAAAATGGAAAAAAACACACTTTGAGGCCAAATTATCAAATATCTGTCGGACCTGATCCGTCAGTGCGGATCGGGTCTGACAGACATCGCTGAATGCGAAGAGCAATACGCTCTCTGTATTCAGCATTGCACCAGCAGCTCACAAGAGTTGCTGGTGCAACACCGCCCCCTGCAGACTCGCGGCCAGCAGGGGGGTGTCAATCAACCTGATCGTAGCTTGATAAATGGGCCTCTTTTTCTAACTGACTCCCAAAATCTGTTACACATCTACAACCACCAAAAAACACCCATGCTAAATAGTTTCTAAATTTTGTCCTGAGTTTAGAAATACCCAATGTTTACATGTTCTTTGCTTTTTTGCAAGTTATAGGGCAATAAATACAAGTAGCACTTTGCTATTTCCAAACCATTTTTAAAAAATTAGCGATAGTTACATTGGAACACTGATATCCGTTAGGAAAACCTGAATAACCCTTTACATGTATATTTTTTTTTAGTAGACAACCCAAAGTATTGATCTAGGCTGATTTTGGTATATTTCATGCCACTATTTCATCGCCAAATGCGATCAAATAAAAAAATCGTAAATTTTTTCCCAAACATTTTCACAAACTTTATGATTCTCACTGAAATTATTTACAAACTGCTTGTGTAATTATGGAACAAATGGTTGTAAATGCTTCTCTGGGATCCCCTTTGTTCAGAAATAGCAGACATATATGGCTTTGGCAATGCTTTTTCGTAATTAGAAGGCAGCTAAATGCCGCTGCGCAACACAAATGTATTATGGCCAGCAGTGAAGGGGTTAATTAGGGAGCATGTAAGGAGCTTGTAGGGTTAATTTTAGATTTAGTGTTGTGTAGTAGACAACCCAAAGTATTGATCTGGGCTCATTTTGGTATATTTCATGCCACCATTTCACCGCCAAATGCGATCAAATAAAAAAAAAAAAAATCGCTAACTTTTTCACAATTTTAGGTTTCTCACTGAAATTATTTACAAACAGTTAATGCAATCATGGCACAAATGGTTGTAAATACTTATCTGGGATCCACTTTGTTCAGAAATAGCAGACATATATGGCTTTGGTGTTGCTTTTTGGTAATTGGAAGGCTGCTAAATGCCGTTGCGTACCACACTTGTATTATGCCCAGCAGTGAAGGGGTGAATTAGGTAGCTTGTAGGGTTAATTTTAGCTTTCGTGTAGAGATCAACCTCCCACCTGACACATCCCACCCCCTGATCCCTCCCAAACAGCTTTCTTCCCTCCCCAACCCCACAATTGTCCCCGCCATCTTAAGTACTGGCAGAAAGTCTGCCCGTACTAAAATAAAATTATTTTTTTTTATATGGATTATGCAGTGTTGGATCCCCCTTAGACCCCAACCTCCCTGATCCCCCCCATACAGCTTTCTACCCCTCCCCCCTCTACCTACTTGCTACCATCTTGGTAACTAGCAGCTGTCTGCCAGTACCCAGTTTGCCCAAAAATTTGTTTTTAATTTTTATATTCAAAATAAAGTTTTCTATAGTGTAGCTGCCCTCCCTCAATACCCTACCCACCCTCCCCCCAGATCCCTTGGCCAACATTTAAATATCCCCCTCCCTCTACCTCATGTCCATTCATGAGTTTTTTTGTGCAAATGTGGCATCTGTGCATGCCGCCCCCGCCCACCCCACCGCAGCCACAAGTGAACATGCACACATCGGTGTGCACGCAAACCAGATCCACCCATTGATGGGCCGCCCACCTGCCTCCCTGCTGCTGCTCCCACCCACCAACGATCGGCACCATCAATGGCCGATGCAGGGAGGGCCATAGAGTGGCCCTCTCTGCATCGGTGGTTTTTAAAAAACGATATTGCAGGCATCACTACAATACCCTGGAAGCGATCACAATCATTAGTTTCATATAAACTAATCGCTTCCAGTGCTTCAAACCCCAGAGGACGTGCCATTAAGGGGTTAAAGATTAGATTTCCTCATAAAAAAACAGACCTTTAAAAAAAAAAAAAAAAAAGGCCCAGGCATAGAAACAACTAAACCAAATCTGTAAACTAAGAGCTGCAAAACCAAGTTGCTCCAATCAGAAATACAGATGTCCATTCCTGCTTGATTCAAACAAATACCATTGGAAGAAGAAACAGAAAGAAAATCATAAGCTAGAAGAAAAAAAATCATGGAGCTATTAAATAGACACAAACTCCACATCAGGATCTTTGTAAAATACCTGAGAAGTTTGGTGATCAACCAAGAGGACATAAGATCTATCTCTGGGAGATACCAAAGATATATTATCAAACTGGAAAAAAACCAGATGAAAAAAACACTTCCCCTGAATGCAAAAATTGAGGACAGAGAACATCTGCTTCCTATTTGATCATCCCTGGAATAAGAACTTCACAAATTAGGCAACAATTGCTTTCTGCCCAGGAAGAAATGTGAACATATGACCAGAGAACTAAGAGATTGCACCTGATGATAAACATATGCAACAGTTGTAATATAATCTGTCTGGAAAAAAGATAAGATAAACATAAATAATGGCCAGCTCTAAATTGTCCTGAAAAAAGCACATATATAGGTAACCTCACTTCTTGAGGAAACCAAACTCTCTGTGTGCTCAGAGACGACCAACCTAAAAGACTAGCATCTATTGATCACAGTCCAAGTAGGACAAGCAAAAGATACCCCCAAAAAAATAACATAGTTACTCAGCTATCAAGACAGGGAATCCAAATATTTTATCTGGGAAAACAGAGTGTGATCCCTATAAAATTGCCTGAGTATACAGAACTGAAAATGCCCCATGAAAATGAGTACATGGAAAAACATCCAATATAACAATCATAAGGCTTAGATTCTCCATACAAAAGCCTACTCAAGGGTGCAACACAGACTGAGGATTTAAACAAGCTACAACCAGCTTCAACCTCCAAAACTTCATCAAAGATTGTTTCATAGAAACTAAATTGATCTAAACACCCAAAAGAGAGACCCTTACCAAAGAACAAGAAAACTCTTTGGAAAATTGAATTCCCAATCATACTGTTGCAAAAACAACATGAAACAAGTGGGTAAGAGATCTAGTAAAAGGAAAAGAATTGAAGATTTTCATCCAGGTAAGTGAATGCAGAAATACCCTGGGCCCTTACTTCTAACAGCAGCGCACCAGAACCATCGAAAAAAACAAACAAACTGGGGCCCGTTGTGTAACCAAAAGAAGAACAATAAACTAATAATGATCTTAAAGAATAGGAGCATATACTGTACATATGCATCCTATAAATATATTGTGGACATAAATGAACCTTATGTCATACTCCTCGTAGGATCAGGTTCTGGTAAAAAAAAAAAAAAAAGATGCTCATATTTTTATTTTAAATAAAGGAACTGTCCACTTTATTGGGGCGGCAATAGGGGGACATTTTTCGAATTAACCAGAGGTTACCTTGGACCTTCAAGCTCCATACGGAGCTTGATAAATGGGCCCCTATGTCTGTTTACAATATAAACATTTGACAAAGACTGGAGAGTGTATTCCATCTGGGCCTGAAGATTTATTTACCTTAATATTGTCCATTTTTTTCCTTATATCCTCTAGAGATAACCCAGTTAATGGTATGAGCTTGTATGTTCTAGTTTGTTTCAAAGTATCTCCCGTTGGTTCCTCTCTTGTGTATACTGAAGAAAAGAACTGGTTTAGTACCTTAACCTTCTCCCTGTCACTGCTAATTATGCTACCCTTCACACATTTTAATGTTCCTATATTCTACTTCTTATATTTGTTGCCATTAAATGTACTTAAAAAACCTTTTAGGGTTTAGGGTTACAATTAATCTTTCATTTTCAATTTTGGGTAATTTGTTTTTTTTTGCATGCTTTGTTTACATTCCTTATATATTTGGAATGTAGAGTCTGTACTATTTTCTATGAATAATTAAAACGCCCCACATTTTTTCCTAATTTCTCTTAAAACATTTTTATTTAGCCACATTGGCTTAGATTTATTTATTTTACTTTTATGACCACGTGCTATGTGTTGCTATCTATATTTATTTACCAAAGTTGTAAATGTTATCTATTTATCTTCTGTATTTTGTTTAGAGAATACTTTGTCCCAATTTAAGTTATTTAAAGATTTCCTGAAATCATTTAATTTTGCTTTCTTAAAATTAAAAGTCTTAGTTGAACCCTAATAACACTACTTATGGAAAGTGATTTCAAATGTAACCATGTTATGATTAGTGATGTCGCGAACCTAAAAATTTCGGTTCGCGAACGGCGGACTCGAACTTCTGCAACTGTTCGCGAACCGCCATAGACTTCAATAGACAGGCGAACTTTAAAACCAACAGGGACTCTTTCTGGCCACAATAGTGATGGAAAAGTTGTTTCAAGAGGACTAACAACTGGACTGTGGCATGCCGGAGCGGGATCCATGGCAAAACTCCCATGGAAAATTAAATAGTTGATGCAGAGTCTAGTTTTAATCCATAAAGGGCATAAATCACCTAACATTCCTAAATAGTTTGGAATAACGTGCTTTAAAACATCAGGTATGATGTTGTATCGATCATGTAGTGTAAGGGTTACGCCCGCTTCACAGTGACAGACCAAACTCCCAGTTTAAAGGTACAGTCTACACCAGAATTTTTATTGTTTTAAAAGATAGATAACCCCTTTATTACCCATTTCCCAGTTTTGCATAACTAACACATTTATAATAATATACTTTTAACCTCTGTGATTATCTTGTATCTAAGCCTCTGCAAACTGCCCCTTTTTTTCAGTTCTTTTGACAGACTTGCAGTCTAGTCAATCAGTGCCTGCTCCCACATAACTTCTCGTGCATGAGTGGTGCCACTGGGCACAGTATGAGAGCACAAATATGAGTGGTGCCCCTGGGCAAGTGGGCACAGTATACGCTGTGAGCCTGACACAAAAAAGCAGACTGATGTTTCACAATCCAAAAAGTTTATTTTTTTTAAATGTACACTTACACTGCTATTAAACAAGATATGAGTGGTGGCACTGGGCAAGTGGGCACAGTATACGCTGTGAGCCTGACACAAAAAAGCAGACTGATGTTTCACAGTCCAAAAAGTTTTTATTTTTTTAAATGTACACTTACACTACTATTAAACAAGATATGAGTGGTGGCACTGGGCAAGTGGGCACAGTATACGCTGTGAGCCTGACACAAAAAAGCAGACTGATGTTTCACAGTCAAAAAAGTTTATTTTTTAAATACTTACACTACTATTACAACAGATATGAGTGGTGGCACTAGTTGGCAAGTGGGCCTGGCACACACGCTGGCAGGCAGGCAACTGCAATTAGATTACACTAGCAGACTGATGTTTCACAGTTTCCTAGTTTAATGAATAAAGACTTAAAGTATGAATGATATGGAACTTTTTAATATATAGAGTAATCGTATATCCAATTCACCATTTGGAGTTAATATCGCTACTACTTTTGTGGAATTCTTTGCTATCAATTCTAAATGTATTCTCTGTACAATTAGTATTTCTAGTTGTTTAGTTGGCAAATGGGCCTGGCACACATGCTGGCAGGCAGGCAACTGCAATTAGATTACACTAGCAGACTGATGTTTCACAGTCAAAAAAGTTTTTTTTTAAATATTTACACTACTGTTATAACAAATATGAGTGGTGGCACTAGTTGGCAAGTGGGCCTGGCACACACGCTGGCAGGCAGGCAACTGCAATTAGATTACACTAGCAGACTGATGTTTCACAGTCAAAAAAGTTTTTTTTTTTTTTAAATATTTACACTACTGTTACAACAAATATGAGTGGTGGCACTAGTTGGCAAGTGGGCCTGGCACACACGCTGGCAGGCAGGCAACTGCAATTGGATTACACTAGCAGACTGATGTTTCACAGTCAAAAAAGTTTTTTTTTAAAATATTTACACTACTGTTACAACAAATATGAGTGGTGGCACTAGTTGGCAAGTGAGCCTGGTACACACGCTGGCAGGCAGGTAACTGCAATTAGATTACACTAGCAGACTGATGTTTCACAGTCAAAATTTTTTTTTTTTTAAATATTTACACTACTGTTACAACAGATATGAGTGGTGGCACTTAGCAAGTGGGCCTGGCACACACGCTGGCAGGCAGGCAGGCAACTGCAATTAGATTACACTAGCAGACTGATGTTTCACAGTCAAAAAAGTTTTTTTTTAAATATTTACACTACTGTTACAACAAATATGAGTGGTGGCACTAGTTGGCAAGTGGGCCTGGCACACATGCTGGCAGGCAGGCAACTGCCATTAGATTACACTAGCAGACTGATGTTTCACAGTCAAAAACGTTTTTTTTTTTTTTAAATATTTACACTACTGTTACAACAGATATGAGTGGTGGCACTTAGCAAGTGGGCCTGGCACACACGCTGGCAGGCAGGCAACTGCAATTAGATTACACTAGCAGACTGATGTATCACAGTCAAAAAAGTTTTTTTTAAAATATTTACACTACTGTTACAACAGATATGAGTGGTGGCACTAGTTGGCAAGTGGGCCTGGCACACATGCTGGCAGGCAGGCAACTGCTATTAGATTACACTAGCAGACTGATGTATCACAGTCAAAAAAGTTTTTTTAAAATATTTACACTACTGTTACAACAGATATGAGTGGTGGCACTAGTTGGCAAGTGGGCCTCGCACACACGCTCGCAGGCAGGCAGGCAGGCAACTGCAATTAGATTACACTAGCAGACTGATGTTTCACAGTCAAAAAAGTTTTTTTTTAAATATTTACACTACTGTTACAACAGATATGAGTGGTGGCACTAGTTGGCAAGTGGGCCTGGCACACACGCTGGCAGGCAGGCAACTGCAATTAGATTACACTAGCAGACTGATGTTTCACAGTCAAAAAAGTTTTTTTTTTAAATATTTACACTACTGTTACAACAGATATGAGTGGTGGCACTAGTTGGCAAGTGGGCCTGGCACACACGCTGGCAGGCAGGCAACTGCTATTAGATTACACTAGCAGACTGATGCTTCACAGTCAAAAAAATTTTTTTTTTTTAAATTTACACTACTGTTACAACAGATATGAGTGGTGGCACTGCAGGCAGGCAACTGCAATTAGATTACACTAGCAGACTGATGTTTCACAGTCAAAAAAGTTTTTTTTTTAAAATATTTACACTACTGTTACAACAGATATGAGTGGTAGCACTTAGCAAGTGGGCCTGGCACACACGCTGGCAGGCAGGCAACTGCAATTAGATTACACTAGCAGACTGATGTATCACAGTCAAAAAAGTTTTTTTTTAAATATTTACACTACTGTTACAACAGATATGAGTGGTGGCACTAGTTGGCAAGTGGGCCTGGCACACATGCTGGCAGGCAGGCAACTGCTATTAGATTACACTAGCAGACTGATGTATCACAGTCAAAAAAGTTTTTTTAAAAATATTTACACTACTGTTACAACAGATATGAGTGGTGGCACTAGTTGGCAAGTGGGCCTCGCACACACACGCTGGCAGGCAGGCAGGCAACTGCAATTAGATTACACTAGCAGACTGATGTTTCACAGTCAAAAAAGTTTTTTTTTTAAATATTTACACTACTGTTACAACAGATATGAGTGGTGGCACTAGTTGGCAAGTGGGCCTGGCACACACGCTGGCAGGCAGGCAACTGCTATTAGATTACACTAGCAGACTGATGCTTCACAGTCAAAAAAGTTTTTTTTTTTTTAAATTTACACTACTGTTACAACAGATATGAGTGGTGGCACTGCAGGCAGGCAACTGCAATTAGATTACACTAGCAGACTGATGTTTCACAGTCAAAATTACACAGGCAAAAAAACAAACAAAAAAAACCCACTGATGTTCTAGCCCTAAAAAGGGCTTTTTGGGGTGCTGTCCAAACAGCAGCGATCAGATGAGTCCTTCAGGACTGTAGTGGACACTGAATACACTAGCCTAGCTATGAATTTCCCTAAAAAATCGGCAGCAGCTACACTGTCCCTCCTCTCACTAACAATGCAGGATCAGAATGAATCTAAAATGGCTGCTGCCCAGGAGCTGGGAGGGTCTGGGAGGGAGTGTCTGCTGCTGATTGGCTGTAATGTGTCTGCAGACTGTGAGATACAGGGTCAAAGTTTACTCAATGACGACGAATAGGGGGCGGATCGAACATCGCATATGTTCACCCGCCGCTGCAAACGCGAACAAGCTATGTTCGCCGGGAACTATTCACCGGCGAACAATTCTCAACATCACTAGTTATGATCACTGTTACCCAAATGTTCTTTGACTTTTATGTTTGATATATTTGTATTGTTTGATAGCACTAAATCCAAAATAGCTTTACTCCTAGTTGGCTCCTCTATTAATTGCGACATGAAGTTGTCCTTGAGAACATTTAAAAATCTATCCCCCTTATCTGAATTACTAGTTTCATTGCCCAGTTGATGTTGGGGTAGTTAAAATCTCCCATAATTACAGCATTGTTATTATTAGCAGCATTTCCCATTTGCATTAGTAGTTGAGTTTCCTCCATATCACTAATGTTGGAGGGCTTGTACCATGTTCCTAGTTATATTTGTTTATGATTTCCCCCCTCTCTTTATCTCAACCCACAGGGTCTTTTCATGATTACCTGTATCTTCATAAATATCTTCCCTTATTGTTGGTTTTTTAAGGTTAGGTTTAATTTAGATGCAAATTCCTCCACCCCTTTTATTACTCCTGTGACTGTCCCTCCTAAATGAAGTATAGCCCTCATAGTTAACTACGCAGTCATGTGAATCTTCTCACCAGGTTTCAGTTATACTGATAATATCATAGTCCTCTTCTGCAACTAAGAGCTTCACCATTTTACCAGTCATGCTTGTGGAATTTGCTGTCATATATTTAATTTTCATATGGTTTCTGCTGCTACTTGGTGCATTTTCCTCCAAACTTTCTAATGCAACATTTACTAATTTAACCTTCTGTCATCACTCCTTTGTGATATTCTAGGTGTGTCATATTCACAGACTGATCTGTCTATTCCACTGGTTTTCAAACCTGTCCTAACAGGCCACATTTTGAGGATATCTGAACTGGGGGACAGGTGAAATAACCATGTTTAATAATCAGCTGATTATTTTAGCTGCTATCATCCAAGGTAATCTTGAAAATCTGTCCTGTTTGGGAGACCTTAGGACAGGTTCTATTCTATTATGTTTGGACTGAGACCCCCCCCCCCCCTTGCCTATATATACAGTATCTCACTAAAGTGAGTACACCCCTCACATTTTTGTTAATATTTTATTATATCTTTTCATGTGACAACACTGAAAAAATTACACTTTGCTACAATGTAAAGTAGTGAGTGTACAGCCTGTATAACAGTGTAAATTTGCTGTCCCCTTTGGTCGACCATGGCGAGGCCTGTTCTGAATGGAACCTATCCTGTGAAACCGCTGTTTGGTCTTGCCCACCATGCTGCAGCTCAGTTTCAGGGTCTTGGCAATCTTCTTATAGCCTAGGCCATCTTTATGTAGAGCAACAATTCTTTTTTTTCAGATCCTCAGAGAGTTCCTTGCTATGAGGTGCCATGTTGAACTTCCAGTGACCAGTATGAGAGAGTGTGAGAGTGATACCAACAAATTTAACACACCTGCTCCCCAGTCACACCTGAGACCTTGTAGCACTAACGAGTCACATGACACCAGGGAGGGAAAATGGCTAAAAGTGCCCAATTTGGACATTTCCACTTAGCAGTGTACTCACTTTTGTTGTCAACGGTTTAGACATTAATGGCTGCGTGTTGAGTTATTTTGAGAGGACAGCAAATTTACACTGTTACACAGGCTGTACACTCACTACTTGACATTGTAGCAAAGTGCAATTTCTTCAGTGTTGTCACAAGAAAAGATATAATAAAATATTTACAAAAATGTGAAGGGTGTACTCACTTTTGTGAGATACTGTATATCAAAAGTAAAAAGATAATAGGGATCCCTATATCCCTGTTCTATAATAGCAAAGAATCATCAAGTGGTTGATTATTATAAATGTTCATCAATGAATTCTGAAAATTACAAGCAACACAACACTGTATTAATAACATTCTCAATAAAATTAGTTCTAGCTATAAAAAGACTCTAAATTCAGTATAATGAAGATTTATATAAGCAACTACATTTCTGATCTAAGGCAATGAACACATGGGTCAGGAGTAAACTACAACAAAGGAAAATCAATCTAAATTAGGCCAATTCATTAGCAACAACTTTGTAACACATAGCATTTTAAAACGCATTGATAATTGAAGCCTGTGTCTCTCACAAGGTTATGTTCTCCCTTCCTTAAAGGGACACTCAGGTTAAATTACATTTTCATGATTTAGATACAGCATGTAATTTTAAACAACTCTCCAATACACTTCCATTAAAAAAAATGTGCACAGTCTTTTCTATTTACACTTTTTTAGTCACCAGATCCTACTAAGCATGTGCAAGAACTCACAGACTATACGTATATGCATTTGTGATTGGCTGATTGCTATCACATGGTACAAGGGGAGTGGAAATATACATAACTTTGACATTTGTTATAAAAAAATCTACTACTCATTTGAAGTTCAGACTAAGTGCTATTGCATTGTCTTGTTATCTTGCATTTGTTGATTATGCAAATCTAATGTGTTGACTGGTCCTTTAACGTGTCTAGCGCCATAATAAAATGTGGCTGCTTTCCAAAGTGATGTCAGAGCTCAGCGAGCCAATGGGAAATCTTGACAAGGCAGCCAAACAATTAAGAGTTCAAGCCAGTGGCATAGCTACGTGAGCGCTGGAATGTATTAGCCTTTGAAGAGACTGTGCTAACCTGTCTAGCGGCATAACAAGCACACAAATAGGAATCAGCATGCTCTCTGATTTAGTTGCTGTCTAAACCCCACCTGTCATGATGAAATGCAGCATTCAGCAGCAGCTAAAACACAGAATATGCAGCTTAGGATCCTCAGCCGCTCTGTGTAAGGAGAGGATATAGGTTTCCACTGAAGTTAGGAAACAATTGATGGCTGTGCGGGGCTAGAATATAAAATCCATTACAGTTGGGATCTATAAAAATATAGCTATCGGCAGCCACTGCTTACCCCAAAACAACATTATTCCTGTGCACGAGTGTTACAGAATTATCACTCTCCCATCCTCTCTGCAATATAACAGCAATTTTGATTCACCAGAGCAGAGGGCTGTCTGCACAATGCTTGATCTGCTGAGGAGGGATCTCTCTGACTCTTTAAAGTCTCTGGCTGCACATGGATGAAAGCAAGCATCTATGAGCAGCGCTCCGGACCCCACTCACAAGACTGTCAAAAAATTCCACTGACATAGATAATGGCACCGCCTACTTATCTTCTATGGCGCTTTCTTTAAGGAGATTTATTTTACATGCCTTAGTCCCTTCGTAATTGTCATATGCTGCCTGGCCTTCACAGTGGCAGAACTCCAGGGCCCAGTTGCTCCTGCTGGGCCCCACCCTTAGAATGGTGGACCTCCAGGGCCCGGTACAATTGCAAACTTTGTGAACCTGCTGCCCAGTGCTGAAAGGTCTCTCAAAATTATTTTAAGAAGGCACATTTTAGCTTAAAATCTGTTTATCTAGCTATACAGGGTGCTGGATGTGAATGAGAGACATCTACATTACTATTTAATGCTCAAAATAAGCCCCCTAAAATTTTGTGTGAATTCTCTCCCTGCCGAAGAGATTTTAATCATGAGGCTCTAAGTTTTATTGTATTTTCTTTTTATTATGCTTGTGTTGGTTATGCAATTCTTCTGTACAGTATTTAATGATCCTTTAACTATAAGGTAATAGTTGTGGGGGGACTTTGGACTAATTTGCTAGATAAAGACAGGGAGATACCTGTTGCTAGATCAACTAGAAGCAGGTTTATTCATGAATCCTTGCAAGGAGAACCACTTGATAATCGTTAATAACCAACTTGAACGGCATCTATATTAGATTTAATACTCGGAAACAGTGATACAGAATTAGATATGTCTGTGGAGGAAAGTGTAGGTACCAGTAATGATCAAACTATTTGGTTTAGCATTCACATTCAGGCACTGTCCACCCATACTAAGACAAGTTTTAGACTTTATGAAGGCTGATTTTTACATGGGAGAATACATAAACACCTCTTTAAAAAGGTAAATTCTTATTACAGGGAAAACAACAGTGGGTGTTTTTGAAGGGGGGCATTTTAGATGTAATTGCACACTGTATTAGACATGTCTCTAAAAGTTAAAGAAAGAGGAAACCAATATGGTATTTCAAAGAAGTAGCACACAGTGTTGGTTCTATGCACATCCAAATGCATATGTAGCACCCGAGTTGAGCTGTGAAGGGATCCATCTATTTTATGTGCTGTATCTTTTAACATTTTTAAGCACCTTTGTTAGACCTCCCCAAATATTAGGATCTAGAACCGTCACTGGTAGTACATGCTGTAAAGACTGGAAATATGGAGACTCCAACAAAACCCCCCAAAAAAACTAAGTAGTTAATTAGGAAGGCTTAAGCTCATACAGAAAATATAGCACAGTCAGTGAAACATGGGGAATTAAAGATTAAAAAAAATAAAAACAGTTGATAGTAGAATCGTGGAAGGAGATACATTTCTTAATGGATTACTTCTGTTCTGTCTTCACAAAAGATTGTGAAGATAGAATGATTACATTAAGGGACTCTACTAAAAATGGAAATAACACTAACAAAATCAGTAAGTCCTGATAATACTTTGTGCTAGCTGCCCCATTAACTGATCTGCTCAATCAATTACTATTGACAGGAGTTGTTTATGATAATTGGAGAATAGTGAATGTTGTACCTCTTCATAAAAAGGGCAGTAGGGAAGAATCTGGTAACTACAGGCCAATCAGTTTAACTTTAGTAGTAGGGGAATTAATGGAAAATTCAAATATGTATACATACAATATGAATCCACCCTCCTGGAATCAATCACCTGGTAGGTCCGTGAAAAATAATAGCAATCTCAGAACAGCAACACACCAGGATTTGCATCAAACATGAAAGGTCAAGTTTACAATAAACTAAGTGCATAGATACAAATTCAAATATACATTTAAAGTGACATCAGCAAATATAGTGTCATCCAGATATTGCATCATATCCGGTTTTAGAATAACGGAGCAAAACTATATATATTATGATTGGTTCTTGTACACTATAAGCCACATACCTTACAACTTACACCTATAAAGATGATTGTGTCCCATTAGCTGAATGTGATGAAACCGGAAGTGGAGGACTAACACTTCCGGTTCAAAGGTATACAATTGTATGTCAATGCCGGATATGATGTAATGTTTTGCTTTTTTTTTGTTACAGGAAATGGGAGGTACTGTAATTTATTTGTTTGTCTATTTAAGCACTGCACTTGTGTGTTGTTTATGTTCTGAAGAAGGGGAGATATATCCCCAAAACGTCAATAAAACTTGACCTTTCTTGTTTGATGCAAATCTTGGTGTGTTGATTGTTCTGAGATTGATATATATATCTTAAAAGAAAGAATTATCACTTACATAAAGAGGACCAAAACAACACAGTTTTTACTATCAGACTAATATAATTTAATTAATTGATTATGTAACTAAAGTTTTAGACCAGGGTGGAGCAGCAGATGTAACAAAATAGATTTCCGCAAAGCATTTGACACTGTCCCACACAACAAAATAAATCTATTTCTTTGGTCTACACTCAAAAATTGTGAAGTGGGTAAAATGCTGGCTTAAAGGGACACTGAACCCAAATTTTTTCTTTCATGATTCAGATAGAGCATGCAATATTAAACTTTCTAATTTACTCCTATTATCAAATTTTCTTCATTCTTTTTGTATCTTTATTTGAAATGCAAGAATGTAAGTTTAGATGCCGGCCCATTTTTGATGAACAACCTGGGTTGTTCTTGCTTATTGGTGGATACATTCATCCAACAATGAATAAGTGCTTTCCAGGGTCCTAAACCAAACAAATTGCTTAGATGCCTTCTTTTTCAAATAAACATAGCAAGAGAACAAAGAAAAATTGATAATAGGAGTAAATTAGAAAGTTGCTAAAAAATTGCATGCTCTATCTGAATCATGAAAGAAAAAATTTGGGTTCAGTGTCCCTTTAAGGATAGATGGAAAAGTATGTAATGTTTTTCAAAACCCCCCCAAAAAACACCATTAAAATAAAAGATTGCGAACATTCCTTTAGTGTCTTAATAAATGTTCTGCATTCAGCAGAGGAGGCAGTTACTAGTGTTGTTCTTTAGCTCTGGTCTGTTTTGTTTAATATATTATCAGCCATATCAGCAAAGGGCAACAGGGGAAGGTATGTCTGTTTGCAGATAATACAAACATTTTTAATAAGTCCAAAGATTACAGCAGCACCACCAAAATATCTGCAATAAAACTTTTTATTGAACCAGATGAGGCATAAACACAAACAGTTTATGTTTATGCCACATCTGTTTCAATAAAAAGTTTATTGAAGATATTTTGACGGCACAGCTTTAACCTTTAGACTTGGTTGTTTCTGGAGTTTTATGCAGTAACTCCTACAGCTTGCACGTCTCTTGACACAGGTGCTGGTGCACAGAATGTACTGAACACTCATTTTTAATAGAGTTTATGTTCCAGGTGAAACAAATGAGAAGTAATATAAAAAAAAATGGAGGATTGGACAAACGACTGCGATCTAAAGTTTTAAAGGGACGCTGAACCCCAATTTTTTCTTTAGTGATTCAGATAGAGCATGCAATTTTAAGCAACTTTCTAATTTACTCCTAATATCAAATTTTCTTTGATCTCTTGCTTTCTTTATTTGAAAAAGAAGGCATCTAAAAATTTTTATTGGTTTAGAACTCTGTACAGCACTTTTTTATTGGTGGATGAATTTATCCACCAATCAGCAAGAACAACAGAGGTTGTTCACCAAAAATGGGCCGGCATCTAAACTTACTTTCTTGCATTTCAAACAAAGATACCAAGAGAATGAAGACTATTTGATAATAGGAGTAAATTATTAAGTTGCTTAAAATTTCATGCTCTATCTGAATCACAAAAGAAAAATTTTGGGTTCAGTGTCCCTTTAAGGACCACTAAACACAGAATATCATAATCAATAAAAATGCATAATAAATAATAATAAATACACAATGCAAAAGCATTCACACTAGTAGTAGCTTTTTATCCGAGTTTGTTTTATTTTCCTTCCCACTTCCTCATGTGAGTGCCATCAGCCAATCACAAAATGCTTATACGTTTGTTATGTTAATCTTGCACATGCCTCATAAAGTGTGCATATAAAAAGAGCCTGCATATTTAAATAAAGGATGTGATTTGGAAAGTTGTTTAAAATTGTGTGCTCTATCTTAATCATGAAAGTTTAATCACCAGCTGCAAAATGATGCATTTAGGAAAGAAAAATCTAAAAGGTTAATTAGAGGATCAAGGATACTTTCCCGACTACTAAAAAGAAATGTTTTCTTTCAGATGATGAAATTTGATAAACAATGTAGTATTGCAGCAGTAGAATATTTGCAGCAGAAATAGTTAGAATCTTATGTCACTTTACACATCACTATTTAGGCCTCGTCTTGAATATCATGTGAAGGTTCTGGACGGAGGTCGTAGCTCCATAAGTATATTATTAAATTTGAATCTGTTTAAACGAGGGTTACTAAAATGGGGTCATGATCTCAAGTTGAAGGGTAGGAAGTTTCAGGTGTAACTTTCGGAAGCACTTTTTCACCAGAGGGTGATTAATTCATGGGGGCCGAATTATCAAGTTCTGGAAACAGTAGTTAATGAAGCAGCGGTCTAAAGACCACTGCTCCATAACTTGTCCGCTGCCTCTGAGGCTGTGGTCTTCAATCCGCCCGATCCTATACGATCGGGCTGATTGACACCCCCTGCTGCAGGGGGCGGAATTGTACAAGGAGTTCACCAGAACTGCTTGTGCAATGATAAATGCCAAAACAAGGATCAGAAAGTTCCCATATAGGTGCGCTAGTGCGGGGTATATAACTTCAAAATGGAGCCAGTAGATTCAGGCCACACTCCCAAAAGTAATCCCGGATGGATTCCTAGGTGCAGTAAAGGAAGACAAGGAGAGGTGCCAAACATAAAACAGTATCGTAGGAACGATCACAGGTAGAGACAAATTCCTCCCCCCAGTAGTAGGGTATACTCACAAACGGAGCGGCACAAACACAGTGCCTGTAGTCGCAGATCGGGACTATTCGGGGTCGCCCGACAGACACACAGGGGCCAAACACATCACCAGAAATCCTCCAATTGGTAAGTGAATTGCTCCGATACACCAGCAGTGCAGTCTTGGATGATTCAATGTGCAAATACCGGAGACAAGAGTTTGGATCTAACTCGACAAGTGGATATTGTAGCGAATGTGATCAGGAGTCACAAAGCAAGCGAGGGTATATAAAAAATCAGTGTTTTATTGGCAGAAAAAACAGCAGCAGCAACGTGTTTCTCTGCTGGAAGGCCGTTTCATCAGGCTGTACATTACAATGAATTTGCTCTCACTATATACCCTACGCTCACCTGTCTGTGGGCGGTCTTAGAGTAAACACCTGTCTGTCTAAACAAATGTTAACTATTTCATTGACATACAAATGGTTCGCAACGGAGCCCTAACATATAGACATACATTATCACTCTATACTGGCCCACTTCTAATAGCAATATCAATTAAAATACATATGAAAATTAATATATATAAAATCAGTAATTATATATAAAAATGTACAATGAAATAAAATATATATATTCATAAAATCATATATTATTAAAATGGATAAATCATAAAATCGTAATTTATGAGTCACAATATTAACTATATAATATACATCAGTATAACATGATATCAGAGTGCCCTAACCAGTTCCTAATTGATATTGTATACAACCATTAAAAAAACAACATAATTATTATCACAAAAACAGAAATATGGGCACTTGACCAATTTTGCCATCTGTTGAGGGCAAATATGTACCAAACATCTATCATATGTGCCAATATGGAACATATAATCAGACATCATATACATAGAAGTGCCCAGATATATCACATGTCCTCATCAAATACTACCTATAAATGGCATTTGTGGATCAAATAGATAATATAGGTGTATATCTATAATGAAAACTACATAAAAAAACCTCATAATTAGATGTATATATGTGTTAAATATTACAGATATACCTAGGTGTATAGTATAGTAGGAATGCACAGGGAGACCCACTGGACACCACTGCCATCTTAAAAAGCTGCCAGATCTATGTTGAGATTAAGACCATTAGGATGGAGACTCTTCAAAGTGTGTATCCAGTAGGTCTCCCTCTGCCTAAGTCTGGACAATCTATTGTACAAATGGGATATAGGGATATGTTCAATAGGACTGATAGTAAAACAATCTATTTGACCACTATGTAAATGGTTACAATGTCTAGGTACACTATGATTCTTGTAGTTATTTTTCATATTCCTTATAAGTTCTGACCACCTGATACTCAGTCTCCTACAGGTCCTGCCAACATACTGTACCCCACATACACATGACATCAGATATACTACGTAACGGGAGGCACAAGATATATGCCCAATGATGGAAAATTGTTTCCCCGTTATGTTCGATTTAAATGTCTTTTGCTTGTGTGTTATTTTAGCACAGAGTTTACATCTTTTAGCCCCACATCTAAAAGATCCTATCGGTAAAGCTCCTACTCGCTTGTGGTTATTAGAGATCTTATGTTTCACAACCTTACTAGGAGCCAACATAGTCTTTAAACTAGGCGCATTTTTATATAAACTTATCTAGGTTTACTTCCTAGTAGATTCCCCAAAATGGGGTCCTTTTTTAGGATGCCCCAATGCTTGTTAATAATTTGTCGTATTAGTTTATGATGACAGTTATATTCAGTAATAAAAGGGGTAGAGTTTTCCATCAAATTTGATCCCTCTTTGTTAGTCCTATTAAAGTAATCTTCTCTTTTGTCCTGTTTGGCTCTTTTATAGCCATTATCTACAATATGTGATGGATAATGTTTCTCACTGAAGCGTTCTTTAAGTATAACACTTTGGACCTCATAGTCTGCTAGAGTGCTGCAATTTCGGCGAATCCGTTTAAATTGGCCATACGGTACGTTATGTTTCTAAGGGAAATGGTGGTGACTAGTGAAATCTAAATAGCTGTTACAATCGACCCTCTTGAAATGAGTGACACTAGTCACTTTACTATTTTCAAATTTAAGTGCAACATCCAGGAATATTGTGGTTACGTGGTGTATAGAACTAGTTAAGGACAAACCCCTATCATTTAGATTGAGATGTTTGACAAAGGCATTGGCAGATGCAATATCTCCCCTCCAGATAAAAATCATATTGTCTATGTACCGCCCATATAACACCAGGTTCGCCCCGTATGTCTTATCATATACATATTTTTGTTCAAAAGAACACATGAACAAATTGGCATAACTCAGGGTGAACCTTGTGCCCATGGCAGTACCTTTGACCTGGAGGAAGAAATCATCCTGAAACAAAAATTAATTATGTCTCAGGATGAATGAGATCAGTTGTAGAATAAACTCATATTGGTTACTAGGAAGGTAAATGTCTCTCTGTAAATATTCTGATATTGCTAGAATACCTAGATGATGCCATATATTATAATATAGTGATTGAACATCACATGTTATCCACAATAAATCTGGAGTAATGGTCACCATCTCTAATTTTTCAATAAGGTCACTAGAGTCCCGAATATATGATTCGAGACTCAGTACATATTTTTGTAGAAAATAATTCACATAGGAGGACACATTATCGGTAAGACTACCGATACCCGCAATTATGGGCCTCCCAGGGGGACATGTGAGGTTCTTGTGCAGTTTTGGTAGGTGATAGTAAAAGCCGAGATTAGGTTCTTTGGGTACCAAAAAATCTCTTTCTTTCTTAAGTATTATGTTTTCCTTGAATGCATAATCCACTAGATCTTTTAGTATACTTTTATATTGTGTCGTAGGATCATGGCCTAGTTTGATATAGTATGCGGTGTCAGAGTATTTTGAGAGCTTCTAGAAGATAATCTTCTAGATTTTGGAGGACGATACCGCCTCCCTTATCTGCTTGCCTTAAAACAATGGACTTATCACTTCTTAAACTTTCTATGGTTCTTCGCTCATTGGCATACAGATTATACTTGATTTTATTTTTATTATTAATATTTTTCGATATTAGTTCCATATAATCACTTACCAACTGCCTAAAAATCTCTATATGGACATTGTTCTGCAAGTGTGGTGTGAAGATGGATGGAAGTTGGTACGTATATACCCTTCATACAGCTGTTCAGCTAATGAATCTGGTTCTTATACTGGAAGTTGCAAATCCCCGAGTTTTGGGTCCATAGAATCTGTTAATATTGGAATACCAATGTTGTTTTTCAGTTTCTTCTCTGCAAAATATTTTTGCAAAGATAACTTCTGTGTGAAGCGATTTAAATCCACAAATAAGGAAAAAATATTATGCTTACTTGTGGGGCTAAATGACAGTCCTCCACCTAAAATTCTCACCTCATCGTCAGTAAGTATATGTGATTAAAGATTGTAAATTCCCTTATTTAGTGCCTGTAGTTTTGCCTTTTTGAGGGCTGTTCCTCGTCCTCTGTATCCCCGTGGCCGTGAGGTATTTTCCCTTTTTGAGGGGTTGTGAGGGAAACTACAGGCTCTAGATAACTGGATATACTTTTCTGTTTCCATGATTGTGTGCGTGGTCCCTGCTCTAAAAAATGGTGAGGTGGGTTGACATTAGGAGATCCTGCAATAAAGTTTCCAGGGGCACTCTGATTATGATGAGGATTGTTGGATTCATTATCTATATTAGGAGACCTATAGTTTTGTTTCTGATTTCCAACAATCGGTTGATAATTACCAGCAGTGTTGTTTGGTCTGTTGGATAACTCACGATTAGATTCATACATCCTACCATGTTGTTGGTAATTACCATAATGGCCCCCCTAGATTTTGGTTCTCTATAACTAGAGTTATTACCCGGGGTTCTGTAATACTCTATGATACCGCATACTATATCAAACTAAGCCATGATCCTACGACACAAAATAAAAGTATACTAAAAGATCTAGTTAAATATGCATTCAAGGAAAACATAATACTTAAGAAAGAAAGAGATTTTTTGGTACCCAAAGAACCTAATCTCGCCTTTTACTATCACCTACCAAAACTGCACAAGAACCTCACATGTCCCCCTGGGAGGCCCATAATTGCGGGTATCGGTAGTCTTACCGATAATGTGTCCTCCTATGTAGACTATTTTCTACAAAAAATATGTACTGGGTCTCGAATCATATATTCAATAGTGACCTTATTGAAAAATTAGAGATGGTGACCATTACTCCAGATTTATTGTGGATAACATGTGATGTTCAATCACTATATTCTAATATATTGCATCATCTAGGTATTCTAGCAATATCAGAATATTTACAGAGAGACATTTACCTTTCTAGTAACCAATGTGAGTTCTACAACTCATCTCATTCATCCTGAGACATAATTATTTTTTGTTTCAGGATGATTTCTTCCTCCAGGTCAAAGGTACCGCCATGGGCACCAGGTTCGCCCGAATTATGCCAATTTGTTCATGGGTTCTTTTGAACAAAAATATGTATATGATAAGACATACGGGGCGAACCTGGTGTTCTATGGGTGGTACATAGACAATATGATTTTATCTGGAGGGGAGATATTGCATCTGCCAATGCCTTTGTCGAACATCTCAATCTAAATGATAGGGGTTTGTCCTTCACTAGTTCTATACACCACGAAACCACAATATTCCTGGATGTTGCACTTAAATTTGAAAATAGTAAAGTGACTAGTGTCACTCATTTCAAGATGGTCGATTGTAACAGCTATTTAGATTTCACTAGTCACCACCATTTCCCTTGGAAACGTAACGTACCGTATGGCCAATTTAAACGGATTCGCTGAAATTGCAGCACTCTAGCAGACTATGAGGTCCAAAGTGTGATACTTAAAGAATGCTTCAGCGAGAAACATTATCCATCACATAGTGTAGATAATGGCTTTAAAAGAGCCAAACAGGACAAAAGAGAAGATTACTTTAATAGGACTAACAAAGAGGGATCCAATTTGATGGAAAACTCTACCCCTTTTATTACTGAATATAACTGTCATCATAAACTAATACGAAAAATTATTAACAAGCATTGGGGCATCCTAAAAAAGGACCCCATTATGGGGAATCTACTAGGAAGTAAACCTAGAATAGTTTATAAAAAAGCGCCTAGTTTAAAGACTATGTTGGCTCCTAGTAAGGTTGTGAAACATAAGATCTCTAATAACCACAAGCGAGTAGGAGCTTTACCGATAGGATCTTTTAGATGTGGGGCTACAAGATGTAAACTCTGTGCTAAAATAACACACAAGCAAAAGACATTTAAATTGAACATAACGGGGAAACAATTTTCCATCATTGGGCATATATCTTGTGCCTCCCGTTACGTAGTATATCTGATGTCATGTGTATGTGGGGTACAGTATGTTGGCAGGACCTGTAGGAGACTGAGTATCAGGTGGTCAGAACATATAAGGAATATGAAAAATAACTACAAGAATCATAGTGTACCCAGACATTGTAACCATTTACATAGTGGTCAAATAGATTGTTTTACTATCAGTCCTATTGAACATATCCCTATATCCCATTTGTACAATAGATTGTCCAGACTTAGGCAGAGGGAGACCTACTATATACACACTTTGAAGAGTCTCCATCCTAATGGTCTTAATCTCAACATAGATCTGGCAGCTTTTTAAGATGGCAGTGGTGTCCAGTGGGTCTCCCTGTGCATTCCTACTATACACCTAGGTATATCTGTAATATTTAACACATATATACATCTAATTATGTGTTTTTTTATGTAGTTTTCATTATAGATATACACCTATATTATCTATTTGATCCACCAATGCCATTTATAGGTAGTATTTGATGAGGACATGTGATATATCTGGGCACTTCTATGTATATGATGTCTGATTATATGTTCCATATTGGCACATATGATAGATGTTTGGTACATATTTGCCCTCAACAGATGGCAAAATTGGTCAAGTGCCCATATTTCTGTTTTTGCGATAATAATTATGTTGTTTTTTTAATGGTTGTATACAATATCAATTAGGAACTGGTTAGGGCACTCTGATATCATGTTATACTGATGTATATTATATAGTTAATATTGTGACTCATAAATTACGATTTTATGATTTATCCATTTTAATAATATATGATTTTATGAATATATATATTTTATTTCATTGTACATTTTTATATATAATTACTGATTTTATATATACTAATTTTCATATGTATTTATTTTAATTGATATTGCTATTAGAAGTGGGCCAGTATAGAGTGATAATGTATGTCTATATGTTAGGGCTCCGTTGCGAACCATTTGTATGTCAATGAAATAGTTAACATTTGCTTAGACAGACAGGTGTTTACTCTAAGACCGCCCACAGACAGGTGAGCGTAGGGTATATAGTGAGAGCAAATTCATTGTAATGTACAGCCTGATGAAACGGCCTTCCAGACGAGAAACGCGTTGCTGTTGTTTTTTATACCAATAAAACACTGATTTTTTTATATATGATTAACAAAAGTAGAGGAGCACAGACAGGATGTACTGCAAGTAAAAACTGTTTATATACAGATAGCGCCGTAGCGCAGCATGAGTGAGATTTTTTTTTTTTTTAAATTACAACACAAGTGTGGAGGGGATAAACACCCCGGGGTTAAGATACAGATATCGTCAAGGGCCGTTCCCTCTGGACCTATTAAGGCATATACCCGGACTGGCTGTAGTAGAGCCACTTCTCCTCCGTTAGTCACTGCCACGCTGTCCGGCCAAACGCTCTGGGCTGTGTTCTGGATCCGCCTCCAATGGCGACAAAGCCGGTCTCCTTTTCTTTCGCTTAAAACCTTTGCAGTGTGTAGTTAACGGTCTAACTTGCACCCTGAATCTGTGCTCACTCAGACAGCCACAAATGCAAAATGTGATTAACAAAAGTAGAGGAGCACAGACAGGATGTACTGCAAGTAAAAACTGTTTATTTACAGATAGCGCCGTAGCGCAGCATGAGTGAGAAAAAAAATATATATATTTTTTTAAATTACAACACAAGTGTGGAGGGGATAAACACCCCGGGGTTAAGATACAGATATCGTCAAGGGCTGAAAACAAACAGGTAGACGCGTTTCAGCATATAGCCTTACTCTTTACCTAGATTAAGAAAGTACAAAGTGCTGAATAAAACTATCAGCCCCTCTTCCAATTGGACAACGGGTACACACCCCCTTCCTAGTCATGACCAATGGAAACTACTTAGAACTGTCAGCTCAAAACAATGTATTCAGCACTCTACAAACATAAGCCTAAACATATAAACAGTAACCTTATATATTTATACACTGTATATGTACTGGTTGATGAGCACTTGCATGCCGGACCGACTTCTACAATCACCTGTTCCGTTAAGTAGAGACCTCTTGCGTCTATGCTCTCTGTGACCACGGTGAGCCAGATAATAACATTGCAGCACTTGCAAGCTAGCAAACCGCTTGTATCCATGGGCTGTTTATGGAGTACAGGAGCGCAAACCTAAGGGAACAGTGTGAAAATATATATAAATAAATAAGTTGATAATACCTTACTCTAACCTCATGTAATTGATGTAAACTCAAACATGAATAATTTATATAATATATATGTGAGATACTGAGTAACAGACTCCACCTTCTATTAGCTAAAGCACCTTCTCAGTTGATTAAATGACTGACGGGAACAAACCACATCTCCCAACAGCCCAATCAAGTTGGTCAATTCGTAGGGGAAGATACAAATAAATACAAATTTGATATAAATTTGAAACCCATTCTTGATTGGGCTGTTGGGAGATGTGATTTGTTCCCGTCAGTCCTTTAATCAACTGAGAAGGTGCTTTAGCTAATAGAAGGTGGAGTCTGTTACTCAGTATCTAACATATATATTATATAAATTAATCATGTTTCAGTTTACATCAATTACATGAGGTTAGAGTAAGGAATTATCAACTTATTCATTTATTTATATATATTTTCACACTGTTCCCTTAGGTTTGCGCTCCTGTACTCCGTAAACAGCACATGGATACAAGCGGTTTGCTAGCTTGCAAGTGCTACAATGTTATTATCTGGCTCACCGTGGTCACAGAGAGCATAGACGCAAAAAGTCTCTACTTAACGGAACAGGTGATTGTAGAAGTCGGTCCGGCATGCAAGTGCTCATCAACCAATACATATACAGTGTATAAATATATAAGGTTACGGTTTATATGTTTAGGCTTATGTTTGTAGAGTGCTGAATACATTGTTTTGAGCTGACAGTTCTAAGCAGTTTCCATTGGTCATGACTAGGAAGGGTGTGTGTACCCGTTGTCCAATTGGAAGAGGGGCTGATAGTTTTATTGAGCACTTTGTACTTTCTTAATCTAGGTAAAGAGTAAGGCTATATGCTGAAACACGTCTACCTGTTTGTTTTCAGCCCTTGACGATATCTGTATCTTAACCCCGGGGTGTTTATCCCCTCCACACTTGTGTTGTAATTTAAGAAAATTTTGTTTTGTTTTTTCTCACTCATGTTGCGCTACGGCGCTATTTGTTAATAAACAGTTTTTACTTGCAGTACATCCTGTCTGTGCCCCTCTACTTTTGTTAATCACATTTAGCATTTGTGGCCGTCTGAGTGAGCACAGATTCAGGGTGCAAGTTAGACCGTTAACTACACACTGCAAAGGTTTGAAGCGAAAAAAAAGAAGACCGGCTTTGCCGCCATTGGAGGCGGATCCAGGACACAGCCCAGAGCGTTTGGCAGGACAGCGTGGCAGTGACTAACGGAGGAGAAGTGGCTCTATTACAGCCAGTCTGAGTATATGCCTCAATAGGTCCAGAGGGAACGGCAGGTATGTGCCCTGTTTAACACTGTGCCCAGAAGAGTTATTACGTATTATACCTTCAGAGTCACGGTTTGTGAGGGTCGAATATCTCCAGCCATACACCCCTGCAGTTTGTGGGGAAACCTCTAAGGGGTGTTTTTCTTCTGCTTCAGTATTTAAATGTATGGATTTGCTACTTATGTTGCATTGAGACTGTGGTATTCTGTCGCATAAGTGTATGCATGTACATTTGTGATTACCCATCCAATAGCACCTCCCCACACTTTTTGATTTTTTATATACCCTCGCTTGCTTTGTGACTCCTGATCACATTCACTACAATATCCACTTGTCGAGTTGGATCCAAACTCTTGTCTCCGGTATTTGCACATTGAATCATCCAAGACTGCACTGCTGGTGTATCGGAGCAATTCACTTACCGATTGGAGGATTTCTGGTGACGTGTTTGGCCCCTGTGTGTCTGTCGGGCGACCCTGAATAGTCCCGATCTGCGACTACAGGCACTGTGTTTGTGCCGCTCCGTTTGTGAGTATACCCTACTACTGGGGGGAGGAATTTGTCTCTACCTGTGATCGTTCCTACGATACTGTTTTATGTTTGGCGCCTCTCCTTCTCTCCCTTTAATGATAAATGCCAACAGCGTATGCTGTCGGCTTATCGATGTGTGGCGGACATGATATGCTACATCGTCTCATGTCCGTCCACACTTTGGTAAATTGGCCGCATGGAATGAACTTCCATTAGAGGCGGTGATGACAAATACTGTCTGTGTGGGGACTTCGAGATTCCTGGGATAAATATAGGACTATACTTGGAGCTAAATAATCTTACACTTTTAGGACATTTTGGGCAGACTTGTTGGGCCTATGGTTCTTATCTGTCGTCAAAATCGATGTGTAACGGCTATAAGGACATGAAGCCCTTTATTTTTATGGAGTTACCTTCTCTCAAAAATGGGTCTTCTGACATATTTCTATAATGAAGGGGGTAATTATAAAGGGAATGTTTGCAGTCAACACACACCATAAAATAGGACCAATGCTGTGATGTATTTGTCAAAGACATGAAAAATCACTTGGTATATGGACAGACAAACCACAGCTTATTTGAAAGGAGGATAGATGCTATTACCAAAAAAAAAAAGAAGCATTGTGTCCCTGTAATGGAGTGGACCTTGTCAGGAAATGTTTAGCACAAACAGAATGATGCAAAATAAGTTTTCACTTTTAAGCAAGACTTTACTTTCAGTAAGCATTTCAAGGGTTAAACAACCACTCTTTTTAGTTAAACCAACAAGCAAAAAAAAAAGTACACATACAAAGTCATATAGAAGAAAAAAAGAGAGCGCCAAAAAGTGGTATAATACATAGATATTATAATGTAGTGGTTGTGGTAAGCTGCTGTTACATAAAGAAAACAGGTAAAATACACAGACACTAACAGTGCTAATTTAAGGTTTTCATGTAATTAGTGCAACACAATAAAAAAAAAATATATATTATATATATTATTTAATTACAATCATTCTATACATAATAGTGAAAACTTAACACAATTGTTTCAGTGTGACATATACATTTTTCACACAAGGCAAATTTACCGCTAGATTACGAGTTGTGCGTTAGGGTAAAAAAGCAGCGTTAAGAGGTCCTAACGCTGCTTTTTTACGCCCGCTGGTATTACGAGTCTTGCAGGTTTAGGGTCTTTGGCCTTACCGCAAAACGACTTACGTAAACTTCGTAAAGTCTTTTTTCTATGGGACTTCCATAGCGCCGGTATTACGAGTCTGTCCTGGGAGGCCAAAAAGTGAGTGGTACACCCTACCCTGTCAAGAGTCTTAACTGATGCAATCAGTCAATAGGATTGAAGTTCAATCCTATTGGCTGATCCAATCAGCCAATAGGATTGAGCTCGCATTCTATTGGCTGATTGGAACAGCCAATAGAACGCAAGTTTAATCCTATTGGCTGATTGGATCAGCCAATAGGATTGAACTTCTACCTTAATTCCGATTGGCTGATAGAATTCTATCAGCCAATCGGAAACCAAGGGACGCCATCTTGGATGACGTCACTTATAGGTACCTTCATTCTGTTTTAGTCGTCGGATGAAGAGGATGCTTCACGTCGGATGTCTTGAAGATGTACCCGCTCCGCGCCGGATGGATGAAGATAGAAGATGCCAACTGGATGAAGACTTCTGCCCGTCTGGAGGACCACTTCTGCCTGGCTTGGATGAAGACTTCTGCCCGTCTGGAGGACCACTTCGCCTGGCTTGGATTAAGACGTCTCCCGGTAAGTCGATCTTCAGGGGGTTAGTGTTAGGTTTTTTTTAAGGGTGTATTGGGTGGGTTTTATTTTTTAGATTAGGGTTTGGTCGGCAAAAGAGCTAACTGCCCTTTTAAGGGCAATGCCCATCCAAATGCCCTTTTCAGGGCAATGGGGAGCTTAGTTTTTTTTAGCTAGTATTTTATTTGGGGGGTTGGTTGTGTGGGTTGTGGGTTTTACTATTGGGGGGGTTGTTTGTATATTTTTTTACAGGTAAATGAGCTGATTACTTTGGGGCAATGCCCCGCAAAAGGCCCTTTTAAGGGCTATTGGTAGTTTATTTTAGGCTAGGGTTTTTTTTATTTTGGGGGGGCTTTTTATTTTAATAGGGCTATTAGATTAAGTATAATTAGTTTAAATTTCTGTAATTTAGTGTTTGTTTTTGTACTTTAGCTAATTTTTTTTTTTAAAAGAGTTTTTATTGAGGTTATATAGTATATAAACGTTAGTAAGGTTACAATGTCATCCTTGACATAAGTATACATCTAAACATTAACATCTTGGTGATATCACATTTTGCAGATGCACAATTTATACATTTTGAATAAAACACAATGACATGAAATGTAAACATAAGCTATGAAAGATAATAAACCCAAGCACACTCCATCGAACATCTTTTTATATTTATATGGTCGCCATTTATGAGGCAATGTAGACTTATCAATTCCCCTTAATGCAATACCTGAAAATAAACTAGAAAAATTTACCTCTCCAGTAGTAGACGACGGTCCCTCTCGGACCTTTAACGTTAAGATGTAGGGGTATATATACATACATATATATACATATACACATACATATATAGATGTAGGATATACACATACATATATAGATGTAGGATATAATAGGGGTTATGAAACAAATAAGGCTATATAGGGTCGCTCTTGGACCCTTAGTAATATGATACATGATCGTGACACAACTAAAACATGGAGCAGCAAAATAACAAGACAACAGCATGCCACGTAGAATTACGGTTATAAATATCAGTATAGGTGTATCAGTAAATTTAGTAATAATATGAGGAGAAATTTCTATAGGATATATTTTCCTTCGCTTACAAAGTAAGCTCAAAGGCGTAAGGGAGAAAGGGCGTGAGGGCGTGAGGGGGCGGAGCTAAGAGATAAACTTTTAAGGCTGGGTTATTAAAGAAGACATATATAACATTGTACCGGGAAATAGAGGCTAGGCATGGAGTCTTAGCCACAACAGATACTCAGTTAAATATATCACCCCTCCAGGATTATATTAGCACTAAACTGATATGGGAAGGGATGAAAATTGTTTCTCCCCTCTGGTATTTGATGGGTATGTATGTATGTATGTGTATGTATGTATATGTATGTATGTGTATATATATGTGTATGTGTGTATGTATATATATATGTATGTATATATGTATATATATATATATATATATGTGTGTATATATATTATATATATTATGTTATATGGGTAATTTGAATCTCACATATTAAGCATATTGAGGGTAACTTTAAATCTAGTATCAAATGTTTATAAAGCAGCATTCCACAAGTTTCTTTCTGTATAAGTTGTAACATATGTTTCTAATATAAGTTCCTCTCTACAAATGGTTATATGAGCATATTCTGTTATGTGCTATAACAACATTCTTATTTCCTGTGGGCCCCTTATGCAGATGTGAAGTTAACTACGTTTTTTATATATTTCCTGTGACCTCATGTATGACGTATACATTCCTATAAATTCTTTGTGTGTTCTTCAAATAAACGGGACTTTTGTGAAAACACTCAGTTGCATGTGTGTGTGATTTCAGTGGTCACCCCAGGGCCCTGAAGAAAACGTGTGCCGCACCCTTATCAGCCAGAGCAGAGCTAAGGAACAAAAGAAGTAACCCTACAAAACTGGTGTCAGAAGTGGGATGAAACAGGGAACTCTCGGAAGGTAAGCTGAACAAAGAGTCTTTTTATTCTGACCTTTTTTCTCTTACCACGAGACCCCTTAAGTTTCATTTTATATAGGAATAGTTGGGAATATATATGTGAATCTTTGGTAGATTCTATTGTCTAAAAAGAGGAATAATATATTTCTTTGGTAGAAATCAGGTTAAATTAATTAATAATAATTAAGTCTTTGGTAGGCTAAATAAAAAGGGAATAAAAGATTTCTTTGGTAGAAATCAGATTATATAAAGTCTGGCTGAAGGGTTAACCCACACATTTTCTTGCTGCTTGCTTTTAAATATGCTGTATGACAAAATACTGTTTATTTGTATAAAGTGTTAAGGAAGTAAAATACTGCTTATTGTTTAAAGTATTAAGAAAGTAAACTGTTGCTAATATGTATTGCTGTTTCTAAACGCTACATTTTTTTCTGGTGAAGGGTGACCTTTGACCTAGAGATAATTAATGCCAGAAACTACTGAAAGGATCAGCATAGTGATATTTTTTTTTTATTTCTCTTGTTGTAAACTTAAGCATTAAGCACAATAACTGGTAACGGAGTACAACCATTCTAGTTAATGTGTTTTTTGCAAAAAGATTCAATAATTAATTGCTCTTAAAGGTAAAGGTATTGTATTTTTTTATTTTTATTATTTTTTATTATTTATTTATTTTTTTTGTATTGTATTATATTATATTTTGTTGTAAATGTTTTAAAAGATAAGTTAGGAGTTGAGAATGGACAAATCCCAGTCTAAACAATTTCCATCACCTATGCAAGGAGAAACATTTAAACATTATGTGGGAGAATATGGCAGATTGGACAGAAGCTATGAGAAGCTCTGATCCATTCCCCAGAGAGGGGGATAATGATAAATTTCATATGAATATGGTAAAAGGGTTGTGTCTAGGTGATGAAGAGGCATTTCCATGGTATAATAGTGATCCAAGATGAAATATGGATTATATGAAAAAGGGTGGGGAAATTGGCTGACTGTTGCTCCATACTGGCGATATATTGATATAGATGGGAATAAAAAGAAGGGTAAAAGTGAGAAGCAAAGACAGAAAACATATTCACCCCCCCCTGCCCCATATAATGCCCCTCACCTACCTTTGCCATCATATAACAGACTATATCCTAGCCTCCCATCCCCTAGTGACATAGATCTAGAGACTATTGCTATTGCCTCTGCTCAGGTACCCCAGGAATGGACCTTGCCAGGACCTTCTGTAACTCCCCGATACCAGGTCACTAAACCCCCAATTATGCCCAAACCCCCGATTAAGGTTGAACCAGTAACACCTTCCTACCCCCCTACAATAACCCCACAATATAAAAGAGGGAATGAAGAAGTAGAGGAGGAGGAGGCAGCTGTACCAGAAGCTAGTATGCCATTTCTTACTGTGGGAGACCAATTAATTATTAAACCTTTGTCCCCGGGTGAATTAAGGGAAATTACCAAGGGAGCCCCAAATCCCCGTCAACATCCATCAGCTTGTATTATGTATTTAAAAAGAATGTTACAAGGACAAAACATGACACAGACAGATATAAGAATTATTATTGATGCACTTCTAGACTATGACCCTGAATCAGGTTGGGAGTGGGGTAATGTAAATAGTATTAGTAAAATGAGTCGAGATCCAACAATTAACTATGCCCTAAACACACGTGAAGGACTTGATGAAATGTGGACAGAATTAAGTATAGAAATGCATAGAATATGGAAGGATAAACAAAGTATGTCAATTGCACTAGCGTGCAAACAGAATACAAAGGAAACAGTAGTAGAATTTGTTAAGCGTTTTTATAAATGCTGGAAGGAAGAGGCTGGAATGGAATCAGGAGATGCAATGGGCTCTCTGAAGGTCCAGACTTGCATTAGTAATATGCAACCTCAGCTTTCTTTGTTGGTGAAACAACTTGTCTCTGATTGGCCAGAGTTGACTCCAGCAGAATTCTTGAAAAGAATTCATGAAAAAGAAGGGGCAGGTTGTTTTGACATCAGGAAATTAGAAGGAAAAAATGCTGCTTTTTATCAAAAGCAGAGTTTACAACATTGTGATCCATTCCAGGCCAGGGAAAGGGATAATACAGGGAGTAATAGAATGTATGTGAGAGGTAGAGGGAGAGCTAGAGGAAGAGCTAGAGGGAATTATACTTCAAACAGAACACATTGTTTTAACTGTGGGGAACAGGGACATTGGAAAAATGAATGCCCAAAACCCCCTTATAATTCTGGCCCCCCTTACAATCCCCGACAGTATAACAGACAGCCTTACATAGCCCCTGCACCCATGGAGGCACCCAAACACAACATACAATGGCCATAGGGGTGCCTAGAAGGTAGCACTCCAATTTTTCCAGTGGTGTCAACAAGTTATCATGAGCAACCGTACTTAGTCCTAGAAGTAGAGGGAGAACCCCTACCATTTCTAGTAGACACAGGAGCTACATGCTCTGCCTTATGCTCAGATATGTATGATGGCATTACTGGAAAATCTGAACCTTCTCTAGGGATTAATGGAGTGCTGACTCAGACTCGCATCACACCGCCGCTTGAAGTTAGGGTACCCTGTACTGGCCAACAACTTTTGCACCCATTTCGTATTATAACTGGGTGTCCCCTTAACCTTTTGGGTCGTGATCTTATGGGTCCCCTTGGTTTGAAAGTAGCTGTCACTAGACAGGGTGGGTTAGACGTGAGTCTAGGGTCCACTAACCTGTGTTTTTTTAATGACATATTGACAGATGTCCCATCCTCTGTATGGGCATCTTCAAAACTTGACGTTGGTTTAGTTCAGTGTACCCCATATAAAGCCAGATTAAAACCTAATACTACTCCAGTGTTTATTAAACAATATCCATTGTCTAGAGAAAAGAAAGAAGGGATAAGACCCATGATAGAGGAATTCCTTAAACAAGGAATCCTCCGTCCAGTAGTTTCTCCCTATAATACCCCCATAAATCCGATCCCAAAGAAAGACAATGAATATAGGTTAGTACAAGACCTAAGGGCAATTAATGAATTAGTAATCCCAATTGCCCCAATTGTCCCAGATGTTACAACCTTACTCACAGCCATTCCACATGATGCCTGTATATTTACAGTCATTGATTTAGCTAACGCATTTTTTTCAGTCCGATTGGACCCTGAGACACAGCTACTTATGGCTTTTTATTATGATGGGCGTCAGCTTACCTGGACACGCCCCCCTCAAGGCTATGTGGCCTCACCTGCGGTCTACTCGCTGGTGCTCCAACGTACCTTGCGGTCATGGACTCCCAGCCAAGGTTCCGTCCTCCTTCAGTACGTTGATGACCTACTGTTGTGTAGTCCTAACCAGGAGGCTAATACAGTAGATACAATAAGTCTGTTAAAACACCTTGCTGCTGAAGGTCATAAAATAGCAAAACATAAGCTACAAGTAGGAGTGACAAAAGTGGATTACCTTGGTTTTGTGCTTTCCCAAGGCCACCGGTCCATTAGTCCCAAACGAATCCAAGCGATTCAACAGATCCCAAAGCCAGTTACTAGAAAGGACATGCTCACCTTTCTAGGTATGATTAATTATTGCAGACAATGGATTCCTGAGTGCTCCCATCATGATTCCATTCTAAGGCAAGCCACAAAAGGGGATAGCCCTGAACATATACAATGGACCACAGACATGACTAAATCCTACATAGCTCTGAAGACTAGCATTATTAGTGCCCCTGCTTTAGGACTACCTGATTATTGTAAACCATTTCACTTGTATGCGAGGGACAATTGTAAAACCATGGCTGCTGTCTGTGCCCAAGAGCATGGTGGAGGCAATATGCGTCCTGTAGCTTTCTTTTCCAAAGTAGTTCCAATACCGGTACAAGGGATGCCGGCGTGTCTCCGAGCATTGGCGGCTTGCGCCATGGCTGTAGAGATGGTTGAAACAATCACATTAGGCCATCCAATAGTACTACACACTAGTCACCAAGTTTTACATCTTGTAAAAAATATCACTACCCAACACATGACTTCTCAAAGACTTTCTGGTTATGAATGTATATTACTGAATAATACAAATCTGACTATTAAATATAGTAGTGTATCCTCAGGGCCAACTCAAATACTTAGTGCCTTACTTACAGGATCACCAGACTTTCCAACAGATCATGATTGTATAGAGGTAATACACCACATTACCACACCAAGACCTGACTTGATGGATAAACCTTTTGACCATGCTGATAATGTGTTTGTTGATGGTTCTTGTTCCCGACCTAGTGATGGTATTTATAAGACAGGCTATGCCGTTGTGCAACTACCAGACATTGTTCTAGATGCAGGCCCCATTCCTTATCCTTCTGCACAAGCTGCAGAATTAATAGCACTTACAAAAGCATGTAAATTGTTTGAAAATAAATCTGTTAACATTTACACTAACTCTCGCTATGCTTTTGGGGTTGTGCACGATTTTGGTATGATATGGAAACAACGTGGTTTTGTTTCAGCAGATGGCAAGACCATCTCTCATACAGACCTGATTAATGAACTTTTAGAGGCCATACAACTCCCAAAGGACATAGCGATCATACATTGCCGTGCACATACATACAAGTCTGACCCTATTTCCTTGGGTAATGCACTTGCAGATAAAATTGCTAAAGAGGCTGCTTATGTTTCTCATACACCCGGATCCACCATCCGTATGCATGCTGTTATAGCCCCACCTTCATGTCCTACAGACCATATGCTTCTTGAACTCCAGGGACATGCCACTCCTAGTGACATATCTTTCTGGACTACTAATGGGTTAACTTTAGATGAGAATGGTTTGTTTTCTAAAGAGGGGAAGGTGGGCATACCGGAAAGCAGTGCACCACTCTTTATAGCACAAGCCCATGGTGTTGGACACCTAGGTATAAAACCAACAACTAACTTGTTGAAGCAATCTTTCTACATTAGAGGTATAGGTGATCATTGCAAGGCATATATTAATAGATGTGTATATTGCTTACAGACCAATGCAACCATCCCCAATAAAGCCCAGCATGACCACTTACCCCCACCTACAGCCCCATTCACACATCTACAAATTGATTTTACACAAAAACTGGCACTAAACAATTATATCTGCTTGTAATAGTTGACCAATTTTCTAAGTGGCCAGAAGCTTTTGTTACCCAGAGGGAAGATGCAAAAACAGTCGCTAAAATTTTAGCCACTGAAATAATTCCCAGATTTGGTTGTCCGCTTCAGATTAATTCTGATAACGGTCCAGCGTTCATTAGTAAAATCACACATGAGTTAGTAGAATGGTTACAGATTAATTGGAACTTTCACATTCCCTACCATCCTCAAAGCTCAGGGATTGTAGAAAGAATGAATCGCAATATCAAGGAAAAACTTTTAAAGGCAACAGCAGGTACATGGGTTAAATGGCAAAACTATTTACCTGCTATTTTAGCAGAAATCAGAATGACCCCAAATAGGACAACCAGGTTGTCTCCATTTGAGGTCCTAATGGGTAGACCATTCCCAACTCCATGGGTAAAAGGCCCACTTATCATTAAAAATGGTGATTTAGATTGTATTAAGGAACAATATGTAAAACAATTGATTGATAAATTGAATGGCATCTATGGTGATGTGTCTTCCCGTTTACCTCTTCCCTCACAGGAACCAACCCATCCTTTCAAGCCTGGAGATCTGGTCTGCATTCACCAGCTGAATAAAGCAAAGAAAGGAGGTTTCCCGTTCAGCAAGCCAGTCACTGTGATCGCTGTAACCAGGACTGCCGTACTGACTGATGACAAGGACATCTGGATACACGCTTCACGAGTGAAACTCTGTCCAAAGAGAGGAGAAGCGGGTGACAAGCTATCGGTCACCCCTCACAAAGGAGAAGTGGGTGATAAGGTATCGATCACTCCTCACAAAGACCAGGATGACGATCTCAATCATGGATCCAAGACATTTCTGCAAGATCTTCCTTTTCCTAATGGGGATATTGATATTTGTGTATATCCCAATAGTATTAATAACGGCATGTTATTACTCACTTGAAGATGTTGGACACTTTACACCTATTTGTTTACTATTATTAACATTGTTTAACTGTTACATGTCTTGTACTTTAGGAAAGAAAATATCAGGTATGATACAAGATGCAGAAAAAGTTCAACTGCAAAATTTAATTAGAGGTAGACCCAGATAGTTTATATTGTAGGAACATTACAGATTATGTGATCACGATGTGATCAAAGAGGGGAATGATGGGTATGTATGTATGTGTATGTATGTATATGTATGTATGTGTATATATATATGTGTATGTGTGTATGTATATATATGTATGTATATATGTATATATATATATGTGTGTATATATATTATATATATTATGTTATATGGGTAATTTGAATCTCACATATTAAGCATATTGAGGGTAACTTTAAATCTAGTATCAAATGTTTATAAAGCAGCATTCCACAAGTTTCTTTCTGTATAAGTTGTAACATATGTTTCTAATATAAGTTCCTCTCTACAAATGGTTATATGAGCATATTCTGTTATGTGCTATAACAACATTCTTATTTCCTGTGGGCCCCTTATGCAGATGTGAAGTTAACTACGTTTTTTATATATTTCCTGTGACCTCATGTATGACGTATACATTCCTATAAATTCTTTGTGTGTTCTTCAAATAAACGGGACTTTTGTGAAAACACTCAGTTGCATGTGTGTGTGATTTCAGTGGTCACCCCAGGGCCCTGAAGAAAACGTGTGCCGCACCCTTATCAGCCAGAGCAGAGCTAAGGAACAAAAGAAGTAACCCTACAGTATTGTTGTCACCACTGGACAGGACGGAAAAGGGATGTTGGATATGACCCACTCTGACAAGCAGAGTGGGAAAGGTTAAGGGGAGACACCTCTCCCATTTTTTAATATAATTTTCTAAACATTCTTTTCCTCTAGAGGCTGTAAAGTAATAAAGATCTAGGGAGACTGTTAGGTCTAGCTAATAGTCGTCATAATGCGCAGAATTTTCAAGAATGGGGTGAACTCAGTAACCAAATTTGTTTATATATTCCCTAGTAGGCATTGGAAGCAGGTTTCACTATGTATAGGTCAACAACATATGTAGACTACTGATATATAGACATCAATAAATGAGGCATACTATTCCAATAAGTATATATCACTTTGCAATCACATAAAACTTTTAACCTGAAGATAGGAAATGAATGAGCTTTTCATGGACCATTTATACTGTTTAAACGGGCCAATGAATAAGAATGGTCTTAGTACTGTATTTGCCCGGTGAACCCTTACAGCACTCCTGAACTGCGGGACAACATATAGAAAGTGTAATATCTCACCCACTGTCATCATATTAGCTAATGATCATCCCCATGGTGAACAAACAAGGAATCACTGTAGAGAACCAACAGAGCAACAGAGCCCAATAATAGCAGCGTATGTATAGTCAGAATGTAAAATAACTTTTATATATATATATATATATATATATATATATATATATATATATATATATATATATATATATATATATATATATATATATGAAAAGTTACATATTAGGTTGTAGACTCCTTGTAGTTTCTCAAGACTGACTACCACTGACATCTCACATAATATAAACCAAGTTATGCTGCCTCGGCCGCAGACAGCTCAGTAAAATAGTAGTCAGCGATGTATTATTAAATATATGTCTTATGAGCCAGAACTAAAATAGTCATAGTAGGATGGGCTGTTCCTATACACGTAACCCAAACAGGAGTTTAAGGTCATAGTAGGTATATCCAAAGCCATACTTTGTGTGAGAGGGTAGGGTCAACTATCTTCAGATGGGCATAAATATGATAAAGACACTGAAGTGCAACCCAAAGTTTAGAGGTCAGGTGGGAGAAAAATAGAAAATAAGCTAGATCCCAATTTTACCTCCCCATGTCATAATGACAATTTAACCCCTTAATGACCACAATGTACCCTGTATGTCACTGGTCGTTAAGGGTTTTTTCAGGACATAATAGCACAAGTCTAGCAAGAACACGCTATTAATGCCCTCCCTCCAGCAGGCTTTGTGGAATAGAGCAGTCTCAACGCTGGTGGCAAGACCGCGCTATAAAATAATCACGTTCCAAAAAAAAGCCAGCGACATACAGGGTACGTCGCTGGTCCTTAAGGGGTTAAGGTGTATATATCAGGGATCGTGGGTGTATATGGTACCATCTGTCAATTAAGGAGTATGAATTAAGCACGGTGTGCCAAAATATTTTAGTCTAGCAAAGATGGTTTCCTTAAAGAGGAGCTACCTCAGCTGGGCTTCTGGTTGAGATACAAATACAGTCTCTATCAATTATGGTGTAAACAAGTAACATGCAATGTATGAGTCACTATCATTCAAAGGGATATCAACAATACATCGTATTACAACCAATTGTATATTGGCTATAGTGAAATAATAAGAAATGGTGCCTCTACATTTAACCTTGCAAGGGAGTAACTCTGTACATAATATCAGTGGGATTGAAATTTACATATGTGTACCTACCCATATCCAGGGGTTAACAACTTTAGTGTACCACATTTAGAGTACTTGTATAAAAGGTAGAATATTACTAGAAAACAATATAAAAACCTACGTGCACCACCTCACAACGGAATGAAAGATAATGCTGCATATATTATAAACTAACACACATACTTGCAGAAAAGAGTATCATATCAGACCCCATCATAGAGTCTTGTTTCTGCGGCATAGTATATAGAAAACTATCAACGTTATAACAACCTGCATTCGCAGTTAGTGTGTAATAGAGGTCTCACTTAGGATAGTTATTTTGGTGCGTAAGTATTCCCTCAGTTTATCCAATGCCTGAACGTTTTTGTTGTGGGTTGCAAGAGAAGGGTCATATATAGTTGGAAGTACAGGAAGGGGCGCACTATATGCAACGTCACAACCGAAGCGACAGAGAGCACGTCGCACACGAGGACATCAGCGGGGATACTACCGCTATTGAGAGGTACCGGAGAAGATCAACCGAGGAAAATAAGGTCAGAAGGGAACACTATGTCAAATGATCAGCCGATCATGTGACTGACATTGAATCTACGGAACACATGAGAGAGGTGGACACTGGTAATGTAAATGTTTACTCTGTAGTGGGTATGGAAACACATGTTAGAGTAAAAAATAACAGAGAAGGACATCGGACATTTGCTAATGTGGTTAATGACACTGAGAATCTTTCTAGAATTACAAAAGATGATGTAAAATGTCACAATGTAGAGATGAGCACTTGCACAAATAATGTTGATATAAAAGAGAAAAATGAAATAAGCACGGTTATTATAAATTCAAATCTAAATTCTAATGTAATAAATAATATGCATGACACTGAATCACAGTTGAATCATGGAAATAAGATGTGTAATAACATAGATAATAATTTGGTACACAATATATCAGATTATGCATTATCTGATACTGAATATACAATTTTAAATAAGGGATTATCTTTTTGTTTAAAAAATGCACATGATGACCACTATACAACAAGATCTAGAGAGATTCTTTAGAAAATTAAAACTTAAGGTACACTTTTCAGCATTTACCAACATTACAACACCTACCCACATGAGCAATACAGATGACACCAATAGTAAAATCAAATTTTGATGACCCCAAAAAATTTGGTATAAAAATGAAAAGTAAATTTACACCATCTACACAACATAGTGTTGCAACTTTTGCAAAATTGGTAAATAAAGAAGTGGATAATCTATTAAGGAGAAATAGAAAGAGAAAATTGGTACAAGCTAGAAATAAACAAACTATAATTTCTAAAATTAAAAACAACAAAGAGATTATAATTAAGGAGGCGGACAAGGGTGGGGCTGTAGTATTGCTTAAAAAGACTGACTATATTAAAGAGATAAAGAGACAATTGGATGATACAGAAGTATATAAACCACTAGGGGCAGACCCAACCATCCAAATAAGTAAGGAGATTGAACATATAACAAGTCAAGCAGTCAAAATGGGAATAATTACAGCTAAATTTAAGGAATCTTTAATTGAGGAACATCCAGTAAGGCCAGTATTATATATAACACCTAAGATACATAAAGATGAATACCACCCACCAGGCCGCCCCATAGTGGCAGGTGTCAATACCATATTCTCTAAGATTTCTATATTTTTAGATAAAACACTTCAACCATATTTACCTAACACATCCTCATACATAAAAGATAGTAATGATTTCTTAGAAAAATTAAGAGATATTGGATACATTGGACACAAATGTATTTTATATACATTAGACGTCACTAGTCTTTATACTTCTATAAAACACACCAGTGGCATTTCAGCAGTGAGAAACACATTAGAGATAGACAACAACTATAGTAATGCGGAGATTCAATTTTTGATAGATTTATTAACACTTATCCTGTATCAAAACTATTTCCTTTTCCAAGATAAGTTCTTTTTGCAACAACAAGGAACTGCAATGGGCTCCAACGTCGCCCCAACCTATGCCAATATATACATGTCTCATATAGAGGAAAGATTTGTATATCCACATATGTCATTTTTACAACATGGTGCTGCTTGGTGGAGATTTATAGACGATATATTTGGCATATGGTTGGGCGACGTTGGAAGCCTATTGAGATTTGTAGAGCATCTAAACATGTCCGTCAAGGGGTTAAAATTTACCCTCAAAATGAGTGAAGTAGGTGTGGAGTTTCTGGACACTTTTGTCTATGTAGAAGATGGTTTTTTAAAGACAGACCTATATACCAAACCAACTGACAAAAATAAAATATTACAGTTTGACAGTTATCACCCAGAAAACACATTGAAAGCCATACCGAGAAGTCAGTTTTTAAGGGTACAAAGAATTGTGTCGGATAAAAACAGATGCAATTTGAGGTTAAGTGAAATGGCAGACAAATTTAAAAAGAGAGGTTATCTTGATAAATTGATCCAAGAGCAATTAGAACTTGTGAAAAATAACAATCAAGATACTAGGAAAAAGAATAATAAAAGGGAAAATAGAATGATATTTGTGACACAATATAGCACTTTAGGTCCTAAAATCTCAGGCATTATAAATAAGCATTGGCATATATTAAAAGACTGCAATCCTGGGATAGAAGAATTCAAGAATATTCCAATGATGGCATACAAGAAAAATAAAAATTTAAGAGATCTCTTAGTAAGAGCAGACATAGGTAGTGCTAAAAAGCCACAAAATAAAATAGGATCAGATAATGTAGGCTGTTACCGATGTCTCCACTGCAGTCATTGCAGCTCTTTAATTAAAGGTAAACATTTCTTGCACCCAGCAAATGGAACAAAATATCAAATTAGACAACATCTAACATGCAGGAGCACATATGGCATATATCTAATTAAATGTCCATGTGCCAGAATTTACATTGGAGAAACGAGCAGGGAAGTCAGGACAAGAATTACAGAACACAAATCCAATATCAGAACGAAAAATAAAGAAGCACCGGTTTCCTGTCACTTCCTCTCCATGGGACACAACATAAGCCAGTTGCGATTTCAAGTTATAGATCACATTGACAAACCAAGGAGAGGAGGTGACAGGGAACATATGCTCAAAAAGAAAGAAATGTTTTGGATAAATAAATTAAATACTCTAGAACCTAGTGGCCTAAACAGAGACTTTGATTGGTCTGTATTTTTGTAATTGTAAATAATTCACTAAAGTATAATACATCATAGCTAGATCTGTTGTGCTAATATTCTGAATTGTTTTTAATATGTATAGGTAGGTTAGCTGTGTGATTTTAGTACAATATTTTAACATATACATGTGAAATATATAGGAAAATTGAACAAGAAAAAATTAAACTGTTTATTTCATTGTGTATACATGTAATTTTAACAAAAGACCACAAGATGGCAATATTGTATAGACAAACTGAGGTATCAGGTATAAAAGGCACACCTGTACATAGATCAATTAGACATGATTAAGAACCAGTGAGTGGTTTGAAACGTTGTCGCTTGTTTCATGGACCCTGTAAAAAAGAAATAAAGGTCTTTTAAATTGTTCCCTGGAGGCTGAAAATCTACTCATTGGGACATTGGGACCTGGCTAGTCCTGTTCCGTGCCATGGGACAAGAAGAAAAAAGGTGCTGTATCCCATATTACCAGTATGCATATATAGTTGGAACCATGCGACAACAGAGGGGTAAACATCTTGATAAGGCAAGTGTCCAGGGAAATATGAATAGCACCTTGCATTATGGTGGAGACTAAACGCATCAGCAAAAGTCCAGTACAAAACAGTGCAGGTGAGACAACTTTGTGATTTCCCTTCATCTAGGAAGCCTAGTCCACTCCGACCGCCCACCCGCACAGACCATGTAATATTGTCAAGCCAGACTCGGTCATATAAAGGGGCATAGCGAAATTGAAAACTCTTTAGTAATAAAAGTTTGCATTCCACTGGAAAGAAACACAGCCGCAATCTCACTCGTAAGTGTAGGTGGGAGACTTTAGACTTGCGTTCGGCTCTTGCCCTAGTAGCAGGTGAAATCAGTGCCTGAGACAGCAATGGCGGATCGCTTCATATTGTGGGTGTGGCAAAGATGGTGCCGCTGCTACTGCCCTGTTCTAGAGCTGCCAGGGGTGAGTTAAGATTATGCTCTAAGGGTAGTTGGCTAGCTGTGGGAGGCTCTCGTCTCCTTGATCTAACCTCCGGTAGTAAGGCTGAAGCGCTTTCTGGAACTAGTAAAACATCCCGCTGCATGTCAACCTGCTTAGTTCCTTTCCAAGCTGCCTTCATGCTTGCCTCAAGCCGTAAAAAGTTATGGCATAGTAAGTGATCCAATAAGTTAATTAAGGTGTGGCTCGAAAGATCCATATTAAAGCTGTTTAACTTCTCCATCATCCACATCGGCACTTCATACAGGGAAGTTGTCACAGGGAAGTTGTCAATGGTTGTAGTATCTGCGGTTAGGTCATTACCTGGGCTAGGAAAAGGCTACTCCACAAAGTCCCCGGCATAGGTCTCCATAAAATATATCAAGGGTCTGTGCCAAAAAAAAAAAAAATCCCTGTGCTTCGCCAACAAATCTCACTCGTCCTCAGTCATATAAATTTTTCAAGTTGGGCTGGGCTGAACGGTCTAAAATATTGTTCTAGATATAATATAGCCGGAGCTATGCCTGCATGCGACCGTTCAGATCCAGAGCTTGCTCTGCCCCCCCGTACTTTAGCTAATTTAATGTAGGTAATTGTATTTAATTTATTTAATTATAGTGTAGTGTTAGGTGTTAGTGTAACTTAGGTTAGGTTTTATTTTACAGGTAAATTTGTCTTTATTTTAACTAGGTAGTTATTAAATAGTTAATAACTATTTAGTAACTATTCTACCTAGTTAAAATAAATACAAACTTGCCTGTAAAATAAAAATAAATCCTAAACTAGCTACAATGTAAATATTAGTTATATTGTAGCTATCTTAGGGTTTATTTTACAGGTATTTAGTTTTAAATAGGAATAATTTAGTTAATGATAGTAATATTTATTTAGATTTATTTAAATTATATTTAAGTTAGGGGGTGTTAGGTTTAGAGTTAGACGTAGGTTTAGGGGTTAATAACTTTAATGTTGGGGACGGCAGATTAGGGGTTAATAAATGTAGGTAGGTGGCGGCGATGTTAGGGCCAGCAGATTAGGGGTTAAAAATATTTAACTAATGTTTGCGAGGCAGGAGTGTGGTGGTTTAGGGGTTAATATGTTTATTATAGTGGCGGCAACGTTGGAGGTGGTAGGTAGGTGGCAGCGACATTGGGGCGGCATATTAGGGGTTAATAAATATAATGTAGGTGTCGGCGATGTTGGGGGCAGCAGATTAGGGATTCATAAGTATAACGTAGGTGTCGCCGATGTCGGGGGCGGCAGATTAGGGGTTAATAAGTGTAAGATTAGGGGTGTTTAGACTCGGGGTTCATGTTAGAGTGTTAGATGTAAACATACATTTTATTTCCCCATAGGAATCAATGGGGCTGCGTTAAGGAGTTTTACGCTGCTTTTTTGCAGGCGTTAGACTTTTTTTCAGCCGGCTCTCCCCGTTGACTCCTAAGGGGAAATTGTGCACAAGCATGTTACACCAGCTCACCGCTGACTTAAGCAGCGCTGGTATTGGAGTGCGGTAATGAGCAAAATTTTGCTCAACGCTCACTTCTTGTCTTTTAACGACGGGTTTCTGAAAACTCGTAATACCAGCACTGTAGGCAAGTGAGCGGTGAGTGAAAACTGCTCGTTAGCACCGCACAGGCTCTCACGCAAAACCTGTAATCTAGGTGCAAAATAGTAAAAAAAAACAACTAAATAGGATAAAAACAATCCGCAACTCACAATACCTGCAAACTCACAACGCGTTTCTGGGACACGCCCCTTCATCAGGTGTAGTTCTCACTATTATGTATAGAATGATTGTAATTAAATAAAATTTAATTTAAAAAAAAAAATGTTTGAATTGTGTTGTACTTATTACATGAACACCTTAAATTAGCGCTTAGTGTTTTTGTATTATACAAAGTCATATGCTTTAGATCAAAAAACAAACACACAATTTATATAATTCTACAATTCTTATGATCAAGCATTAGGCATTTAAAGGGACATTGAACCCAAAATGTTTCTTTCATGATTCAGATAGATTATACATTTTTAAACAAGAATCCAATTTAGTTCTGTTATCAATTTTGCGCCATTCTCTTTGCATCTTTTATTAAAAAAGCAACAATGCATTCCTGGGAACTAGCTGAATTTGTAAGCCAATGAAAATGGGTATACAAGTTCAGGCACCAATCAGCAGCTAGCTCCAAGCTCCTGATTTATATGCTTTTTCAACAAAGAATACCAAGAGAATGAAACTAATTACATAACAGAAGTACACTGGAAAGTTGTTTAAAATTGTAGTCTCTATCTGAATCATGAAAGAAAAATGTTTGGGGTTTATGTCCCTTAAAATACAGGTTATCCAAGACGACACTCCCAGTATCTTGCTACTTTCCTGTCTGAGATCCTAATGAACCTACCTTGCTTGCCAGAGCTGCCTTATTAGCCCTCTAACTGTTCTCAGCTGTTAATTGGCTTATTGTTGTCTGTCTGTTACCAATAGGAATGTTTTCAGCAGTGAGCTGGCAAGCCTTACAGCATTTTGTTTCTTTGAGGATTGTATTTTTCCTTGTAGAGAAATTAACTCTTTCTACAGGGCTGAGTTTATACACTCCATCGCAGTCCCTCTATGTATTTTAAGTGTAAAACAGGGAGTCTATAACTCCCTTCTAGCTTTGTTCCATATGCATATGTCTCAATCAGATGATCACTGTTGATATGGTAATCATCTCATCCCTCCTAGGTATAAGACCTCTCATATGAAAGAAGAGCCTTTATTTCAAAAGAGGGGTTAATAGTTCTACCTTATCTCTTAAATTCTCTATGGTTAATTTTAGAGCTCAGAGCACCCTAAATGTGTAGAAGGCAAAAGACCCACTGTCTAGAGGGCCATGAGACTCCTCAGTGAACATAGGATAATTTCCTTTATTTTATTGTATATTTTGTGTGCAGGTATTATGATGGTATGATGACCTCCTATTATGGATGGGCGAATGTGTTTATATTCGAATTTGAATGTTAGAACGAATGTTATTGTAGAAATTCGATTTACATAATAGAATGTTGATAATAACGAATATTCTTAAAATTTTTATCATCGAATGTTATTTACAGTTTTCGAATGTCACATTCAAATTTGAATGTCACTTTCGAATTCGAATGTCACTTTCGAATTTAAATGTCACATTCGAATTCGAATATTACATTTATAAAAAACAATTGTAGACTAGAAATACTATTTCGAATGTCACATTCGAATTCGAATGTCACATTCGAATATTACATTTAAAAACACAGTATTAGACTAGAAATACTATTTCGAATGTGACATTCGAATTTGAATGTAGCATTCAAATTTGAATATTACATTTATTAAACACAGTTATAGACTAGAAATACTATTTTGAATTTGAATCTTACATTCGAATTCGAATGTCACATTCAAATATTACATTTCGAAATTGAATGAATACATAGCTAAACATTCTATTATTCAAACAGATATTTTCGAATTTTATTGAAAAATTCAAAAACGAAAATTTTAAAAAAAAATGTTAGAATGTTCTATAAACATTCAAAATTTGATTCGAACAAACGAATGTATCAAAATTCACTTAAAATTTTGAATTTTTAGAAACAGTCGCCCATCCCTACCTCCTATATAGTAAATACATTAGGTAAATTAACTTTATTGGAAAGAGGGGAGAATCATAGCTATATGTGTGTTGTTGGCACAAATTGGTTAAATACGGTTTCTCAAACCTATTTACCTGACCAAGTCCAATTACGGTAACACCGGAAGAGGAACATGAATTACTTGTATATAAAGCACCTGTATATTCCAAGAGCAGCACTTTTCAATTTTTACTGCTCTTGAGAAAGACAAGTTCTTTGTTGAAACGCGTAGAGCCATAGAGCTATTTTATCTGTCCATTGTGACATGTTTTAATAAATGTTTGTTTTTCCAATTATTTCGGAGTGAGTATACTGCATATTATTTGCACTGTTGAATACAACACATCTCAGTGAAAGTTTCATTACTTGCAGTTATGCTTATATCAGGGGAGAATAGACAGAAGCTCCACTCCATATTGATTATTTGCTTTTAAAACTGATGAAGTTGGACTTTTCAGGGGAAGTATACTGCACTAATCATTTGGTGTTGATCTACACAAACAAAAGTCAAGTTCTCTCTTCCTCAGCCTTGATTGGAAGCCCCGGTAAATTGAAGCACTAGAAAAGAACACTCAAGGACCTGCGCCTCTACATCTACTAGCTACACTTTTATAGAAGTCCTTTGGGAGAGACTGATAGAAGGCAGCGGTCCACAGAGAGGGGAGTATTATTCTTGTCATTTATGTACAGACATTGTTGTAACATCTATAATATCTTGTATAGAATCAGTTTGTCTATTTACCTGACCGACTGACCCAGCTTGTGACATGGTGGAGTACATACAAAGCTTTCTTAGGTTGTAAACCTACTTGTTTTTATTGCACAAATCTTATGTGCAAAATAATTTGTAACTTTACTGGAAAGAATAGTTTAGCTGCCAAAAGAACTGCAATACATTGCAATATTCATTGATATATGCCCTGGGAAACACAATAGTATCTGTTTGACAATGGTTAAAAGGATTTCGGCTAGGGATGCCATATTGCCTCTTTAAAGGGGGACATATATGAAAAAACATAATTTATGCTTACCTGATAAATTTCTTTCTTTCCGGATATGGTGAGTCCACGGAATTATCAATTACTATTGGGAATATCACTCCTGGCCAGCAGGAGGCGGCAAAGAGCACTACAACAAAGCTGCTATACATGTCACTTCCCTTACCCATAACTTCCAGTCATTCAGCCGAAGGAAAAACGGAAAAAGAACATAACACAAAAGTGTAGAGGTGCCTGAGGTTTTAGAAAAAAATAACTGTCTTAAATAAAGGGTGGGCCGTGGACTCACCATATCCAGAAAGAAATAGATTCATCAGGTAAGCATAAATTATGTTTTCTTTCCTAAGATATGGTGAGTCCACAGAATTATCAATTACTATTGGGAATCAATACCCAAGGTAGACACAGATGATAAGGGAGGGACAAGACAGGTAGACCTAAACAGAATGCACCACCGCTTGAAGAACCCTTCTCCCAAAAGAAGCCTCAGCTGAGGCAAAAGTATCAAATTTATAAAACTTTGAAAAAGTATGCAAAGAGGTGCAAATTGCTGCCTTGCAAAACTGTTCCGCAGAAGCTTCATTTTTAAATGCCCTGGAAGAAGAAACAGCCCTCGTAGAATGAGCAGTGATTCTCTCAGGAGGTTGCTGTCCAGCAGTCTCATAGGCCAAATGAATAAAACTCCTTAGCCAAAGAGAAGTAACCGTAGCTTTCTGACCCTTGCGCTTTCCAGAAAAACAAATAAAGCAGAAGACTGACGAAAATCCTTAGTCATCTGAAGCTAGAACTTCAATGCACGCACAACATCTAGGTTGTGCAATAAACGCTCCTTAAGAGAAGAAGAATTAGGACACAAAGAAAGAACCACAATCTCCTGATAAATATTCTTGTTTGAAAACAACCTTATGTAGGAAATCTAATTTAGTACATAAAACCACCTTATCAGAATGAAAAGGAGAATCAAACTGCAAAGCCGAGAGTTCCGAAACTCTCCGAACAGAAGAAATAGCAACAAGAAACAAAACCATCCAATATAACATCTTGATATCTAAGGAATGCATAGGTTCAAACAGAGCCCACTGTAAAACTCTAAGAACAAGTTTAAGACTCCAGGGAGGAGTAACGGGCTTAAACACAGGCCTAATACTAACCAAAGCCTGACAAAAAGATTGCACGTCTGGCGCATCCGCCAAACGCTTATGCAACAAAATAGACAACGCAGAAATTTGACCTTTAAGAGTACTAGCTGACAAACCCTTCTCCAGACCCTCCTGGAGAAAAAACAAAATCCTAGGAATCCTGACTCTACTCCAAGAGTAGCCTCTGGATTCAAACCAATACAGATATTTACTCCATATCTTATAGTAAATCTTTCTTGTCACAGGCTTACAAGCCTGAATCATGGTCTCAATGACCGACTCTGAAAACCCACGCTTAGATAAAATTCAATCTCCAAGCAGTCAGCTTCAGAGAAACTAGATTTAGATGAAGAAAAGGACCCTGAAGTAGAAGGTCCTTCCTCAGAGGGAGTCTACACCGTGGTAGAGATGACATTTCCACTAGATCTTCATACCAGATCCTGCAAGGCCACGCCGGCGCTATGAGAATCACCAACACCCTCTCCTGCTTGATCCGAGCAATTACACTTGGCAGGAGAGCGAAAGGAGGAAATATGTATACTAGACTGAAATTCCAAGGAACCGCCAGAGCATCTATCAAGAAAGCCTGTAGATCCCTTGACCTTGAGACGTACCTCAGAAGCTTAGCATTATGCAGAGAAGCCATGAGATCCAGTTCTGGCTGCCCCTAATTGAGGATTAAACTGGAAAATACTTCTGGATGGAGTTGCCATTCTCCCGGATGAAAGGTATGTCGGCTCAGAAAATCCGCCTCCCAATTGTCCACTCCTGGGATGTGGATCGCAGAAAGGCAAGTTGTGAGACTCCCCCCACTGGATTAACCGGGCCACCTCTGACATGGCCAAGGAACTCTGAGTTCCCCCCTAGTGGATGATGCATGCCACCGAAGGGAAGTTGTCCGACTGGAAACTGATAAACCGGGCTAAGGCTAGCTGAGGCCAGGACAGTAGAGCATTGAAAATCGCTCTCAGTTCTAGAATGTTTATAGAGAGAACTAATTTCTCCCTCAGTCTTCAATGCTCCCCAACTTAGAAGGCTGGCATCCGTGGTCATGATCACCCAGGAAGGTCTGCGAAAGCAAGTTCCCTGGGAGAGGTGATCCTGAGACAACCACCACAGAATTGAGTCCCTTGTCGCCTGATACAGAACTATTTGCGGGGACAGATCCGCATAGTCCCCATTTTATTGCCTTAACATGCATAACTGCAGAGGTCTGAGATGGAACCGAGCAAACGGAATGATGTTCATGGAAGCTACCATCAGACCAATTACCTCCATACATAGAGCCACTGACGGCAGAGGAGAGGACTGAAGGACAAGACAAGAGTCGAAGAGCTTTGTTTTTTGGACCTCTGTCAGAAATATCTTCATTAGTAGTGAGTCTATTATGGTCCCTAAAAACACTACTCTTGTGGCTGGAATCAGAGAACTCTTTCCCAGATTTACCTTCCAACCGTGGGAGCAAAGAAAAGACAACAAGATCTCTGTATGAGAGTTTGCTTGTTGAAAAGACGGCGCCTGAACCAGAATGTCCTCCAGTTAAGGCGCAACAGCAATGCCCCGAGACCGGATCACTGCCAAAAGAGCCCCCAGGACCTTTGAAAAAAATTCTGGGAGCTGTGGCAAGGCTGAAAGGAAGAGCCACAAACTGGAAAGGATTGTCTAAGACAGTGTTTTTCAACCGGTGTGCCGTGGCATACCCCAGCTGCTCTGCAATTAAAAAATAAATAAATGAATAAATACATTTTTATGCAATATTATTGGTCACATATGTCACATGACCACAGTGCACCAGTCAGTCACAGCTTTTTTTGCGCACGTGACTACACATGCAGTGTCCCTGCTCTAGACGTGTCCCAGACGGAGTCTAGTGTCTTCTGGAAGTGAAGAACTGTGTGGCGCTCTGACAAGTAAGTTATAATGTACTATAGACTGGACTCTATACATAGAGAATATATTTTATAGTAGACTCTATTTTATATTTTATAGTTTGTTTCACCCTTGTATTTACTTACCGCTTCCAGAAGCTAAAATTTATTTTTGCCACCATTTTTTACAAGTCTTAGATAAATGAGTAGTAATAAATAATAGACTATTATTTATTCACTCATTTATCTAAGACTTGTAAAAAATGGTGGCAAAAATACATTTTAGCTTCTGAAAGCGGTAAGTAAATACAAGGGTGCAACAAACTAAAAAAAGGCACCTAGATTTAGCTTTCAGTGAAGAGGTTAACGGTTAACTCATATGGCTGTATCTGAATCATATCACTAGTGACCGGACCATTATAGGCACATAACAGTACCCAGTTCACTGCTTCTTACACTCAGGGCTTAAGACCGACGACACAGTAACTGAAACCCCCGTCCCAGTGATGCGATTGGTCAGCCACCTTAGGCAAAGTGTGAGTTGCAATTTTTAAAAACTGACAGTGTGTGCCGTGCGCATACATTTTTCACACTAATATGACTATTTTCCAGGCAGATCCGGCGCCACATGCTGGGGGCGCCCTAAGGCTTAGGGCGCCCCCAGCATGTGGCGCCGGATCTGCCTGGAAAATAGTCATATTAGTGTGAAAAATGTATGCGCACGGCACACACTGTCAGTTTTAAAAAATTGTGACTCACACTTTGCATTATCATGTTGGTATTGGTGGTCAGGGGGTCAGGAGGGCGCTGGGGCCCTGGGCATTCAAATGTAACATTCGAATATCACATTCGAATTTGAATATTACATTTATAAAACACAATTGTAGACTAGAAACACTATTTCAAATGTCACATTCGAATTGAATATCACATTCGAATCGAATGTCAAATTCGAATTCGAATATTGCATTTATAAAACACAGTATTAGACTAGAAATACTATTTCAAATTCGAATGTGACATTCGAATTTGAATGTAGCATTCGAATATTACATTTATTAAACACAGTTGTAGACTAGAAATACTATTTCAAATTTGAATGTCACATTCAAATTCGAATGTCACATTCGAATTCGAATATTACATTTCTAAATTGAATGAATACATAGCTAAACATTCTATTATTCGAACGAATATTTTCGAATTTTATTGAAAAATCCGAAAACGAAAATTCGAAAATAGAATGTTAGAATGTTATATAAACATTCGAAATTCGATTCGAACGAACAAATGTATCGAAATTCATTTTAAATTTCGAATTTTTAGAAACATTCGCCCATCCCTAATAGCAAGTCAGTGAATGCAGAATGTTTCTTGCATAACAAGAGCTCTGTCTCACTTTTTCACAGCTCCTGAAGTAGAATTATATAGTGAGGGCATGATTGCATGCATGTATTTAGTGTGCATGATTATGTGTCCACACGCAGACAAGCCTAAAGTGGATAGTTTTCTGTAGAAAGAATGTCCTACCTAGAGAGGAGACGGTGCTTTGTGTTTTTGTTTTTTATACAGACATTGACCAGATGGCTTACCTGTGTTTATTATGTTCACATATACTGACGTATCTGTTTGTGGTTTCCTGTTAGTATAAATGCAGAGCATGGTGCCTGATCTCTGTGTGTATATAGATATTGACCAAGTGTGTCTGCCCTGTGATCTCTGTATACAGCCACTGACCAGATGTGCCTGCCCATCAGGCTTATACGGCCACTGACCAGGTGTGCCTGCCCTGTATGATCTCCATATAAAGGCCACAGACCTGGTGTGTCTGCCCCACACAGTTCTCTGCGTATACTGTGAGTGCTCAGTCTGTGACATACGTGTGTGTGTGTTCTATGTCCCTGTATGTGTTCTGTGTCCCTAAGTGTGTGTGTGTGTGTTCTGTGTTCATGTGTGTGTGTGTGTGTTCTATCTATGACTATGTCTCTGTGCGTGTGTTCTATGTCCCTGTGTGTGTTGCTAGTTGTTTTCCTTTTCAATTTATATCTGTGTTTTATCTTATTAAAAAATATGGACTGTTGCAATTGTTTTGTTGTCATCTTTGTGTGTGTATGTTTGTGTGTGTATTTATGTATGTGTGTGTGTGTGTGTGTGTGTGTGTATGATTGTATGTGTGTGTGTGTGTGTGTGTGTGTGTATGATTGTATGTGTTTCCGACCCACATAATAATTTTAGATGTCTTATTGATGCATATTTATTATGTATGTATGAGTTAAGCCGCTTAAGGCTTAAGCAGGTGTAATGAAATATATGATAGGTACGTTACTACGGTTATCAGACCAAAAGATATTTCATGGCGTGCACACATTTAAAAAACATAATTTATGTAAGAACTTACCTGATAAATTCATTTCTTTCATATTAACAAGAGTCCATGAGCTAGTGACGTATGGGATATACATTCCTACCAGGAGGGGCAAAGTTTCCCAAACCTTAAAATGCCTATAAATACACCCCTCACCACACCCACAAATCAGTTTAACGAATAGCCAAGAAGTGGGGTGATAAGAAAAAAAGTGCGAAGCATATAAAATAAGGAATTGGAATAATTGTGCTTTATACAAAAAAATCATAACCACCACAAAAAAGGGTGGGCCTCATGGACTCTTGTTAATATGAAAGAAATGAATTTATCAGGTAAGTTCTTACATAAATTATGTTTTCTTTCATGTAATTAACAAGAGTCCATGAGCTAGTGACGTATGGGATAATGACTACCCAAGATGTGGATCTTTCCACACAAGAGTCACTAGAGAGGGAGGGATAAAATAAAGACAGCCAATTCCTGCTGAAAATAATCCACACCCAAAATAAAGTTTAACAAAAAACATAAGCAGAAGATTCAAACTGAAACCGCTGCCTGAAGAACTTTTCTACCAAAAACTGCTTCAGAAGAAGAAAATACATCAAAATGGTAGAATTTAGTAAAAGTATGCAAAGAGGACCAAGTTGCTGCTTTGCAGATCTGGTCAACCGAAGCTTCATTCCTAAACGCCCAGGAAGTAGAAACTGACCTAGTAGAATGAGCTGTAATTCTTTGAGGCGGAATTTTACCCGACTCAACATAGGCAAGATGAATTAAAGATTTCAACCAAGATGCCAAAGAAATGGCAGAAGCTTTCTGGCCTTTCCTAGAACCGGAAAAGATAACAAATAGACTAGAAGTCTTACGGAAAGATTTCGTAGCTTCAACATAATATTTCAAAGCTCAACAACAACAACATCCAAAGAATGCAATGATTTCTCCTTAGAATTCTTGGGATTAGGGCATAATGAAGGAACCACAATTTCTCTACTAATGTTGTTGGAATTCACAACTTTAGGTAAAAATTCAAAAGAAGTTCGCAACACCGCCTTATCCTGATGAAAAATTAGAAAAGGAGACTCACACGAAAGAGCAGATAATTCAGAAACTCTTCTAGCAGAAGAGATGGCCAAAAGGAACAAAACTTTCCAAGAAAGTAATTTAATGTCCAATGAATGCATAGGTTCAAACGGAGGAGCTTGAAGAGCTCCCAAAACCAAATTCAAACTCCATGGAGGAGAAATTGACTTAATGACAGGTTTTATACGAACCAAAGCTTGTACAAAACAATGAATATCAGGAAGAATAGCAATCTTTCTGTGAAAAAGAACAGAAAGAGCGGAGATTTGTCCTTTCAAAGAACTCGCGGACAAACCCTTATCTAAACCATCCTGAAGAAACTGTAAAATTCTCGGTATTCTAAAAGAATGCCAAGAAAAATGATGAGAAAGACACCAAGAAATATAAGTCTTCCAGACTCTATAATATATCTCTCGAGATACAGATTTACGAGCCTGTAACATAGTATTAATCACGGAGTCAGAGAAACCTCTATGACCAAGAATCAAGCGTTCAATCTCCATACCTTTAAATTTAAGGATTTCAGATCCGGATGGAAAAAAGGACCTTGAGACAGAAGGTCTGGTCTTAACGGAAGAGTCCATGGTTGGCAAGATGCCATCCGGACAAGATCCGCATACCAAAACCTGTGAGGCCATGCCGGAGCTATTAGCAGAACAAACGAGCATTCCCTCAGAATCTTGGAGATTACTCTTGGAAGAAGAACTAGAGGCGGAAAGATATAGGCAGGATGATACTTCCAAGGAAGTGATAATGCATCCACTGCCTCCGCCTGAGGATCCCGGGATCTGGACAGATACCTGGGAAGTTTCTTGTTTAGATGAGAGGCCATCAGATCTATCTCTGGGGGCCCCCACATTTGAACAATCTGAAGAAATACCTCTGGGTGAAGAGACCATTCGCCCGGATGCAACATTTGGCGACTGAGATAATCCGCTTCCCAATTGTCTACACCTGGGATATGAACCGCAGAGATTAGACAGGAGCTGGATTCCGCCCAAACCAAAATTCGAGATACTTCTTTCATAGCCAGAGGACTGTGAGTCCCTCCTTGATGATTGATGTATGCCACAGTTGTGACATTGTCTGTCTGAAAACAAATGAACGATTCTCTCTTCAGAAGAGGCCAAAACTGAAGAGCTCTGAAAACTGCACGGAGTTCCAAGATATTGATCGGTAATCTCACCTCCTGAGATTCCCAAACTCCTTGTGCCGTCAGAGATCCCCACACAGCTCCCCAACCTGTGAGACTTGCATCTGTTGAAATTACAGTCCAGGTCGGAAGAACAAAAGAAGCCCCCTGAATTAAACGATGGTGATCTGTCCACCACGTTAGAGAGTGCCGAACAATCGGTTTTAAAGATATTAATTGATATATCTTCGTGTAATCCCTGCACCATTGGTTCAGCATACAGAGCTGAAGAGGTCGCATGTGAAAACGAGCAAAGGGGATCGCGTCCGATGCAGCAGTCATAAGACCTAGAATTTCCATGCATAAGGCTACCGAAGGGAATGATTGAGACTGAAGGTTTCGACAGGCTGTAATCAATTTTAGACGTCTCTTGTCTGTTAAAGACAAAGTCATGGACACTGAATCTATCTGGAAACCCAGAAAGGTTACCCTTGTTTGAGGAATCAAAGAACTTTTTGGTAAATTGATCCTCCAACCATGATCTTGAAGAAACAACACAAGTCGATTCGTATGAGACTCTGCTAAATGTAAAGACTGAGCAAGTACCAAGATATCGTCCAAATAAGGAAATACCACAATACCCTGTTCTCTGATTACAGACAGAAGGGCACCGAGAATCTTTGTGAAAATTCTTGGAGCTGTAGCAAGACCAAACGGTAGAGCCACAAATTGGTAATGCTTGTCTAGAAAAGAGAATCTCAGGAACTGATAATGATCTGGATGAATCGGAATATGCAGATATGCATCCTGTAAATCTATTGTGGACATATAATTCCCTTGCTGAACAAAAGGCAATATAGTCCTTACAGTTACCATCTTGAACGTTGGTATCCTTACATAACGATTCAATCATTTTAGATCCAGAACTGGTCTGAAGGAATTCTCCTTCTTTGGTACAATGAAGAGATTTGAATAAAACCCCATCCCCTGTTCCGGAACTGGAACTGGCATAATTACTCCAGCCAACTCTAGATCTGAAACACAATTCAGAAATGCTTGAGCTTTCACTGGATTTACTGGGACATGGGAAAGAAAAAATCTCTTTGCAGGAGGTCTCATCTTGAAACCAATTCTGTACCCTTCTGAAACAATGTTCTGAATCCAAAGATTGTGAACAGAACTGATCCAAATTTCTTTGAAAAAACGTAACCTGCCCCCTACCAGCTGAACTGGAATGAGGGCCGTACCTTCATGTGAACTTAGAAGCAGGCTTTGCCTTTCTAGCAGGCTTGGATTTATTCCAGACTGGAGATGGTTTCCAAACTGAAACTGCTCCTGAGGACGAAGGATCAGGCTTTTGTTCTTTGTTGAAACGAAAGGAACGAAAACGATTGTTAGCCCTGTTTTTACCTTTAGACTTTTTATCCTGTGGTAAAAAAGTTCCTTTCCCACCAGTAACAGTTGAAATAATAGAATCCAACTGAGAACCAAATAATTTGTTTCCCTGGAAAGAAATGGAAAGTAGAGTTGATTTAGAAGCCATATCAGCATTCCAAGTCTTAAGCCATAAAGCTCTTCTGGCTAAGATAGCCAGAGACATAAATCTAACATCAACTCTAATAATATCAAAAATGGCATCACAGATGAAATTATTAGCATGCTGAAGAAGAATAATAATATCATGAGAATCACGATTTGTTACTTGTTGCGCTAGAGTTTCCAACAAAAAAGTTGAAGCTGCAGCAACATCAGCCAATGATATAGCAGGTCTAAGAAGATTACCTGAACATAGATAAGCTTTTCTTAGAAAAGATTCAATTTTTCTATCTAAAGGATCCTTAAACGAGGTACCATCTGATGTAGGAATGGTAGTACGTTTAGCAAGGGTAGAAATAGCCCCATCAACTTTAGGGATTTTGTCCCAAAATTCTAATCTGTCAGGCGGAACAGGATATAATTGCTTAAAACGTTTAGAAGGAGTAAATGAATTACCCAATCTATCCCATTCCTTAGCAATTACTGCAGAAATAGCATTAGGAACAGGAAAGACTTCTGGAAAAACCGCAGGAGCTTTAAAAACCTTATCCAAACGTATAGAATTAGTATCAAGAGGACTAGAATCCTCTATTTCTAAAGCAATTAGTACTTCTTTAAGTAAAGAGCGAATAAATTCCATCTTAAATAAATATGAAGATTTATCAGCATCAATCTCTGAGACAGAATCCTCTGAACCAGAAGAGTCCAAAGAATCAGAATGATGGTGTTCATTTAAAAATTCATCTGTAGAGAGAGAAGATTTAAAAGACGTTTTATGTTTACTAGAAGGAGAAATAACAGACAAAGCCTTCTTTATGGATTCAGAAACAAAATCTCTTATGTTATCAGGAACATTCTGCACCTTAGATGTTGAGGGAACTGCAACAGGCAATGGTACATCACTAAAGGAAATATTATCTGCATTAACAAGTTTGTCATGACATTTAATACAAACAACAGCTGGAGGAATAGCTACCAAAAGTTTACAGCAGATACACTTAGCTTTGGTAGATCCAGCAGGCAGAGGTTTTCCTGTAGTATCTTCTGGCTCAGATGCAACGTGAGACATCTTGCAATATGTAAGAGAAAAAACAACATATAAAGCAAAATAGATCAAATTCCTTATAAGACAGTTTCAGGAATGGGAAAAAAATGCCAAACATCAAGCTTCTAGCAACCAGAAGCAAATGAAAAATGAGACTGAAATAATGTGGAGACAAAAGCGACGCCCATATTTTTTGGCGCCAAATAAGACGCCCACATTATTTGGCGCCTAAATGCTTTTGGCGCCAAAAATGACGCCACATCCGGAACGCCGACATTTTTGGCGCAAAATAACGTCAAAAAAATGACGCAACTTCCGGCGACACGTATGACGCCGGAAACGGAAATGAATTTTTGCGCCAAAAAAGTCCGCGCCAAGAATGACGCAATAAAATGAAGCATTTTCAGCCCCCGCGAGCCTAACAGCCCACAGGGAAAAAAGTCAAATTTTTGAGGTAAGAAAAATAAGATAATTAAAGCATAATCCCAAATATGAAACTGACTGTCTGGAAATAAGGAAAGTTGAACATTCTGAGTCAAGGCAAATAAATGTTTGAATACATATATTTAGAACTTTATAAATAAAGTGCCCAACCATAGCTTAGAGTGTCACAGAAAATAAGACTTACTTACCCCAGGACACTCATCTACATGTTTGTAGAAAGCCAAACCAGTACTGAAACGAGAATCAGTAGAGGAAATGGTAAATATAAGAGTATATCGTCGATCTGAAAAGGGAGGTAAGAGATGAATCTCTACGACCGATAACAGAGAACCTTATGAAATAGACCCCATAGAAGGAGATCACTGCATTCAATAGGCAATACTCTCCTCACATCCCTCTGACATTCACTGCACGCTGAGAGGAAAACCGGGCTCCAACTTGCTGCGGAGCGCATATCAACGTAGAATCTAGCACAAACTTACTTCACCACCTCCCTTGGAGGCAAAGTTTGTAAAACTGATTTGTGGGTGTGGTGAGGAGTGTATTTATAGGCATTTTAAGGTTTGGGAAACTTTGCCCCTCCTGGTAGGAATGTATATCCCATACGTCACTAGCTCATGGACTCTTGTTAATTACATGAAAGAAATGTATTTTATTAAAGGGGCATGGAACCATGTTTTTTTTTTTAATTTCAGAGAGCTCCAGTTCCCATCCTCCATCTGCAGATTTCTTCTCCTGTTCCCCACTGACTCCATATCCAACTGCTCTCATCTCCAGTCTCCAACCTTCATCCCTCTGTCATCTCTACAATCTTCTTTCTTGGCCTCCAACCTCTTGCTGTAATCTCCACTCCCCACAACCTCTTTAGCTCTTCATCTAATATCTTGTCCCCATTCTCAGTCCAGTTCACACTTCTTCAAAATATATATATAATCCAACAAAAACTAGTATCAAAGCCTATGGCCCCACAGATTGACTACTACAGGCAGGCATCATTACAACCATGACATATTGACATTCATTCACAAACAATCATTATGATTGTTTGTGAATGAATGTCAATATGTCATGTATAGTTTGTAGGAGGCATGACAGCACAGAGTACATTATGTCTGTCTGTGTGTGTGTTTTTATATATATATATATATATATATATATATATATATATATATACTGTATATATGACACACATACATATATACAGTGTATATATATATATATATATATATATATATATATATATATATATATATATATATATATATATATATGTGTGTGTGTGTGTGTGTGTCTTGATAAAATATAGGGCTGGTCTTTTATTTTTTCCAGGGCTGCTTTTTATTCCCAGTACGGCCCTGCCTCCTTGCTTAAGTGCACTCCTGAAGCGGAACAGAAGCCGGTAGTTGCTGCTAACCTCCTACGTACTCATCCCAGACAGTTCTCCTACAGCGATGGATAAGTTCTTGAAAAGGAAAAATGCCAACTCTGAGCTAGGCCCTGCAAATAATTCAAACGAAGAACCTGATGTGAGTGGTGAACAAAAAAAACAAAAATGGTGAGCTCAAGGCAATACAATGAAAGTTATCTTTCATTTGGATTTACTTTCACCGGTGATCCGACTGCACCTACACCGTTATGTTTGGTGTGTGGGGAAAAGCTATCCAACCATGCCATGGTCCCAAGCAAGCTTAAACGCCATCTCCAAACAAAACACCCGTCACTTCAAAACAAGAACACAGAATATTTTGTTCGCTTGCGTAAACACAATGAGAAGCAGGCAATTTTAATGAAAAAAAAATGCAAAGGTGTCTGAGAGAGCTTTCAAAGCTAGCTACTTAGTAACTGAACTCGTAGCCAAATCAAAAAAGCCACACACTATAGCAGAGACATTAATACTACCTGCCTGCAAATCCATTGTGGCCAAAGTAGCCAAAGTCCCACTCTCAGATAACACAATTGCTCGACGTATTGATGACATGTCTGCTGACATTGAAAGTGTTGTTTTGGAAAAGATACGCATCAGTGGGAATTTGCACTGCAACTTGATGAGTCTACGGACATTAGTGGACATGCTCAACTCTTGGCCAATGTGCGCTTTTTGGATGGAGACGCCATCAGAGAAAACTTCCTATTTTGCAAGGCATTACCAGAAAAAACAACAGGAGAGGAAATTTTTCGGGTCACATCAGATTATTTTGAACAAGGTGGACTTAAGTGAGACTTATTTAAAAATTTGTTTCATTCTCTTGGTATCTTTTATTAAAAAGAATAGCTAGGTAGGCTCCAGAGTAGCAATGAACTACTGGGAGCTAGCTGCACAAATATGCCTCTTGTTATTGGCTCACCCAATGTATTTAGCTAGCTCCCAGTAGTGCATTGTTCTTTGTTCAACAAATGATACCAAGAGAACACAGCAAATGATAATTTAATTAAATTGGAAAGGTGTTATAAATTGTATGATCTATATGAAAAAAATAAAAATTGGATTTCATGTCCTTTTAATCCCTTAACCCAAAAAGACACATTTATACATTATGTTGTACTTTGCCTATCATACCACATAATATTTATATATCCATCTGAGCTGCAGTAAGCAGTTTGGAGTTCCTGAGCTCCAGGCATCTGCCTGCATATGGAATCCGAGCAAGATTGGTGCTCCAGTTCCATATGAAGGCAGATGCCTCGTTACATACAGTGAAACTGTGTGTGTCACCGTTTGTAACAATCATCTGCTGGCGTCGGTGGGAGGTTGGGGGGGGAGGCGGGAGGCGGCACAGAGGCAGATGGTGGGGAAGTGGGAGGGGCTCTACGCTACAGATAAAGGTTTTAAAATAGAGGGAGAGATGGGAAGCTACACAGAAAAAAGGGAAAGGGCATAATTAAATGATCACGGGGAGGGAAGAGGTAGGGGGCACCAATACACTACAGAAAAGAAAAAAAAATAAGTAAAAAACAAAAAAAAAAACTGGGTACTGGTAGACAGCTGCCAGTACCTAACACGTCCTCCATTAGTAAGATGGGGAGCGTTAAAGAGCTGTTTTGCAGGGATCAGGTAGGGATCAGAGGGTGGGAGGGTAATCTCTACATCATAAATTATCCTTACAAGCTGGTTCGGCTTCCGGTGGGCAGAGCTAAGCAGCACACGGGTTCCCGGCGTGTTGCACAAAGAGCTCGATAACGTTCTCGCCCAGGTGCACTGTCCGTTGCTGGCATTGACAACACATTTCTGTGACCTAGGACAGCGGTCCAAAGGACCAACCAAGATGCCAAGCCAGGCCGCAGAGGGCCATCTCACCTAGGCTGCGACCAGAGGCTAACAAAAGTAAAGTGAAGTGAGGTCGCAGACGCTGCTTTGGCTTACTGCCCACGAGGTTTTGCTGCTCAGTCCCGGAAGAAATTAAACGCTAAGGTCTACCTAAGGAGCAGATGCAAAAGGGTAAACAGCTTAAGGTGCTAAATGAGTGAAAGAAACTTAATCTGCAGGAGGACCAGATTGCTGTGTGTGGAAGGAGCAAGACGTCAATGTTTTCTACGGACCCCGGTGCGGAGACAGGACCGGATAGTGATCCCTTGTTATGCTTTCCGCAGCAGAGCAACGAGACGACAACACTACCTATGGACCTCGATGTGGACACAGGACTTGAGAGTGATCCCTTTTAGTGTTGCCCGCAGTAGAGGAATGAGGCACAGAAGCTGTGCACAAATGGCTCCCATATTCCAACCAACCGTAAGTATTGTATCTACCTTTGACATACCCCCTTCACCTTGTGAGACACCCTTGAGACTGTCTCCCGGTTATCATTAGGATTTCATGTACCAAAGGCTATGGGCTGAGATTGAGAGACTCACAGAAAGGTCTTAGACTGTGTAACGGTATATAAGATCTGGTACAAACTGTAGTTAGGGCCATTGAAGGCACTCTTGGTGCCAAATAGATTCAGTGACTTTATTACCTATCAGAAGTCAAAAGCTCATATCATCAACTACGTATATAAAAGGATTATATGCCAATTAGTTATTTAATTAAAGACCAATTGATCTCAAAGATATTTACTGCTTCCCTGATCACGCTAACACTAAAAAAAGGTAAAGACCCAACAGACGTAGGTTCATATAGACCCATCTTGCTACTAAATGTAGATTACAAAATACTGACCTCTATTGTGGCAAATAGATTTAAAAAATGTCTGAATGAGATCATACATGAAGATCAGTCTGGGTTCATGACAGGCAGATCCCCTACTAAAAACACTAGAAAAGTAGTCTTACTCTTAGATTTTTTCTGGAATGACTTTCATAAAAAAGGGGAAAACGCTGATTTTGCTATCCTAACAGTGGACGCAGAAAAGGCGTTTGATTCTGTGATCTAGGACCATTTAGATTCCTCACTCCAAAATTTTGGTTTCTCAGGGCATTTCCTTTTCTTTTTTAAAGCAATCTATAACCATCTGATCTCATCCATTATGGTAATTGTACCTTTAAACTAGCTGTAAAGCTAACAGTCAAAACCAGATTTTTTGTTGTTTAAAAAGAAAGATAATCCCTTTATTACCCATTCACCAGTTTTGCATAACCAACACTGTTATAGTAATATACTTTTTACCTCTGTGATTACCTTGTATCTAAGCCTCTGCAAACTGCCCCTTATTTCAGTTCTTTTGACAGACTTGCATTTTAGCCAATCAGTGTTCACTCCTCGGTAAATTCACGTGCATGAGCTCAATGTTATCTATATGAAACACATGAACTAATGCCCTCTAGTGGTCAAAATGCATTCAGATTAGAGGCAGTCTTCAATGTGTAAGAAATTAGCATATGAACCTCCTAGGTTAAGCTTTCAACTAAGAATTCCAAGAGAACAAAGCAAAATTGGTGATAAAAGAAAATTTGGAAAGTTGTTTAAAATTACAGCATAAAAGTTTTCTTTGGACTTGACTGTCCCTTTAACCCTAAATAAAGGGACAAGACAAGGGTGTCCCCTCTCCTATTTAATGTCACATTAGAACCTTTGGCAATTCTTTTTAGACAGGAATAAAATGGAATTAGGCTGGGGAACAAGAAACTAATATTCTCCCTATATGCGGATGACCTTCTATTATTCCTTAAAAACACTAAAAGTAGTATTCCTTTATGTCTGCAGATATTCAATCTATTTATCGAAAACAGAAATCCTATGGTTACATAAACAGAAAAATAGTCATCATCAACATCCGTTTAAAGAGGTAGAATATATAAGGTATCTTGGTAATGTATTCCATAAAAATCCAAATAATTGGTACAAATTTAACTTTACAATTTTTTTTTACAGATGCACTAGTTAAATTGCATAGGTGGCAGTCATTTCCTATATCCTTTTCAGCAAAGGTAATGCTGATTAAAATAAATTTTATTACCTCAATTGTTACATAAAATACAAAATTTACCACTGTTTATCCCTAACAAAGATATTAAATATTTTTATAAAGCATGCGCTATCTTTATATGGAGTGGGAAAATGCATGTATTATATATTTACAAACTATCACAACTCACGGCCTTTGGTGGATTTGCTTTCCCTGATCTCAAGTGTTATAACATTATTACGTTGGCTCGATATGCAATTGATTGGTGTACCAAAGAAAATTATTTAACATATTGTGATCTTAAAGAAGCTTTAATTTCTCCATTTTCACTTAGCGCAGTACTTCACTGCCCAAAAAGTCAACTTCCGGCAAATATCCAGAACAGAACTATTCTATGGAATACTATCATTGCCTGGCAGACCCTATGTACCACGTTAGATATAATCTATCAAATATCCCCTTTTTTTTACAATTACTGGCAATCCAAATTTTATCCCAGGGGTAACCTCACAGGTCTTTAGAACTTGGGCACAGAACGATCTGGTTTGAATGGGCACAAATTCCCATAGACACAACACTGCAAAGGGGAAGAAGGGTCAACACCATATTAATGCCATTTTTTAAATGGAATGTGGAACAAGTTCATATAAGGTTGATTGTCAAGCGTCAACATATTTTTGTGTATAGTGTATATGTTTATATACAAATATATTTCTACCTATTTATGTATATATATATATATATATATATATATATATATATATATATATATATATATATATATATATATATATATATATATACACATACATATATATATATACACACACACACACACTATATATATGTGTACATACACATATTTGTATCTTCCAAAAAACGTAAGAAAAAAGAAGAAAAGAAAAAAAATTCCTAGATGAAAGAAGTGTGTAAAAGTAATATCTTTCATTTGGACATAGAAGCTGGAAACATAGCACTATAGATAATAAATAAATCTGTTTCAATAGAGTCCCCAAAGGAACAATTTTAATAGGGTAAAAGCTTCATAGAACAAGGCTGGATAATTGTAACAAGCAAACATTCTAGGTTATTACTGGCCTTTAACCTGCCAGGTACAATTCAATCTCACATAAAGCTAAACACATGCCAAACTCAAGATATGTCAGGGAGCTGGCATATTTAGCCTGATATATAGGTTGTGCTTTTATCTCATAGTTCTCATAAGCTGGTTGTACTGAATCTGAAGACTGTATGTTCCTTTTTACAGAGACTATATTATTAAACCTAATTTATTATCTGTGCACTGAACTGTATCATAATCATAGCGGGGAGCATCGAGCAGACACAGAGATACAAAAAAATGAAATTAATTAAAATACAGGATGCGAATATGCTTTTAAGGCAACCTTGTGCAGACAGCAAATGGTTTACATGCTGAATTTTGCTCACATGTCATCTGTAATAGTTTTTATTACTTGTTATATATGCATAAAATATGTCAAACCAGTGTCAGTGTCATAATACTTAAATGATGTTGAGCAGGAAAAGGAACATCCATTGGATCTCAAGGCGTCAATTTATTAACGACCGTATGACCCCAATGCAGCTGTTTCCACACGAGGCTTCAGGCTCGCTGGAAACAAGAGTTAAGAAGCAGTGGTCTTAAGACCGCTGCTCCTTAACTTGTACGCTGCCTCTGAGGCTGCGGACATCAATCCGCCCAATCTCTTACAAACGGGTTGATTGACACCCCCTGCTAGCGGCCTATTGGCCACAAATCTGCAGGGGGCAGCATTGCACACGCAGTTCACCAGAACTGCTTGTGCAATGATAAATGCCGACAGCGTATGTGCGGTGGACATGATCGCTACAGCGGATCATGTCCGTCCGCACAATGGTAAATCTACCCCTAAAACTCTGCAGTCTGTCTTTAAGCCACAAAACCTCAATAGATGTCAGCACACCTGGGAACTATATCAGTAGAGGGATTTGTAGGTACAACATTCAGGAGGCTGCTCTAACTGTAATTAGAAGCTTAAAAATAGGTTAATTTAAATAAAACATTTTTTAGAAACACATTCTTCTAAACATCAGATCTCTAGACCGCTGTTGGGAGACTCTTTTTGATGCAGCGCACTCCTGCCCACTCTCTCTCAATTCTTTACAAACTACTGTTAATTCCCCAGGCAAATTATCTTTCCCATTACACCAAAGCTTGGAACAATGAATTAGTTCTGAAATTACAATAAAAGAATGGCACGCTAAATTCAAAACAACCAAATCCTCCTCCATCTCAGCTAAAGTACAGGAAACAAACTACAAATTCCTGACAGGATGGTATCTAACGCCTAACAGAATACAGAAAATATACTCTAAAACCACTGGCAAGTGCGGGAGGGGTTGTGATGAGTCAGGCACCATAATTCACAATAGATCTTGCTTTTTTTACAGGGCTTCCTAAACTAAAAAAATATAGCCAAACAATTAAATTATTCTTATGCTTAATGACATAAAAATACTAATTCCTAGACACTGCAAAACCTCAGTGTCCCCAACCACCGGGGAATTTGGTCGACCTAAGTTGATCTTCTTCTCGAAATGGAGAAGTTTCAGTATTTTAAGGCAAGAAAAATAGAACAGCACAAGATGTTGTTGGAAGCATGGAATCCAGGTAAAAACAAATTATGCTTACCTGATAATTTTCTTTTCTTCTGATGGAAAGAGTCCACAGTTGCATTCATTACTTTTGGGAAATAAGAACCTGGCCACCAGGAGGAGGCAAAGACACCCCAGTCAAAGGCTTAAATACTCCTCTAACTCCCCTAATCCCCCAGTCATTTTGCCAAGGAACAACAGAAGAAATATCAGGTGAAAAGTGCCAGAAGAATAAAATAAGGACACCCCACAAAAAAATTACGTGTGGGGAGCTGTGGACTCTTTCCATCAGAAGAAAAGAAAATTATCAGGTAAGCATATATTATGCTTTTCTTATTAAATGGAAAGAGTCCACAGCTGCATTCATTACTTTTGGGAAAACAATACCCAAGCTATAGAGGACACTGAATGCCAAGACGGGATGGTACAATAGGCGGCCCATACTGAGGGCACCAGGCCTGAAACCCTACCGAACAAAAAACCCTGCTTCGTTCGAAGCAGAGAAAAACCTTAAAAGAAAAGGCCCCAAGGACACTGACCTGCAGATAGTCCAGAAGCCAAGCTAGAGACCGCAATCAGACACAACTGAGCCAACAGTCCTCCAGGAGACACCATCGCCCAACAGTCGGTCCCTCCCCACTCATTCCACACTAATGAAGGGGACACCAGCCTAAATCCCAAGGGGACAAGGCAGAGGAGAACCGAAGGAAACCAAAAGGTCACCACAATCCATAAAAGGAAACCTCCAATAGTGAGCCCAGCTCAGAAAGACCCAAATGGGCCCAAAGAGAGAAAACATAATTTATGTAAGAACTTACCTGATAAATTCATTTCTTTCATATTGGCAAGAGTCCATGAGCTAGTGACGTACTTTCATATTGGCAAGAGTCCATGAGCTAGTGACGTATGGGATATACAATCCTACCAGGAGGGGCAAAGTTTCCCAAACCTCAAAATGCCTATAAATACACCCCTCACCACACCCACAATTCAGTTTAATGAATAGCCAAGTAGTGGGGTGATAAAGAAAGGAGTAAAAAGCATCAACAGAGGAATCTGGAAATAATTGTGCTTTTATACAAAAATCATAACCACCATAAAAAGGGTGGGCCTCATGGACTCTTGCCAATAAGAAAGAAATTAATTTATCAGGTAAGTTTTTACATAAATTATAATTTTCTTTCATGTAATGGGCAAGAGTCCATGAGCTAGTGACGTATGGGATATCAAATACCCAAGATGTGGAACTCCACTCAAGAGTCACTAGAGAGGGAAGGATAAAAATAAACAACAGCCATATGCTGAAAAATTAATCCACAACCCAGAATATAAGTTATTTTCATAAAGAAAAGAAAAATTTAAAACATCAGCAGAAGAATCAAACTGAAACAACTGCCTGAAGAACTTTTCTACCAAAAACTGCTTCTGAAGAAGCAAATACATCAAAATGGTAGAAGTAAATGTATGTAAAGAAGACCAAATTGCCGCTTGCCAATTTGAACAACTGAAGCTTCATTCTTAAAAGCCCACGAAGTAGCGACTGATCTAGTAGAATGAGCTGTAATTCTCTGAAGCGGGGCCTAACCCGACTCCAATAAGCTTGAAGAATCAAAAGCTTTAATCAACAAACCAGGAGTTTTTCTGACCTTTCCTAGGACCAGAAAATATAACAGATAGACTAGAAGTCTTTCTGAAATCTTAGTAGCTTAAATATAATATTTCAAAGCTCTCACCACATCCAAAGAATGTAAGATCTTTCCAAAGAATTCTTAGGATTAGGACACAAGGAAGGAACAACAATTTCTCTACTAATGTTGTTAGAATTCACAACCTTAGGAAAAAACTGAAATGAAGTCCCCAAAACCGCCTTATCCTGATAAAAAATCAGAAAAGGAGATTCACAAGAAAAAGCAGATAGCTCAGAAACTCTTCTAGCAGAAGAGATGACTAAAAGGAACAATACTTTCCAAGAAAGTAGTAAAATGTCCAAAGAATGCATAGGCCCCCCTATTTAAGAAAGTCTGGTGGACCTGATCTGACAGTGCGGATCAGGTCCGCCAGACCTCGCTGAATACGGCGAGCAATACGCTCGCCATATTCAGCATTGCACCAGCAGTTCACAAGAGCTGCTGGTGCAACGCCGCCCCCTGCAGACTCGCAACCAATGGGCCGCCAGCAGGGGGGTCGATTTCCGGCAATGTCTGTCCGCCTGCTCAGAGCAGGCGGACAGGGTTATGGAGCAGCGGTTTTTGTGACCACTGCTTCATAACTGCTGTTTCTGGCAGGCTCGACAGAAACACGGGGCATCAAGCTCCATTCAAAGCTTGATAGATAGGCCCCATAGGCTCAATATGGAGGAGCCTGTAAAGCCTTCAAAACCAAATTAAGACTCCAAGGAGGAGAGATTGATTTAATGACAGGCTTAAATACGAACTAAAGCCTGTACAAAACAGTGAATATCAGGAAAGTTAGCAATCTTTCTGTGAATAAAACAGAAAGAGCAGAGATTTGTTCCTTCAAGGAACTTGCAGACAAAACCTTATCCAAACCATCCTGAAGAAACTGAAAAATTCTTACAACTCTAAAAGAATGCCAAGAGAATTTATGAGGAGAACACCATAAAATGTAGGTCTTCCAAACTCGATAATAAATCTTTCTAGAGACAGATTTATGAGCTTGTAACATAGTATTAATCACTGAGTCAGAAAAACCTCTATGACTTAGCACTAAGCGTTCAATTTCCATACCTTCAAATTTAATGATTTGAGATCCTGATGGAAAAACGGACCTTGAGACAATAGGTATGGCCTTAACGGAAATGGCCAAGGTTGGCAACTGGACATCCAAACAAGATCCGCATACCTGTGGGGCCATGCTGGAGCCACCAGCAACACAAACGATTGTTCCATGATGATTCTGGAAATCACTCTTGGAGGAAGAACTAGAGGTGGGAAAATATAAGCGGGTTGATAACACCAAGGAAGTGATAGCACACCCACTGCTTCCGCCTGAAAATCCCTGAACTTGGACAGGCATCTGCGAAGTCTCTTGTTTAGATGAGAGGCCATCAGATCTATCTGTGGAAGACCCCATATCTTGAACAATCTGAGAAAACACATCTGGATAGAGGAACCACTCCCCAGGATGTAAAGTCTGACGGCTGAGATAATCCGCCTCCCAATGTCTATACCTGGGATATTCACTGCAGAAATTAGACAGGAGCTGGATTCCGCCCAAGCAAGTATCCAAGATACTTCTTCGTAGCTTGTGGACTGAGTCCCACCCTGCTGATTGACAAATGCCACTGTTTTTGATATTGTCTGTTTGAAAATAAATGAACAGTTCTCTCTTCAACAAAGCCCAAAACTGAAGAGCTCTGAGAATAGCACGGAGATCTAAAATATTGATTGGTAATCTCGCCTCTTGAGATTTCCAAAACCCCTTGTGCTGTCAGAGATCACCAACCTGAAAGACTTGTATCTGTAGAGATCATAGTCCAGGTTAGCCGAACAAGAAGCCCCTTGAACTAAACGCTGGTGATTTACCACCACATCAGAGAGTGTCAAATATTGGGATTTTAAGGATATTAATTGAGATATCTTAGTATAATCCCTGCACCATGGATTCAGCAAACAAAGCTGGAGAGGTCTCATGTGAGAACGGGCAAAGGGAAATGCGTCCAATGCTGCAGTCATGAGACCTAAATTTTCCATGCACATAACCAATGAAGGGAATGACTGAGACTGAAGGTGCCGACAGGCTGCAACCACTTTCAAATGTCTCTTGTCTGTTTAGAGACAGAGTCATGGACACTGAATCTATCTGGAAACCTAAAAGGTGACCCTTCTCTGAGGAATCAAGAAACTCTTTGGTAAATTGATCCTCCAACCATATTTCCGAAGAAACAACACTAGTTGATTAGTGTGAGATTCTGCAGAACGGAGGACTGAGCTAGTACCAAAATATCGTCCAAATAAGGAAACACCGCAATACCCTGCTCTCTGGTTTCCATAAAGCAGGGCACCAAAAACCTTTAAAAAAGATTCTTTGAGTGGCTGCTAATCCAAAAATGGAAAAGCAATGAATTGGTAATGCTAACGCTTGTCTAGAAAAGAGAATCTCAGGAACTGATAATTATCTGAATGAATCGGAATATGAAGGTATACATCCCGCAATTCATTATGGACCTAAAATGTCCTTGCTTAATAAAAGGAAGAACGGTCCTTAAAGTCACCATTTGAAAATTGGTATTCTTACATAAAGATTCAAAATTTTCAGATCCAGAATTGGTCTGAATGGAATTTCCTTCTTTGAGACAATGAATAGATTTGAATAAAAACCCCAGACCTTGTCCCTGAAAAGGAACTGGCATGACTACTCCTGAAACTCCAGGTCTAAAACACACTTCAGGAAAGCCTGAGCTTTAACTGGATTTGCTGGGATACGTGAGAGAGAAAAAATCTTCTCACAGGAGGATTTACTCAGATTCCTATTCGAAACCCCTGAGAGACAATGCTCTGAAACCATTGATTTGGACCGAATTATCCAAAACATTCTTGAAAAAAAACTTAATCTGCCCCCTACCAGCTGAGCTGGAATGAGAGTCGCACCTTCATGCGGACTTAGGGGCTGGCTTTTTGGTTTCTTAAATGGGTTGGGTTTATTCCATTTAAAGAAGGTTTCCAATTGGAAACAGATTCCATAGGGAAGGATTAGGTTTGTGTTCCTTATTTGAAAAAAAAAAAAAAGAACGAAAACAATTTAGAAGCTTAATATTTACCCTTAGGTCTCTTATTACCTTGGAAAGAAGAAATAGCAATCTAGACTTAAAAAGTCATAACAGCATTCCAAGATTTAAGCCTCAAACTCTTGTAGCTAAAAATAGCTAAAGACATAGATCTAACATCACTCTTGATGATATAAAAAAATGGCATCAGAACTGATTAGTACGTTGCAGAAAGCGAACAATACTAAATAAATCAGAATCCAATTCTTGTTGCACTAAATCTCCAACAAAAAAGTTGATGCAGCTGCAACATCAGCCAAAGAAAATGCAGGCCTGAGACGACCTGAATATAAATAAGCTTTTCTTAGATAAGATTCAAGTCTCCTATCTAAAAGAACTTAAGTACTATCTTCCATAGGAATAAAGGTACGTTCATCAAGAGTAGAAATAGCCCCAACAAGTTGAGGATCTTTTCCCAAAACTCTATAGAAAATGCTGGTAAAAAGATACAATTTTTTTTTTTTTTAAACCTTGAAGAAGGAATAAAATAAGTACCCGGCTAATTCCATTCCTTAGAAATCACAAGAAAAATAGCATCAGGAACGGAAAAAAAACTCTGGAGCAACCACAGGAGGTTTAAAAACAGAATTTACTAGTTCTAATATCAAGAGCACTAGTTTCCATGATATCCCAAATAATTAACACCTTTTTTAACAAAGAACGAAAATACTTCATTTTAAATAAATAAGTAGATTTGTTAGTGTCAATATCTGAGGAATGATCTTCTGAATCAGATAGATCCTCATCAGAAGAGGATAATTTATTACATTGTAGGTCATTTGAAATTTCATCAACCTTATGAGAAGTTTTAAAAGACCTTTATATTAATTAGAATGCAGAATAGCAGACAAAAGCCTTCTGAATAGAATCAGAAACAAATTCTTAAAGTTTCATAGGTATAACATGTACATTAAAAGTTGAAGGAACAACAACAGTAAATGTACTATTAACTGATGGATACAATATCTGCATGTAAAAAGTTTATCATACAATGACATTCGGAAGTATAATGCACTTAGCTTTAGTAGAACCGAGATCAGGCAGCAAAGTTCCAACAGATACTTCTGAGGCAGGGTCAGATTGAGACATCTTGCAAAATGTAAAATAAAAAACAACATATAAAGCAAAATTTGTCAATTTCCTTATATGACAGTTTCAATAATGGCAAAAAAATGCAAATAGCATAGCCCTCTGACATAGAAAAAGGCAAGATGCAAAAGCAATGGGGCAAATAAATATTGAAAAACATTTAGCGCCAAGTATGACGCACAACGTAACTGAAAATGTTTCTGGCACCAACCATGTCCGGAAATGACACACTCGCATCACTAACGACGCAACCCTGTGTGAACATCTGCATCAATTACGACACTGGAAATGACTTACTTGCGTCAACAGACGTGCCTTTCGCGCCAAAAAATTCTCATGCCAAGAATGATGCAATAAAGTGTAGCATTTGACGCACCTGTGAGCCTGTCAGCCCGCAATTAGAAACAAAGTAGTCAATTGAAAAAAAGACTAAACCCCAGGTAAAAAATATTTCTCAATATTAACTTCCCCAAATATGAAACTGACAGTCTACAAAAAGGAAATACATGAACCTGACTCATAACAAATATAAGAACAATACATATATTTAGAACTTTATATAAATGCATAAAGTGCCAAACCATAGCTGAGGTGTCTTAAAGGGACAGTTCACCCAAAAACATTCTCCACTTTAAATTGTTCCCAATGATTCATTTTAACTGCTGGAGTGTTTTAAATTGTTTACAAGTATTTATTTATTTATAAAATATTTTACCAGGAAGGATACATTGAGATTTCTCTCGTTTTCAAGTATGTCCTGGGATCACAAAACATTGCATTGATACAATAGGGTACAATAAAATACAAAAACAATAATAATACACAAAATATGCAAACATTTAACAGAGCAGGTAGGACATATTTAATCAACCATGACAGGAGCATTCTGTTTTGAGATATGTAGAGAGGGATCTCTTAAAGGATTTTAGGCTTGGGGAAGTTTTTAAAGTGTGAGGGAGGTCATTCCATAATTGTGGCGCTCTGTAGGAAAAGGAGGATTGAGCTGCTTTCTCTTTTTGTATTGAGGCAAGCTAAATAATGTGCTGGATCGGAGGTTATAGGAGGTGGGAATAGCAGGGGAGAGAATTCTGCTCAGGTAGGGTGGGAGCTTCCCAGAAAGGCTCTTAAAGACAAGGCAGGAAAGATGGAGGGTGCGTCTGGATTCCAGTGATAGCCTGTTTAGTTCTTTTAGCATGTCACAATGGTGGGTCCTGTAGTTACATTGTAGCACAAAGCGGCAGAACAAGTTATACAACGTATTTAGTTTATTAAGGTGAGGTTGCGGAGCAGGTGCCTGTACTATGTCCCCATAATCCAAGATAGGCATCAGCATTTGCTGTACAATCTTTTCCTTTACTGTAGGGCTGAGGCAAGATTTGTTTCTGTACAGGGCACCTAGTTTTGGATAAAGTTTAGAGGCAAGTTTTTCTATGTGGAGTCCAAAAGATAGATTGGGGTCTAACAACATATCTAAGTATTTAAAAGAGTGGACTGCGGCCAGCGTGCAATTGAATTTTGTTTTGATGTGAAGATGGGAATTTTGTAATTTTTGTATTTTAGGTCCCGTTCCAAAGATCATTGTGACCGTTTTGTCAGTGTTTAGGAAGAGTTTGTTTTTCGAGATCCACTTTTCTACCTCTGTGAACTGGTCTTGGAGCACTGCTTCAAGCTGCGGCAGATCAGATTTGTTTGCATAGATTACCGTGTCGTCTGCGTACATGTGTACAGTTGAGGATTTGCAGACATTAGGCAAATCATTTATAAATAATGTGAATAGTAGGGGGCCGAGAATGGAACCTTGGGTAAGTAGTTCCTTTACCCCTATTTTGGCATTTGAAATAGCTGATTTAGCCTGTGGTAGCCCAACCTATTGTGAAAGTTTCTATACTGGAGTATATTCTATTGAATAGCTTAAGTAAACAGCCAGCAGCAGATATTACACTCTCAGTGGGTTGCAGGATAGTTGAGTAATAAAATAATTTTCCATTGTTCTCTCTATATATTGAGCTTTAGTTTTCCAGACAAATATAAGATAAAGAACCAAGTCTTTGTTCATAAAGTGATAACATAATGAGATCTGATATTACCTGAAGCTCAACCCATTGTAATAGGCTGTGGTTTAAAATCACAAACCCAGCTACTTCATATACACAAATACACCTGAAAATGCAATTTCTCATACATTTTATACTCTGCAGCTGGTATAACAAGTCATTGAAAATACATTAATATAAAAACACTTTTACAGTGTACTGTCCCTTTAAGTAATAAAAACATACTTACCAAAAAGACACCCACCCACATATAGCAGTGCAGATAGCCAAACCAGTACTGAAACAGTTATCATTAGAGGTAAGGTATATGAGAGTATATCGTCAATCTGAAAAGGGAGGTATGAGATGAATCTCTACAACCGATAACAGAGAACCTATGAAAAAGACCCCCGTTAGGAAAATCATTGCATTCAATAGGTAATACTCTATACGTCCCTCAGACATTCGCTGCACTCTGAGAGGAATCGGGCTTCAAAATGCTGAGAAGCGCATGTCAACGTAGAAATCTTAGCATAAACTTACTTCACCACCTCCATAGGAGGCAAAGTTTATAAAACTGAATTGTGGGTGTGGTGAGGGGTGTATTTAGAGGCATTTTGAGGTTTGGGAAACTTTGCCCCTCCTGGTAGGATTGTATATCCCATATGTCACTAGCATGGACTCTTGCCAATTACATGAAATAAAAGGAGGCTACGCCTAGACCAAGCAGATCCCGGGATAAAACCGGGCATAGAGACAGAGAAAGTCTTCTCTCCAACATCATGCAAGCACTGAAAGACAACTGAAGACAGAGTCCTCACAGCGTCTGAACATAGAATACAAAAGTATCCAATCACAAAAAATGTGAAACAGACCCAGACGAGAAACCCGAGTCGAGAATACAGAGTCAACATCAGGACGACACAGAGGATACTTGCTAGTAAGTAGAAGCAGCCAACAAGAGAACAGGCTGTAAAAAGCAACCCCCAGACAGAAGGCACGCTCTAGGCAACCTAAGCCGCCAAGATACACTATACAAAGTAAGATCTGCGCTAACCAAGTTATAGTAAAAAAATCCAACAGACACAGGTGATTTTCTCCAAAACACCTTAAAACAGAAATACAGAATACAATGTTGAATGATTAATACCAACAAGGGTATTAAATCAGACAGACTTCTGTGGCGCTATAAAAAGCTAAACTATAAACTATATGGCAATATAAATACTTAGATATGGTATACTCAAATTAACATAGATCAGGTAGAGAAATTAATATATATATACTCTTACGGGGAAGAGGACAAAATTATAGCCCTTAAAATATATCAGTTCAGAAAAGTGTGTCAATAAAATAATGTATTATTTAATAAAAATATTAAAAGACTTCTAAGTGAGTCAAATTCATCAAGTTAGATATTACAATAGTTGTGTGCAATATCAGTTCCAATAATCTGGTATTGCATAAGCAGGACACAATTAATCATACAAAACAATTCATGTGGAAAAAAAAATAAAAGCTGTTTAAGACTTCATAAAAAACAACACACACAAATTTCTATATATAACACACAATATCGGCTCAATAAAAAGTTAAAACAAATAGTCTATATTAGACACTTTACACGAATATAGTGTAGTAAAACTCGAGATTAAGTTTGATACTGAGTTCAGACAGTCCACGTGGTACAGCTGCGAAGGACCAATCCGGAACCCAGCAACTTAAAAGTAACATTCAATGGAAAGATTCTAACGGAGTGCCGTAGCTGTGGTCTGATCCAAAACCGCTAATGCAACTTTCAGAGCAGAGAGAACAAAGGACCAGGCACTACTTCCTCGGGGTACGGATAAAAAAACTTTTTAGAACTAGATGGGGTCAAATTAGGTAAGAAAAAAATAATAACACTTCTCTATGCAGACGATTTATTAGTTTTACTTTCGGATACCAAGAAAAATATCCCTCTCTTGTCACAGATTTTACAGGACTTTGGTAGTTTTTCAGGCTATAAGACAAATACGCAGAAAACTGAAATCTTTTGGCTTAATAAAAATAAAGACTCTTTAAAGTCTATCCCATTTAAGGAGACTAAAGATACATTTATCTATCTTGGCATTACATTTTCTATAAATTGGGAAGAGTGGTATGACTTGAACTATCCTCCCGTCTTCCTAAAAATCAAGCATGATTTAGAAAAATGGGCTAAATTTAAATTATCCCTTACGGGTAAAATAAATCTAATAAAAATGTTACTATTCCCAAAACTCTTATATCTCATGCAAAAACTTCCTATCTTTGTCAAGAGAAAAGATTTAAAGTTATATAATCAAATGGTGACACAATTTTTATGGGGAAAGAAAAGAAGAGATATTTCTTTTAAAAAATTATGCTTTGACAGAATGAATGGAGGACTTGCTATGCCAGATTTGGGGGCCCATTTATCAAAGGGCTTGCGGACCTGATCCGACACTGCGGATCAGGTCCGCAAGACCTCGCTAAATGCGGAGAGCAATACGCTCTCCACATTTAACATTGCACCAGCAGCTCACAAGAGCTGCTGGTGCAACGCCGCCCCCTGCTGACTCGCGGCCAATCGGCCGCCAGTAGGGAGCTGTCAATCAACCCGATCGTATTCGATCGGGTTGATTTCCGGCGGTTCCTGTCCGCCTGCTCAGAGCAGGCGGACAGGGTTATGAAGCAGCGGTCTTTAGACCGCTGCTTCATAACTTGTGTTTCTGGCGAGTCTGAAGACTCGCCAGAAACACGGCCCTTCAAGCTCCATACGGAGCTTGATAAATGGGCCTGATAGAGATATACAACTTAATCTGTGTTGGTAAAATAGCACTAGACTGGTTAACAAGAGCAAATTACTACTCCTCTATAGAAATAGAGGAAACATTGTGTCTCCCCTACTCTCCTATAGCCTTATTACACTGTCATGCAGATAAATATCCTGTAAAAATTAAACAACTTAAAATAATATACAATGTAATAGTAGCATGGAATAAACTAATCAAGCTTCTGGACTCTGATTTCTCATATTCGGAATATTTACCCTTGGTAGGCAATCCCTGTTTTATAGCAGCACTAAATTCTAAAGTATTTAAGGAGTGGTCATTGAAAGGGCTTAAAAATGTACACCAGTTGCTGGACCATACTACAAGTAATTGTAAAAGTTTTGAATCTTTAAAACATGAATTTGGATTAATAAATAATGAATTTTATGCTTATCTACAAGCGCGTCACTACCTGCAACAATTAATATCTAATAACCTGCTAGAAGGAACGGTGGATACTCTAGAGCAGTGGTCCACGAGAAGATGTTGGTGGTCCTTGACACCATCAAGCAGGAATCAATCTCCTCTGATGGTGTCACTACCATCGCGCGGCAACTCCCTACAGTGCCTGACTGGACATCAGCGTAAACCGACGGAGAAGTTAAATTACAATTTTCAAATGAAATTATTTTCTTCTTTGCTAAGGAAGGATTTTTGTTTGAGAATGTACGTCAGCTAAATAGTATAATTATTACAAGTAGATTGCTGATCTTAAAATATTGGAAGTCTAACAAAGCTCCCAGTTTGAGGGAACTTAAACAAAAATTATATAATCAAATTATCTTGGAACAGATTGATATCTCGGTTAGCTCTGAAGCTCTTATAAATAGGTTCTGTAAAAAATTGAAAAATATAATTTTAGATCTCCCAGAAGAAAGTCAGAGGCAACTTAATGAGCCATTCAGGGGGACCACCTTTTTTGAAACAGCAATCACAAACAATGTGTTTCCTAGATAAAGAGGTAATAACAATAGCAATTTGAGGAGGGAGGGGTCTTTTTATTTTATTTCATTCTATATTTTTTTTTGTGTGTGTGTTTGTGTGGTGTCATTAAATTTAATAAGAAAACAACAAGAGGAAATTGTCTGGATTTAGTTTAGTATTCGAAATGTTGTTAAGAGAAAAATCAATGTATTATTTCTACAAGCAACTTTTTTATGGTAATGGAACAGAAAAAACTTGATCTGTTGTACGTCATTTCTATATTAATAACTTGTATTGTTTTTGCTTCGATAATCTTGTTATTACTGTTGAATTATAAATAAATAAATAAATAAAAAAACTTTAATAGAAAAGTTAAAAGTACAACAAAATAGGCAAGACACAAGACAAGGGAGTGTAGAGGTAACGACCTGATGCGTTTTGTGCCCTCTAATGGTGCTTAATCATAGGCTACAGAACAAGAAAAGGGTCACTCATATATAGGGCAATCCATTAACCCTTTCATTGCGGTATTAAAAAACAATCTAAAAAGACATTATGAATAAAAACAAAAACAAACAACAGGATCGATATATGGGAATGAAAAAGTAACCTAACTCATTGTATTACAAGGACATATGGAATATGCTTTCATGATTATATAAACAAATGTCGAAACATCTAAATACAAGGATACTATTAGAATGATACATCTTGACAACCATAAAGGATACAAAGTGGTTAGTTATAAGTACATTACGCAATTGTTTAAAATTAGAATGAGCAAAGTATGATGGCTAGACCTAAAACACTACAAAGGATGGATATATATAGATATATATATATATATATATATAGATATATATAGATATATATAGATATATAGATATATATAGATATATATAGATATATATATATAGATATATATATATATATATATATATATATATATATATATATATATATATATATATATATATATATATATATATATATATATATATATAGATAACGGTCTAGTCATCTATCAAATAATGAATATCACATTCCTTGTTCATACCAATGGGCTGTCCTGAATTTAGTTGAAATGATAGATGTTGAAAGTAGTTGAAATGATTCGCTACGGCTGAGTCTTTACAGTAGTTCTTTACGTCTCTGGCAACCTCGCCAAATCTAATTCTAACCTCACGTGTGGTTTTACCCACGTATTGGCAATTGCAAATATTGCAAGTCAAAAGATAGACAGCAAATTTTGTTTCACAATTAGCATAACATTATATACCAAACTGTGTATTATCAAAACTAGAAGAAAAAGAATCACCTATAATCAAATGGGAACAGGTAGTGCAATCTCTGCTCACACATCTATAGTTTCCTTTTTTGGATAACCAGTCATGGGTAGAAATGTGCGATTCGTTTCGGATCGATTCAGAAATTCGTCCGAATTCGTAAAATTCGGGATTCGGATCGATTTGAATTTCCGAATTAAAATAGTGCCGAATCTACCGAATAAATCCGAATTAGTTTGGATTTATTCAGTAGATTTGGATGGCCATGGATTACACTAGTTTTGTACAGTATATTAGGTTATATCACTCTGCTATGGGTTACACCTAATATACAGTACATATACTAGTCTAATACACAGCACATCCCACCTAACACTTACCGAAATTCTGAATTTCCGAACCGAACCGAATGGAACCAAATTATTTCGAATCCGAATAAATCCGAAACGAACCCGAAACGAATTGATTTGATCCGATTACACTAGTTTTGTACAGTATATTAGGTTATATCACTCTGCTATGGGTTACACCTAATATACAGTACATATACTAGTCTAATACACAGCACATCCCACCTAACACTTACCGAAATTCTGAATTTCCGAACCGAACCGAATGGAAACAAATTATTTCGAATCCGAATAAATCCGAAACGAATTGATTCGATCCGAAATTCAAAAAAATCTGAATTGATCCGAACCGAATTTTTTTGCCATGCACATGTCTAGTCATGGGTACCTGAACTAGCACTGTTTTTAACTAAACTAGGGGCAAGTAATCTAGCCAAGTTTTTTGTTTTTTCAGGAACAAACCTACACGACTTTATAAATGGTTTAAGAACTTTATCCTCTGCCAATATATTATTTAGTCTACACATATAATTCCTTATTGTGACTCTGCAGTGTTCCAAAGAAGTGGGGTCATACCCTCTTTTAATAAGCCTTGCTTTCAGCTCTAATGACTGTTGATCATAAATTAAATCAGACTTGGTATTCCTGTGGAGCCTAATAAATTGACCCCTTGGTATAGCTTTAATAACGTGTTTATGATGCTGTGATGCAGCATGCAAAATTGTGTTGCTTGCAATTGGTTTCCTATATGTTTTGGTAATTATTAGATTTTCAGTAATTTGCAAAGTGAGATCTAAATAATTAATTTGTTGTCTACTTTGTTCACCAGTAAATTGCAATCCTAACTCATTTTGGTTTAAATATGCTAGAAAATTTTTCAAAAAGTTGTCCTTGCCTTCATTTTGAACTATAAGTAGCAAATCATTTATGTATCGAACAAAAAGCACCACTCGCTCCATCCAGGGGTTGTCTGTGGTGTAAATATATGATAATTCCCACCATGCAACAAAGATATTTGCAAATGCCGGGGCAAATTTTGCCCCCATGGCACTAGTCCCCCTTACGTGCAAGTAGTACTAATTTTTGAACATAAAATAATTATGTGAGAGTAAAAATTGTAAGACCTCACCAACATAGCTTCATTTACATGCTTTCAAATCTGTTTCTTTCTCCAAAAAAAATCTCAATCTCAACATCTAGGCATTAGAGCTGTAGAATATTTTTTTGGAGAAAGAAACAGGTTTGAAAGCATGTGAATGAAGCTATGTTGGTGCGGTCTACAGATAGATATAGCCTGATGAAACGTCATTCAGCCGAGAAACGCGTTGCTAAGCAACAATTTTACTTGTTTTAATAAAGTGTTTAATACTTTTAAGCCTTGCTCTGGGACTTTTAATATTTTACACACCCTTTGGGAGATCCACCTGGTTGGGTCTCCTTTATTTGGTGCTACATGTTTGTGAGTGCCTCTGCCAGCGTCTGGAATTGGGACACGAAACCGGAAGTGGTTGGTCGTTAGGAGCCTCGTCTTGGTTACAGCAGTCTCTGCCTTGGGGAGTCAGCCGAACGGCTCTGAAGTTTCAGCTTGTATATTGCACTGGATGTGCAAGGTCCTTTGTGTGTATTTGACCACCATCGTTTTACTATCAGTGTTTGCTTAGAACTTGCTGCACCAAGAGCGCCTCTCGTTTTTTGTCTTCCAGGACTTGTTATTATTATCTTCACTTCTTTGGAGAGAGCTGCCTACGGTCGTCATATGCCGATCACACTTGTTTGGATCACCTATTTGGGACTAATTAAATTTGCTGATTTATTGTATAATAGCCCTTTACTTGTTTAGCGTTATAGCAATCTATCAAGATACAGATTTGTCCATATACCTTGATACTATAGCCCTTATCACATATATTATTTGACACAATATTATACAGCAAGGTAGTATATGGTTATTTATCACTGCCTTTTTTTTTGGCGCACCTCCTATTTAGACACACTTACTTGAAGAAGTCTGTGGTCTAGTGGTTTTTTCCAATCCATTCAACCCAGAAACGAAAGTGCTGGTAAAGACTTAACATAGTGTACCTCTGCAGCCACTGTGGAAGGGACACTATTTTGTGCTGATCGACACCCCAACTGCTGTCAAGGTTGTTGAAGTTGATTCTTGGATCCACTACACAAGGTGCAGGTATTTCGTCTGACCAGTAGGTGATAGAACCGAAACCAAGGTGGTGGGAGACAGCTGACCAGGATGAAAAGTATATTGTGAGAACTCATTTCCAGATACAAAGAGTCCAACTTCACTGACTGAGCCTAAAAGGTATACAGTTCACACAAAAGATCAAACCTTTTGGGAAATATTTATATCCTAAACGTATTTCATGATGTTTGACTATGTCTTCAAGTCACTGGGAGTAAGTGAAGCAGAATTGTCTTACTTGCTTTTATGTCCATTTTTGTTCTGGTGATGTTCCTACTGAAATACAAAAGGTTTCTTTAATATGTTACTTATTAATGTAAGTCTTTGCAGATTCATCAATGATGATCATGAACACCATAACAATCTACCTTGTTTTATTCTCTTTTAGCACACTGTTTGTTTTGCAGAAGCCCGACTGAGACCAGTGAGCTCCTACTGCCACAAAGTGCCTCACCTAAATCACACAGTTTGCCCTGAAAGGTTAATTGTGGCAGATATTATTTGCAACAACACTGAAATAGTTGGTACACTTCATTTTACTGATAGACATGTTACTATCTGCACAGCAGAACAGTCTAGTTGTGGTCAGGAAATATTGGTTATATTCCATAAAAAGAAACAGCATGTTGAGTGGCTATAAAATCATATAAACCAGCTCCTAACTCCCCCGGAAAATCTATCATGCTTCCCACTGAGACTAAGTGGGAATTTGAGAATGGGGAAATGAGTGGGAACAAAACAACCATGTTGCCTTAATGAAATATGTTGCCAATAACACTCAGGGTAAATGTGATGTTTGTATCCAAGCCCCTACCCATCATAAAGGGGGTATTTGTCTTGTAGCTGTAGATATTGATTTGATTCTTTTTAAAACATCTGAGCTCCTAAACTAAAATGTACAACTTGTTTTACCTAAAGCAAAGCTACCTTTCCCTAGGTGGTTTTCCTAGTGGTTTCAAATGCTTTAGACTGGGAAAAGGTAAATCAGTCTGCCAATATGAAGTGTATGACCCTCAGAACTATAGTTTCACTTAAACCAATTCCTCTGATGCTATTATACACAGAGACTATAACTTAAGTGCTTTTGTGTGTTTCCTACTGGGCCCTAAATGTCGTTTTGTATCTCCAGACCTTATCTATCTCCTGATAGTTAGTTAGAAGAACTCCCCTAGGGTTACAATGGGGATTCATTTGGGAGGACTATAATACCACCTACAAGGATTTATATGAACCACCAATATATTAGGCTACTTGCCATTATTATACAAGCCATCCATAAAAGCATATGAAACCCAATAATTTTCTTTTGTGATTCAGTCAGAGTATGGCCCTAAACTACTTACCGACAGCCCAAGTGGGGGGTATGCGGTCTCATAGGAACTGAGTTTTGTACGTATGACTCTGACCAAACCCTGAACATCACACATCAGATTACAAACATACATAAGCTAAAAGGGAATCTGCAAAACATTGATGGTAGTACAGGAAGTCTTTTTAATCACCTTTTTGATTGGCTTCCTAGTGCTGGATGGTTATGCAACTCAATTGTAGATACAATACTTTTTACAGTGTGCTTTATCTTTCTTTGTTGTTGTATACAATGTATCCATAGCCTAGTGGCCATGCTTAAGGACATTTTTGAACTACCTGCAAAAATCACTCCTCTGCTGTATAGTGGAAGCTATTCTCTTGAGATCCACCTTCTGCAGGTCACCAATTACCTTTATTCTTCCATTTAACCCGTTACCTAGCCTTTTGGCTATACTACATCCTATGGATAGTCTTGAGCTATTTTATGGGAACCGCCAATAAATGTAAAAGTGTGAACAATAGTATTCTATCTAGAAATGTACTGGATATATTGTGTTTGCTTTCTTTTACAGTATTATACAGAATGATTGACACTGTTATATTCCTTCATATTTATTCCTTTTTGTTTTATCCTTCAGAGGTGCAGAGGTTTCCCACCTCCCTGTAACTCCTGTTGGCAGATTGCTGTAAAACATAACCTACATACTACTGAAAAAGACTGTTTACGTATGCAAATAGCTGGGGTTCAAGATATCTGTCATCCTTAATGGGGGAGGGGGGATGTTTACTCTGTACCCTATATATGCAGTATTTACTTGTAGTTTAGTTAAGGCCCTCATCAACTGATACTGAATAGCAGCCATGAATAACAGTGTGGACTCTACTATTACTTAGTGAATGCTTCTCTTCATGTATTTTCAGAGTGTTCAAAGGGGGGAATGTTATATATTATTTGCATTTAGCCTGCTTTCCCTAAGTTTCCTACTGTTTTATTAAACTCCATTTTCCTACGATATGTCTGTCACCTAGCATTGTCTGTAGGGAACCCATGTGACATGAAATGTACCAAAAGGGAACTTAGTTTTGCTAAGATAAATTAATCTCATTTGTTTTTTGCTAGCTGTCTTTTGTCCTGTCTCTGCTAGTGGTGTGATTAGCAATGACCAATAATATATTTCTATTATCAAGAAATGATACTAGTATATGAGCATTTATATATAAAGTATATGTAGCAAGAGCTTAGCTTTCCCTTTGTTTGTCTTTAAGGGATTTCCTGCTAGCAGAATAAAGATCAGTCTGTAAAGGGTTTGCAGTTGTCTGCATAGATCAGTCTGGTCTCCATTATTCCTCCACCTGGAACAAACCTGTAAAATTGCTAAATCTCCACATCACCTTTATTGGTAGAGAATTTCACAGCTTGACTTTTCTTGTTGAAGGTGAAATTTCCTTTCCTCTAGCCTACAAGGGAAATCTTTTGTCATGTTGAATTTCCAGGTAATAGTAACATTGATCCTATGTACTATGGCCCCTAAATATATTTAAAAAAGTTAATCATATCACTTTTTAAACATTTTTTATAGAGAAACCTGATCAAATATGGCTAATAATTGCTCAAAACCTAGACTTCCCTTCTGTGTGGTTGCCATTCTTTGATTTTCTTTTCTTCTAATTTTGACTGAAGTACTACATTATATTATACTTTTTTTTTTTTTTTAAGTCTGTGTTATTTTATGAAGTGATTGAAGACATCAGGACATTTAAATAGCCACTATAAAGGACATTAAAGTGATCCAACTAATGCACCACTTCATATTATTGAAGAGCACTTGTTGACTTGAATGAGAGAGTCATTGTACATGTTCTCCCTTGTTCAACAAGCACACGGCCATTGACAATAATGACATTTGAAAAAAATAAAGTTGAATGGCTGGACGAGCAAGGCAAGTTTCATGAAAGTCAAAATTAAACTTTCTTGATTAAGAGAGAGAGAGCAAAAAAAAAAATAAAAAAAATAGAAGTTCCAATTCCCTTCTTTGGCCACATTTACTTAGCTTTCTTGGTATCCCCACAGTTGAGATTTAGCTCCTTCCTCAGATAGATAGCCTAAGGAACATATGCATGCCTGAGCACTATTTGTGAGCAGTGATTATAACAGTATTTCCAATAATGTTATGCACATAGTCTCCAAAATATGTGCACACTCCTGAGCCTTCCTCAGCATGCTTTTATGGAAATGAGCGAAATTAGATGCACTAATAAAGACAAAGTAGAAACGTTTTAAAAACTGCTTGTTCAATCTGAATCATGAACGTTTTATTTTAAGTACCAAGTCTCTTTAAAATCTGAATGATCGAAAATGCATATTAAAAATTCTTTCCTGTACTGCCCAGGATGATTGACAAGCACTGCACTTGTGCAGCTAGTGGAGCTAAGAGCAGGTGGCACAAGGAAGTTATTGTACAATCATAATTGTGAGTGCCAAATGCCACCACTCTTGACTGGCTCATTAATAAATGGTTGAGAGGTTGAGGCACAACTTCAGGATACCGGAAGCTATGACTGGATTTCAAAACCGTGAGTAAGAAGCTCATTCTCTTACAGTTCTCTGTGGATTAAATTTATATTGATAATATTGATTTCGACTTTGAACCTGTTCCTACAAACCTTTGTTTCTAAACCGCGGTCCTCAAGAACCCCCAAAAGGCCTCATTATAGCTGAATCAGTGCACAGGTGAAAAAAATCAGCTGATGGGGGAGAGCAGGTTAGTAACCATGGTTACCGCTCAGCTGATTACTTCACCTGCTATAAACCACTTTACTAAGGTTACTTACGGTTTTATTTTGATATGGTTGGGAAAAAAAATAAAAAACACATAAATTATGCTTACCAGATAATTGATTTTCCTTCTGTATAAGGAGAGTCCACGGCATCATTCCTTACTGTTGGGAAATACTGAACCTAGCCACCAGGAGTAGGCAAAGACACCCCAGCCAAAAGCTTAAATACCTCTCCCACTTCCCCCATCCCCCAGTTATTGTGCCGAGGGAATAAGGAACAGTAGGAGAAATATCAGGGTATAAATGGTGCAAGAAGAAAAACATAATTTAGAGGGCTGCCCATTGGAGAACACAGGCGGGGGCCATGGACTCTCCTTATACAGAAAGGAATTAAATTATCTGGTAAGCATAATTTATGTTTTCCTTCTTTTTTTTTTTTTTTTTTTTTTTTTTATTAAATATTTTATTAGTGAAGTACATCATTTCGTACATAAAAAATCATAATATTCATCATTATATCTGATTATATATGTAACATTATAAAAACATCTTTTATGAAATTAAATATGACAGAAAAAAGATAATCATTTATCTAAAGACAGCTTTCAACTTTCATATTCTGCCTTCTAGTACTTCACATTTTATATTATTTCTAGGAAAAAGGAAAATCAAATAACCAAATGGGGATAAGACAAAACAAACGAACAGATAGACGAAAAAAAAAAAAAAAAAAAAAAAAAGGAGGGGGGAAACCATTAATGGATTGACCCCTGCCATACCCCCGGGACCCCTCCTCAGCCCCGCTGACCATTCTCACTTCACCTATTTTGATCTTCTATCCACTGCTGTGGGAGAATCTCTCCCACGATCAGTGAAAGGAACGCTGTAGAATTTGTTAGAGGGGCGATGAATTGTTTCTGTGATGCCAATGGCCACTTTTGAATTAACTTTAACCATTTCACGAAATATCTCTTGAGATATTTCTCTGATACTAATTTTTTGTCATATAGTTCTATCCTCATTTGCAATCTAATTGCACTTGCGAGTTCAGCTATACTCGGGGCACTTACCAACTTCCATTTCTTGAAAACTAACATACGGGCCGCTAGGATAACGGCATTAATCAACTGTTGATCCCCGAAACATGTCTGATCATGGCACAAAAAAAAATCTTTCTGGGGGTGAGTTCGCAGCTATGCTGCAAATATCTATTCAACCAAAAATTAACTTTCCCCCAGAATTGTCTAATCTTGGGGCATGACCAGAGACAGTGCAACATATCTGCCTTATCAGCACAGCATTTAAAGCACCTATATCTTGGCTCGTCACGCGCCCATTTATTCATTCTTTCTGGTGTTAAATAAAAATTATTTAATAGTTTCATGTGAGCTTCCCTCCAACCAATCTTGGTTGTAGTTGCCTCACATAGACTTAGACTTTTCTTTATATCAGATTCTTGTAAATTAGTGAAATATCTTTGGAAGGTCTCTTTAATTCGAGATAGATGTATATCCCCCAATTTAGAATATAAGGCCTCATACCAGAAAGTAATTGATCTAACACCAGCTTTATATAATTTGAGACCTGGCTCTATCTCATTTAAACTCCAATTTTGTGTGTCTGAACACATTAATGATGATATGAAACTTCTGGCCTGGAGGTAGGCAAAGAAATTATTTGAAGGAAGATTATATTTATATATCACGCTATACATTTGAATTATATTACTATCCAACCTAAGAAGCTGCGAGAAATATGTAATACCTTTAATATGCCATTCTTTGAATACCCCATTATATATACCTGGGGAAAATGTGGGGGTCCCAATAATGGGTAGAAACCGGGATTTCTGGAAGTCTACTCCCATCATCCTACAGTATTTCTGCCAGGCTAATATAATATTTGAAAATGTAATTAATTGTTTAATATTAGAGGGTAGTTTGGCACGTACATGATGCAGAACTGCTTTCAGACTAAAGGGTGCAATTAAATCAGACTCAATGTCAAAATATGTGACATACTGTGCTTCCGTCAGCCAGTCTGCACCGTATTTAGCCAACGTAACCCAATTATAGTATCTTAAATTTGGTAACGCCATGCCACCAAATTTTTTAGGAATAGACAATTTCTCAATTGACAGGCGTGATTTCTTATTACCCCAGATAAATGATGTGCATGCTCGATTATATAGAACTATATCCTTTTTAAGAATAACCAGAGGTATATTTTGTAGTAAAAATAAGATCCGAGGGAACAGGATTGTTTTAATCAACATAATTTTTCCTGAGAGAGAAAGATAAAGTATGTTCTACTTTTGGAATTCAGCCTCTAGGTTCACAAACATTTTAGTATAATTTAGGCCATACCATTCCCCTGGGTCTCTACCTACGAATATCCCGAGATAATTTATATTATCTACCTCCCTGAAAGGGTGAAGAGTATAGCTATATTTATTTTTGTTGATCCATAAGATCTCAGATTTCTGAGCATTAATCTTGTATCCAGTGAACTTACTAAAATGCATAATTATCTCCATACTTTTTGGAATATTTATACTGGAGTCTTTAATAAAAAGCATAATGTCATCAGCATATAATGTTATGACTATATTCTGCTTGCCCAACTTAATACCCTCCATTTCTTTCCTGAGAAGTACAGCCAATGGTTCGAGCGCGAGGTTAAAAAGTAAGGGGGATAATGGGCACCCCTGCCGGGTTCCTCTCTGCAGAGTTATATATGACGATAGTTCCCCGTTAACTAAAAGTTGTGACCTAGGTTCCTTATATATTAGTTTAATTGTATCAACAAAGTTACCCTGGAATCCAAATTGGGCAAGAGAAGTAAGCAAATGGTCCCATATAATGGAATCAAACGCCTTCTCTGCGTCTATCGCGATCAAGGCCATGTCTGGCAAAGAGTGAGAGCCTATTCTGTGAATTTTATTGTAATAGTAATCAAGTAAAGTAAGGACTCTACGCATATTTTTTGCTGGGTTCCTAGAAGGCATAAAACCTGTCTGGTCCGGGCTGATTAAATCTCCGATAACCATCTTCAGTCTATTTGCTATGATGGACATGAATATTTTATAGTCTTGATTAAGAAGGGATATGGGTCTATATGAACCCATATCCTCTGGAGGTTTCCCTTTCTTGTAAATTAATGAAACTATTGAGTCTGTAAAATATAGTGAATGTTTATTATTCTGTATATAATACTTGTTGAACAGGCTACCTAATGTTTCTGCCACTTCCAATTTCATTATTTTATAACACTCTGCAGAAAGTCCATCCGGACCTGGGGCTTTCCCTGCTTTAGTCTTCTCTATGGCCGTAATTACCTCTGCTGTAGTTATTTCTAAGTTTAGTTTGTCCAATGCGTCTTTAGTAATTTTCGGTAGTTTAATTTTCTTCCAAAAATTCTGTTTTGCCATGTTGTCTATTGTTCCCTGAGAGTATATAGTCTGGTAATACTTAAAAAATGCTTCTCTAATTTCTGAGGCTTTTGTATAGGTCTCATTTTTATATTTTATTAAAGAGATCATGTTCCTATTCTTCCTAAATTTTCTAATTTTAACCAAATGTTTGGCCGAAATTCCTTGAAACCCCTGGAAATAGCTTCTAGATTTAATATCTTCCAGTGCCCATTTATTATTTAAAAAGGCCTCCTGTTCTTCTTTAGCCTGTGTATACTTATTCCATGTGTTATTGCAGGGGTTATTTATATAGTTTCTATATGTATTTCGCAGCTGATTAGATAATTGGGTCTCTCTAGCTAGCTGTTTCCTCTTGAGTTTTACCATATAATTCTTAATATCCCCTCTTAAGACCGCTTTCCCTGCTTCCCAGAATATTTCTATTTTATGACTGTATGTATTATTCAAATTTTGATATTCTCTCCATCTCCCTTTTAACCAGTTGCAGAAATGACTATTATTTATCATATATCCTGGGAAGCTAAATGTATTCGCATGCGGCCCTTCCTGCACATTCAGTTTAAAGTTGATACTAATAATTGCATGATCTGATAACGTAAAATCATATATCTGAGATATAATATCTATCTTCAGTAAATGCTCCTCTATTAAAAAGAGGTCAATTCTAGAAAAGTTCCAATGTGATTTCGATTCACAGGAATATTCTCTCATGTCTGGATGTTGTGTTCTCCAAATATCTTTTAATTTTAGTGATGCACAAAATTCTCTAAAAAATTTAGCCTCCTTCCTATATTTTGAAGCACTCTTTTGTCGGAACCTGTCTATTTCAGGATGTAGCACCATGTTGAAGTCCCCTGCTAATATTATATTCTGCCCTAAATAAGGAATTAATTTTTGTTTGATACTGCCCCAGAAATCCCTATCAAATTCATTAGGCCCATAAACGTTGCAGATTGTCCATATTTTGTGTGATGTTTCGATTTGAACAATCAAAAATCTGCCGGCTGTATCAATTTCTTTACTTATTACTTTATATGTAATCCTTTTACTGAATATAATTGCGACCCCCCGCTTTCTGTGTGTGCATGGTGTTGCTATTATTTCATTCACCCAATTCGCTCTAAGTTTTGCTATCTCGTCTTCCTTTAGATGCAGTTCCTGTAAAAGTATTATATCTGGATCTAGTTTCTTAATTGATTTTAAAATACCTTTGCGCTTTGCTGGAGATGACACACCTCCAACATTCCAAGAGATAAAATTTAAATTTCTACTCATCTAAGAATTATGGTTATCTTACTATTTAGGCCAGCCCGCCTCTAGAGGGGTACCCGGGGGTAGGCGGGGAAGAAGAAAAAAAAAAAAAAAAAAAAAAAAAAAAAGGGGGGAGAGAGGAAAAAGAAAGGGAAAAAAGGGGGAAAACCACAACCTATAACAAATAAAACCTGCATCCATTCACTACCCAAGCTAACTATATCTATGCAAGCTGGTAGTTTTCCTTCACTGCCACTCATTACATATCTCTTTGCTATCTTGATCCTAACTGTGCTGGTATATTTACCTGGTTACACCTTAATATTCTTTGTTTTACAGTATGTCTTAGCTTCTTCTGGGGTATTTAGCAGATTTTGCCCTTCTTTCTCTTCTATAGCTATTCTTGCTGGATACCTGAGGCTAGCCTTTATACCTGCTTTAATAAGGGCAGAGCAATATGGTGACATTTCTCTTCTTCTAGCCGTCGTATCGGTAGAGAAGTCCTGGAATAATAGAACTTGTGTACCTTCAATAATGAGTGATTTAATCTTTCGGTACTGCTGCATAACCCTGATTTTATCTTGGAAACACAGGTATCTAATAACTATCATTCTAGGGCGTTTTTTATTATCTGCATCTGACCTACTTGGACCGACCCTGTGTGCTCTTTCTACCGCCAGTTTATCTCCCTGTAATTCCAAGCCTAATAGCCTGGGTAACCTAGTGGAGGCAAATTGTATCAGATCTGTAAATTCGCTATTTTCTGGCAAGCCCACCACCCTCACATTGTTTCGGCGCGATCTATCTTCAAGATCGTCAACTTTATTTTGCAAAGTTTTAATGGTATCTGTAAGTTTTTGGTTACTTGCTTCCTGTACAGTATATAGATCTTCTAACTCTGATATTCGAGTCTCTGCCTCTGTCAGTCTACTGGAGAACTGCCCAGACAGATCTTTTTTCAATGACTCAAGTTGTGGTACAATCAGCTCTGCTAACTGATTATTCGTAATCTGTATGTCTGTGCTGGCGGTGGCCATCATGGACGTCTCCAGCATCTGCTACTGCATCATTTAAGGGCTTGTTGCCTTTCTTATCTCTCCTGATGGGCATAATTGGGGATCTTTGTTTCATATTAGTCATATATCTTTCCATGAAGTGTCGTGAGTAAAAGAAAAAAAAAATGACTACAAATGGTGAGTCTTGTATATGCCTATATACCTATAAGCATGTATGTGCACTAAATGTGAGTGAAAAGTGAGAAGAGAAAAAAAAAAAAAAAAAAATTGAGGTTATGTGACCTCTATCTTAGAGTGCAAATTCAAAACGGCTCCTCCCCACGAAGCCTTTACAGTTTCAAACAATCTTGTGTGTATGTGTAAAAGGCCAAAACAGAAGTGCTTTACTTTTTAAGGGAATTATATGTTTTCACACCCCCATACCTATTATGCTAATTGTGTTTATGCTTATATCGTCAGATTGATATGTTACTCTTTCAAAAACGAAAAACTAACAAACACAAAACCTCAACAGATCTACTTTGCAGTAGCATTTGCTAGTAAAAATCAGTAGTTGTATACTCACACCTGGCGCTAGAATTAGGTATGACAGCAATTGTAGACAGCCACATATATATAAAATCAATGACAGAAACACAAAGCAGAAATATACAGGTAAACAAAAAAGAAATATATATCAGCAGATCAACTGGGTCAAAGTCCTTTGCCTCCTTGCATACACTATAAGGAAATCCTCTTCACTCAGACTGTGCCACTCTACTCTTTATCACTGCAAAACGGTGCTCTCTTTCTCCAAGTGTCTTATTGCCTCTTGCTAAGGACCAGGAGGCAGATTTGCAGTAATCAAGGTATAGATAAATATAGATAGTTACTGTCTCATAATATTTTTGGCAGTATAATCCTTTGACCCTTTATTTAAACCTCAGATAAAGTTGAAACCTCTGTGTCCACCAGGTAGATTATAAACCTGCACGCCTTTGCCTTTGCTACATGCAGCAAACTAGGGTGTACCAACAGCCAGACAAACAGGATAACAAGCCTTCAAAAATTGTTAAAGAAAACGGTTGTTTGGCTTCCTTTAGCTTCTATAGGCCTCCCAGCTGTAATCTCAGTAGACCCTTAGTATATGCACCAATTATAGTTAGTTACACTGTATCCTTTGAGAGATATATAATTAGACCTTCTGAGCTTGACAAAACGTAACAAAATGTTCTCAGAGGCAAAGATAACTTTATCAAAGCAGCTGACTGTTAAAGTTGCATTGCTGTATATAGGCCTCCTCACCCATCGGTTAAACACCAGATCTTCGGATATGCCATTGCTTGTGTACAAAGATTGATAAGTGTATCTTTAAATCATATGCAGAGACACAATATCTGTTATAGTCTTAGTACATCATATATCTCCATATGTCTCCTTGTGCCTCTCAGCTTGCGTGAGGCTTACAACATACAGTGCTGGCTTATATGCTGTTTTATAATGAAATTGTACTTGCGGTTTTTCTGCCTCAGGGCTTGCGGCTCATGTGTTCCGTCACCCTCACACGGACGTCGATCCAAACGAGACACCTCCCGTTCACGCCAACCTCCCGTGGGGCCGAAAATGAGTCAGTTCCTGTTGTGTTTGCCGCACTTGTCACGCTTACGTTTTAGTAAGGACCTGGGCTGGAACCGGCACCTTCCTCCTCTATTGCTGCACCGCGTCAGCTGAAGGGGTTCCTCCACCGGCTTTTCCTCTGCCAGCAAGAGTAAGTGAATGGATGCGGTCAGTACCACCTGACCTTGGCGGTAGACGCCGGCTTCCGTAGCGCTCCGTGAACTCTGTCTCCCCTAGGCATCCGCAATCAGAGCTGCCAATGGGGACCAGGAGCTGGGGTGATGCAAAAACTCTCTGCTGCTTGGTGCGCAGAGCTCAGAGCGCGCGTGTGTTCTCTCACGCTCCTCCCCGGAAGTCCCCCAATTTATGTTTTCCTTCTTAATATGCCGTGGACTCTCCTTATATTAAGAATTTATGTTTTCCTTCTTAATATAAGGAGAGTCCACGGCATCATTCCTGGTGGGAAAACTATACCCAAGCTCTAGAGGACACTGAATGATAACGAGAGGGACAAAAAGAGAGGCGGGCCTTAATCTGAGGGCACCACAGCCTGCAAAACCTTTATCCCAAAAGCTGCTTCAGCCGAAGCAAAAACATAAAACTTGTAAAATTTAGAAACAGTATGTAAGGAGGACCAGGTAGCTGCCTTACAAATCTGATCCATGGTGGCGTCGTTCTTAAAGGCCCAAGAGGAAGCCATTGCTCTAGTAGAATGAGCCGTAATCCTCTGAGGAGGTTTATGTCCTGCTGTCTCATAAGATAAGCGGATAACACTCCTTAACCAAAAAGATAAGGAAGTCGAAGAGACCTTCTGACCCTTACGCTTCCCGAAATAGACAACAGACAAGGAAGAAGTTAGTCTAAAATCCTTAGTAGCCTGAAGATAGAATTTAAAAGGAGTGAACCACGTCCAAATTATGAAGCAAACGTTCCTTTGAAGAAGAAGGATTGGGACACAAGGAAGGAACCACAATCTCTTGATTGATGTTGCAGTCTGAGACGACCTTAGGAAGAAAACCTAACTTAGTACGTAGGACAGCCTTATCAGAATGGAACACCAGATAAGAAGGCTCACATTGCAAGGCAGAAATCTCAGATACTCTGCGTGCAGAAGCAATAGCCAGTAGAAAAAGAACCTTCCAGGACAACAATTTAATGTCGACTTCATGCATAAGCTCAAACGGAGCCCGTTGCAAAACCTTAAGAACAAGATTCAGACTCCAAGGAGGAGCATTAGATCTTAACATAGGTCTGATCCTTATCAGAGGCTTAACAAAGGACTGTACATCTGGAAGCTCCGTGAGCCTCTTGTGCAGTAAAACAGAAAGGGCCCAAATCTGTCCCATCAGGCAACTGGCAGAAAGGCCCTTCTCCAGTCCATCTTGGAAAAATGATAGGATCCTGGAAACCTTAACTTTATGCAAGGAAAATCCACCCTCTTCACACCAGAATAAGTAGGTTTTCCACACCTTATGATAGATGGGATGAGTAAACTGTTTACAAGCTTGAAAGAGTATCAGTAACTCTCAGAAATACCTCTCTTGGCTAGGACTAAGCGTTCAATCTCCACGCAGTCAGCCTCAGAGAATCTAGATTTTGATGAACAAAAGTACCTTGTTCTAGCAGATCCCTGTGACAAGGTAACTTCCACGGAAGAGATGATGACATCCCTACCAGATCCGCGAATCACATCCTTCGCGGCCACTATGGAGCAATCAGTATCACTGATGCCTGCTCCTGCTTGATGCGAGCCACTACATGAAGAAGGAGTGGTAAAGGTGGCAAAAGGTAAATTAGACAATCTCCAAGGCACTGCTAATGCATCTATTAGCTCTGCCTGAGGATCCCTGAACCTCAACCCATATCTGGGTAGCTTGGTATTGAGACGGGACGCCTTGAGATCCATCTCCGGCATCCCCCACCTGTTGCATATCTCCACAAACACCTCATAATGGAGAGATCATTCCCACGGATGAAAGGATTGTCTGCTGAGAAAATCCGCTTCCCAGTTGTCCACACCCGGAATGTGGATTGCTGACAGCGAACAGCTATGGGCCACCGCCCACTCCAGAATCCGAGATACTTCCCTCATTGCTATGGAACTTCTCGTTCCCCCCTGGTGGTTGATGTAAGCCACTAAGGTTATATTGTCTGATAGGAATCTGATAAACTGGGGCGAACCCAGAAGGGTAAGCCTTCAAAGCATTGAAGATTGCCCTAAGTTCTAGAATGTTGATCGGGAGGGAGCATTCCTTCTGAGTCCACTGGCCCTGTGCCTTCTTGACACTCCAAACAGCTCCCCATCCTGATAGACTTGCGTCCGTAGTCAAAATCTCCCAGGATGGTTTTAAGAAGGATATCCCTTAGGGATAGATGATCTGGACAGAGCCACCAAGAGAGCGATTCTCAAGACCGGTTGTCCAGAGAAATCTGTTGAGACAGATCCGAATGATCGTCATTGCACTGCTTCAGCATGCACAGTTGCAACAGTCTGAGATGGAACCTGGCAAGGGGAATGATGTCCATGCTGGACACCAGGAGACCAATCACCTCCATACACTGAGCCACAGAGGGCCTTAAGGAGGTCCAGAGGGCAAGACATGCTGAAGCTAGCTTGCAACATCTCTGGTCTGTTAGAAATATCCTCATGTATATGGAGTCTATTAGACATGTGCATGGCGAAAAAATTCGGTTCGGATCGATTTTAGAATTTTTCGAAGTTCGGTTCGGATCGATTCGAATTCGGAAAATTCTGAATCGATTAGTTTCGGATTTGAAGAAATTTGGCTAGATTCGGTTTGGAAACTCTGCATTTCGGTAAGTGTTAGATGGGATTAGACTAGTATTATACTGTATATTAGGTGTTAACCTAACATACTGTACAATACTAGTGTAATCCAATGAATTAATTCGGTTCGATTCGGAAAATTCAGCAGAATTTTAATTCGGAAATTCGGTTCGAATCGCTGAATTTCCGAATCGAACCGAACCGAATCGCACATATCTAGAGTCTATTATAGTACCCAGGAATTCCACCCTGGTGCTTGGTATAAGAACTATTTTCTAGGTTTATCTTCCATCCATGAGATCAAGAAGATAGAGGAGAGATACTGAATGGTCCTCCGCAAGACAAAAAGATGGTGCTTGTACCATACTATCGTCCAAGTAGGGAGCTACTGCTATACCCCAGGTTCTGGCAACGGCTAGAAGAGCCCCTAGAACCTTCATAAAAATTCTTGGAGCAGTAGCTAGACCAAATGGAAGTGCAATGAACTGGAAGTGCTGGTCCAGGAAAGCAAACCTTAGGAACTGGTTCTTGTGTATTGCAACATGAAGGTAAGCATCCTTTAGATCTATAGTGGTCATGTCCTTCCTGAACTAAGGGAAGGATGGACCCTATCGTCTCCATCTTGAGCGAGGGGACATTTAGAAATTTCTTTAAGCACTTTAGGTCCAGAATCGGGCATAAAGTTCCCTCCTTCTTTGGGACCATGAAAAGGTTTGAATAGTATCCAAAAACTATTTTTGCAATAGGCACAGGACAATTACTCCTAAGGAGGACAGATCCCGCATGCACCCCAGAAAGGCTTCCTTCATTTCTGGCCTGGAAGACAGGATTGAGAGGAGAGATTTGCCCTTGGGTGGATGCGACTTGAAACCTATCCTGTTATCCCTGAGCTATGACCTCCAGGAACCATGGATCCTGCACGTCCTGAACCAAGCATCTGAAAAGAGCGACAGTCTGCCCCCTACATGATCCAGAGATGGATCATGGGCCGCCCCTTCATGGCGATTTTTTATCTTGCGGTAGGAAGGCACCCTTGTCCCCTGAAACCATGAAGATAATGGAGTCCAGGCCTGGACCAAATAAAACCTTTCCCTTAAAGGGAAGAGAAAGAAGTCTGGACTTAGAAGTAATATCTGCAGACCAGGACTTCAGCCAGAGCACCCGAAGAGCCTGAATCGAAAAGCCAGAAGCCTTAGCATTTAGGTGAATAATCTGCATGTTTGCATCACAGATAAAAGAATTAGCAATCCTCAAGGCCTTAATACTTTCCTGGATAACGTTGAGGAGACCCTCCACCTCGATTAAATCCGATAAGGAGTCGCACCAGTAGGTAGCTGCTCCAGCAACTGCAGCAACCGCTGCTGCCAGTTGAAACAAATATCCTGTATGTTGAAACATCTTTCTTAGAAGAGTTTACATCTTTTTATCCATCGGCTCTCTGAACAATGAGCTATCCACAAGTGGGATAGTAGTGCATTTGGCAAGTGTGGAGATAGTGCCATCCACCTTAGGGACGGAACCCCACAACTCCAATTGAGAGTCCGGGAATAATTTTTTAAAAGAAGACGAAGGGGAAAAGGAAGATCCAATTCTGTCCCATTCATTCTTAATAATGTCCGCCATCTTTACAGGCACAGGAAAAGTCCTCGTAAACTCTGTCTAATTTAGGAATCAAAGGTTCATCAGGCAGCTTGGCCTCTGGAACCTCTAATGTAGACAGGACTTCCTTTAGAAGAAAACGTAAGTGTTCAGTCTTAAATCTAAAGGCTGTTTCCTCCGCAGCAGGAAGCTTAGAGGCAGCAGACTTCATCCCAGAAAGTTTATTCTCTGAAGCATCAGAGTGCAACTCATCCTCGGATAACTGAGACAGAGCAGTAAAATCCAATAAATCACATGATGACTCCAGGGCAGGAGAGCCATGTTTAACCTTTTGCTTGCGTTTGGCAGGGCAAGGTAAAGCACTGAGGGCCACAGACACCGCCATTTGTAACTGCGCAGTAAAATCTGGCGGTTAAAGGCCCCCTCCGGATGGAGGATCAAGCGTGATATGGGAAGTTGCGTGTGTAGAAGGAGATAAATGTTGGGTATGCGACCTCATGGGACGGGCATACCAAAGTCTTCTCACAATATAAACAAGTATTACTATTTGGAACAGAGGGAGTACCCTCTAATATATCAGAATCCTCCATAGCTTAAGCTAATAACAGCAGGACACAGAAAATAAACCAACAATCTTTATTTCTCAAAAACGGCACTCTTATACTCCCAATGGCTGGGGCACTCACCACCTCCTAGACCCAGACAATACAGAGAAATAGCGTCTTCTCTGACAGCCAGCTCTGTCAGGAAAGAGGAAATGAAAGTGAGACTACTCCCGGTCACATGGCGCGCAATGCAGGACAGCCCCTGCTTTGAGAAAAAGGACACCAAGCTAAAAGCTGTGCAGCACTCAAAGTGAAAGTAAAAACCTGTGCGTTCCAGCCCTATAACAAAAAGCCTATGAGCCCAATAAAATCTTACACATAAAGCAGCATAAAAATCAAAGCATCACATTTGATTAATCCCCACTGTTTAATAATCCCCCTCAGGAGATATTAACCCATGATTCTATTAAGATAAAAGGAGCCACACTTGACCCTGTCTTCTAGCATTTTTAACATATAAAAAAATTGAAACGATTTTACCAAAATCCATGCTGTGGAACAGAAACACAGCCTCTCAAGTGTGACAGTCTTGTAGCATCGCTCCTGACATTGACTTGAGTCAGAAAACAAGCAGGCAGTGAAACTCGTCAACACTGATTGCTTAGGAGCTTTTAGCAGGCAGTCTGGATGGGTTCGCAGAAAGACTCTCCCTGCATCTCCAGACTAACTTTCATCGATGCTCTGACTGAGAGGCTGACAAGACTACTTAAAAATCCAGTCCCATATCGAAGGGCAGATACCCTTCCTAAGGAACTACTCTGAATTCTTCTGACACTTCTCTGCCATCCTCCTGTGACGAAAGGCAAATAATGACTGGGGGATAGGGAAAGTTGGAGAGGTATTTAAACCTTTCGCTGGGGTGTCTTTGCCTCCTCCTGGTGGCCAGGTTCAGTATTTCCCAACAGTAAGGAATGACGTTGTGGACTCTCCTTATATTAAGAAGGAAATATATATATATATATATATATATATATATATATATATATACAGGGAGTGCAGAATTATTAGGCAAATGAGTATTTTGACCACATCATCCTCTTTATGCATGTTGTCTTACTCCAAGCTGTATAGGCTCGAAGGCCTACTACCAATTAAGCATATTAGGTGATGTGCATCTCTGTAATGAGAAGGGGTGTGGTCTAATGACATCAACACCCTATATCAGGTGTGCATAATTATTAGGCAACTTCCTTTCCTTTGGCAAAATGGGTCAAAAGAAGGACTTGACAGGCTCAGAAAAGTAAAAAATAGTGAGATATCTTGCAGAGGGATGCAGCACTCTTAAAATTGCAAAGCTTCTGAAGTGTGATCATCGAACAATCAAGCGTTTCATTCAAAATATTCAACAGGGTCGCAAGAAGCGTGTGGAAAAACCAAGGCGCAAAATAACTGCCCATGAACTGAGAAAAGTCAAGCGTGCAGCTGCCAAGATGCCACTTGCCACCAGTTTGGCCATATTTCAGAGCTGCAACATCACTGGAGTGCCCAAAAGCACAAGGTGTGCAATACTGAGAGACATGGCCAAGGTAAGAAAGGCTGAAAGACGACCACCACTGAACAAGACACACAAGCTGAAACGTCAAGACTGGGCCAAGAAATATCTCAAGACTGATTTTTCTAAGGTTTTATGGACTGATGAAATGAGAGTGAGTCTTGATGGGCCAGATGGATGTGCCCGTGGCTGGATTGGTAAAGGGCAGAGAGCTCCAGTCCGACTCAGACGCCAGCAAGGTGGAGGTGGAGTACTGGTTTGGGCTGGTATCATCAAAGATGAGCTTGTGGGGCCTTTTCGGGTTGAGGATGGAGTCAAGCTCAACTCCCAGTCCTACTGCCAGTTTCTGGAAGACACCTTCTTCAAGCAGTGGTACAGGAAGAAGTCTGCATCCTTCAAGAAAAACATGATTTTCATGCAGGACAATGCTCCATCACACGCGTCCAAGTACTCCACAGCGTGGCTGGCAAGAAAGGGTATAAAAGAAGAAAATCTAATGACATGGCCTCCTTGTTCACCTGATCTGAACCCCATTGAGAACCTGTGGTCCATCATCAAATGTGAGATTTACAAGGAGGGAAAACAGTACACCTCTCTGAACAGTGTCTGGGAGGCTGTGGTTGCTGCTGCACGCAATGTTGATGGTGAACAGATCAAAACACTGACAGAATCCATGGATGGCAGGCTTTTGAGTGTCCTTGCAAAGAAAGGTGGCTATATTGGTCACTGATTTGTTTTTGTTTTGTTTTTGAATGTCAGAAATGTATATTTGTGAATGTTGAGATGTTATATTGGTTTCACTGGTAAAAAAAAAAAAATTGAAATGGGTATATATTTGTTTTTTGTTAAGTTGCCTAATAATTATGCACAGTAATAGTCACCTGCACACACAGATATCCCCCTAAAATAGCTATAACTAAAAACAAACTAAAAACACTCCCACTCGCTATTAGGATAAGGACCAGGGTGCAGAAAATTCCAAATAACAGTCCAGAAATTGCACTCTCTGGATTTAATTCACAGCAAACTTTATTGTGAACGTTTTGTTCAAAAAGTGAACAAAACAGTGTTTAAATGGAAATACAAGACCCTCCCATATCCCCTGCAACCAATCACAAATCAGCATCATTGCATATAGGTGATAGTATCAACACATATGTTTATGTATTAGTGTACATAAACATGTCAATCATATCAGGATATGTAATCCATATCATAAGTGCAAATCATATTCATAATCTTAATAAAATATACAGTGCATATATCTAGTGATGAATTACACAATATATACATGTAAAAAAAATACATCCAGGAGACAGATCATCGCAATTGTTAATGTCATTAATGTTGTAATACCACGTCCGGCTGTATGGCTCAAAACATCCATGATTACATCAGGAAAACATAAAAAACAAGACCCACCTTGTATAAAAACCTGCTACGCAAACAAGATCCAATCCATATTATTCTTCTTTTCAAACATTTCCTGAAGCTGTATAGTTGTGATCTCCTGTTTGGAATTATTCCTCACAACTCTACACATCTGTGCTTTTGGTGTTGCTTTAAGTTTATGACAACTCCAAGATCATCATGTACAGGCGGTACATTGATGATGTCTTTCTTATCTGGAGAGGTGATGAGGACAGCCCGATGTCTTGGTTTGAATCTTTGAATGGATTGACAACACCTGTGAAGTTCAAAATGGTACATGATAAAAGTCAAGTGGATTTCCTAGACCTAAGGATCTTTAAGGAGGGGATTAAACTAGAAACCATGATTACCATAAACCTACAGACAGGAACTCGCTGCTATTAGCAAATAGTTGTCACCTACCATCCCTTATTAAAGCAATACCAAAAGCACAGATGTGTAGAGTTGTGAGGAATAATTCCAAACAGGAGATCACAACTATACAGTTTCAGGAAATGTCTGAAAAATTCTTACAAAGAGGTTATACCATTAAAAGGGCGCAGAGGGCAGCTAATGAGTGCAATAGGAATGATCTCCTTGTAGATCAATGGAAGGAAACCTTGAAAACACGGATGACATTTGTCACCACATATACCCCTGCGGTTGATGTGCTGGCTAAATCAGTTTCATTGGAGTCTACTGAAGACGGACGCAACACTACCTTTTCAGACAATGGAACCCCGTAGGATGGGCTTTAAAATAGGGTCAGAATTTATATATATATATATTCTGTATATATACACACACACACACATATACAGGTGGCCCTCGGTTTACGCCGGTTCAATTTGCGCCGTTTCAGAATAACAACCTTTTTTTCAGTCATGTGACTGCTATTGAAAAGCTTTAGAAAGCAGTGCACTAATTAAAATAGCCAGTAGGTGGAGCTGTCCGCTTGTTTTGCAGCAAAGTGATGCAACTTAACAGACTGAAATTAATCTGTGTACACAGAGCAGACATTAGCTATCGAGAAATAAGATTTAGCAGCCACTTCAATATTATCTTCCTGTCCAGCTGCTTGAGGTGAGGGTACCTAACAACTTATTAATGACTGCAGATTGAAATGCATAGAATAGGTGCAGACCCAATATTATCTAACATGCTAACAATGCAGAGAACTGATTGCAGAAAAATGCAAGTAAAAAAACATTTATTTTCATTAAACTTAGTTTGATAATGATGCAGTCTGTTGTGTGATTATTTAATTAGGTGCTGTTAGCAAATGTTTTTGTTCATTAAACTTAGTTTGATGATGATACAATCTATATTATTAGGTTTATAATGCTGTTTAGCATTTAAAGTCTTCATTTCAAAGCTTTAAAAATAATTAGATGTTACTTATGCCAATTTTGAGAGGGGCCTGGAACCCAACTCCCTCACTTCCCATTGACTTACACTATAAACTGGGTTTCAATTTACATTGGTTTCGATTTACAACCATTCCTCCTGGAACCTAACCCCGGCGTAAACTGAGGGCTACCTGTACATATATGTACCCTAAGATGCCCTTAAAGATATAACATCATTGGTTTAACTTCTGCAACTACATTTATCATATATCACATAAAATACAGAAATAAGATATGCAGATATTGTACCTAATTATTCTTTCACTAATTGCAGATTCTCTGGTGATAATGTCTTTGTATCATGAACAACAGTTTTTATAAGACTAAAGAATATCTGAAGAGAACATATATGTACCCACATTAAAGTGGACAAGTTCAAACTGCTATTAAAATAATGGTCTCACAGAATAAAATATTTATTTATTCTCTCAGAATAAAATATTTAGATTTTTTGTTCAACCATATTTTAATGATTATCAGTTTACATCTATGATTATCCACTGCTGAACATTATTTTAACCATAGGTGATCAACTTAATGGTACAATTTAATTATTTCAACTATTTATGTTTTTAAATAAATAAAAGTGGTGTTAACATTGCTTTTAAAGGGACAGTCTAGTCAAAATTAAACTTTCAGGATTCAGATAGGGCATGCAATTTTAAACAAACTTTCCAATTTACTTTTATCTCTTGGTATTCTTAGTTGAAAGCTTAACCTAGGTAGGCTCATATGCTAATTGTTAAGCACATAAATGCCGCCTTTTATCTGAATGCATTTGACAGGCTTTTACAGCTAGAGGGAGTTAGTTCATGTGTGCCATATAGGTAACATTGTGCTCACACCAGTGGAGTTACCCAGGAGTCAGCACTGATTTGCTAAAAGAACTGAGATAAAGGGGCAGTCTGCAGAAGCTTAGATACAAGGTAATCACAGAGGTAAAAAGTGTAGTAATATAACAGTGATGGTTATGCAAAGTAAAAATTCTAGAGTAGACTGTCCCTTTAAAGAGATATGGTATATGACAAGGTGTGTACCCTTTGGTGTGTGTATAACACCTTGTCATATACCATATCTCTTTAACCTTTTAAATGCCGTTCTATTCGTCATAATTACACTGGGCTTTAGTGCCGTTATGACGAAATAGAATGTCATAACTGTTGGCTGTCCTAAAGCCAACAGCGCTTCCGATGATGTGATCGCGGTCTGGCGGGCGTGCCTAGCGTCACAGGGACGCCCCCTGACCCAATCCCATCATTTAAATCTTGCGATCGCGTGCACGATCGCAGGATTTCAATTTGTTTACATCGGAACGTTGTGACGATGTAGACAAATTAACCCTGTCATCAAAGGGTTAAAACACTTTATAAACATGTATTTTAATAATAATATTGCAGCAATTTAAAATATGGGGAGGCGAAAAGTGAGTTTAAAATCCTCCACTAAATCCAAAATGTAGAGAAAATAACTCATTGTGTAAAGACTTGCTTTAACCACAGAAACTCTGAATACACCGTTTCCAATGCAGCAAAGGATTCTGGGTGAGATATGCAAATGAGGTTCACAATGACTCACTTTTTTACTTCTAGCCTGCTTTTTAAGACAGTGTAATCAGAGAGTTTCTGTGGTTAAAGCAAGTCTTCTGACTTGTCTAGATTTGTAAATGGTTTACACAATGAGTTATTTTCTCTACATTAATAATATTATTAAAATACATGTATATTATATATATTTCAGTTTTAAAAAGGAATAAATATGAGTGTAATACTTTATATTAATATGTTTTACATGTGTTTTAATGTACTATTATTTTAGCCCTAACACTTTAAGGTCCAGTTGCGCTTTTATAGCTCTGTTTTAGCGCAACACATAAACATCGCTCAATTTTTAAATTGTAAGTTAACGCGGACGCTCTATCCATTGAAAATATAGGGCGCATAAAAAGATGTTAGCCGTGCTAAACATTGTCTGGTAATTCTTTTTAACTATCTACTTGTCATTCCAGATTGTGTGAGAATCATAACACGGGCCGACAATATTGATTGCGCACTCTGCACTATCAATAGTGCTCTACTTATATAATCTGGGCCATGATATCAGAATATCAATGTGTGTACTGTCCCTTTAATTAAAAGTTTCTGATAGATGATGTGGTATATTGTGCCCCCTGTAGGCAGTGCTGTGTATGACAGGCTGTCTAGTAGATACTTAGCTCCGCCCACTATAGATACAGCCCCCTTTGTGAATGTCATTCCTAGTAGAGTCTTGACCAACACCCTTCTGGGGACACCTCCTCTTGATTTAAGATCTGCACCTCTTCTATTTGGGCTTATGGCAACAGATAAGGAAATTGCAGCCACTGGTTAAAGGGACAGTACTGTAAAATTGGTTTCCCCTTAATGTGTTTTCAATGGCTTGTTATACCTACAGCTGAGTATAAAATGCAGGAGAAGTTGTTATTTTAGGTTTATCTTTGTATACAAAATAGCTAGCTTTGCTCTTTGAAATCACAACCCATTAAAATTAAAACAATTAAAAATAATTCAAAACAAAAAATCAGCTGTATTAAAGTGACAAAATAAAGGTAAAGGAGTTATTTGTAAACAAGTGAATGCACTCCAACAGGTAAAATAGTTCACTGGGAAGTGGGAACACATTAAAGGGGAGAACATTTTACAGTACTCCATATACAGTATATATATATATATATATATATATATATATATATATATATATATATATATATATATATATATATAAATAAATTAAAATTGTGCTTTAATAGGATAAATTATCCAATGCTTATATCCAGTTACATACATCCCAGCATTTTCAAGAGTGTTTCCGGGACAAGAAGATTAGGGAAGACATTGGTTGTGGCCCACCTTCATTTTGTGGATAGGGCTTTAGTGGGAGGGGCTAGGTTGTGGGTGGGGCTAGTGTAACATGGGCATGTCATGGGCAGGGCAAGGGGTGTACAAGGCAGAGCTGGGACTTTCCCTCACAACTAGGATGCTGAGAAGCTATGGTTGGGGAGCTTGCCTGTGAGTGACAATCATGCAGGATCCAGGGTTGTTTGGGGTCAGCAGTTACAGAGTTATATGGGTTAGTTACCTTGATGTTGCCAGCTGTGGAAAATGGACTGATATGTTGTAAACATAGGTTTATACTTTTATCTCAACGCAACATATATTATTTGTTTGCCTAATAATTTATTTGCAAAAATGGATGACCCCATTTTATGGGAAATGGCTGTACAGATAAATGTCAATTTTTTTTTTTTTAAAGGGATATGAAACCCAAAATTAGTGATGTCGCGAACCTAAAATTTTCGGTTCGCGAACGGCAGACTCGAACTTCCGGTATTGTTCGCGAACCCACAATTCCGCGCGAACCGCCATTGAATTCAATAGGCAGGCGAACTTTAAAACCTACAAGGACTCTTTCTGGCCACAATAGTGATGGAAAAGTTGTTTCAAGGGTACTAACACCTGGACTGTGGCATGCTGGAGGGGGATCCCTGGCAAAACTCCCATGGAAAATTACATAGTTTATGCAGAGTCTGCTTTTAACCCATAATGGGCCTAAATCAACTAACATTCCCAAATTGTTTGCAATAACGTGCTTTAAAAAATCAGTTATGATGTCGTATCTATCAGGTAGTGTAAGGGTTACGGCCGCATCACAGTGACAGAGCAAACTCCAAGTGTTACGCACCGCAATCAACTGCAAACAGTCCACTTGCACAACCACGAGATAGATAGATTTGATAGATAGATACATAGATAACATAGCTCAATTGATGCAATATACATATGATCAATACACTGTACATAGTTCAATAGATGCAATATACATTCGATCGATACGAATTACATCGATCAATAGATGCAATATACATTTGATAGATACGAATGTTATCGAATCAAAGATGCAATATACATTTTATAGATACGAATGACATCAACCAAAATATGTAATATACATTTTATAGATACGAATTACATTGATCAATATATGCAATCTACATTTGATGGATACGTTTGATAGTTTGATCGATTTGATATATAAATAAATGAATTTGAAATATATGTAATTTCCCTGACAGGGTATAACAATAAGACATGTGGTCTGTGACCCGTGGTGTGTTAAGTAGTAATATTCTTAACATTTTACTACAACCTGTTACTCCCCCTATCAGATGAGGTCTATATGGCCTTCATTTGTGGAACCGGGAGATGGAAGAAGATGATTGTTCTGTCCTCCTACTTAAAATTTGTCAGAAACACAAGTGGCTGTCTCAAAACATCACGGACAGAAGATAGATTGATAGATAGGATAGATAGATATACATAGATTGATAGTTAGATAGAATCGATAGAAGAGAAATAGATAGATTTGTTAGATATATAATTACCCTGATAAAGTCTAATTAAACATGCGTTCTTGGATCCAACTAGTTTGTGTTAAGTAGTACTATTCTTCGCACTTTCAGCCCTGTAACTCCCCCTATTGGTGGAGGTCTATATGGCGGTTATGATTACCCTGACAAAGTATAACAACAAGACACGCGGTCTGGGACCCATGGTAATTTTGTTGTGTTAAGTAAAACTTTTCTTATCACTTGAATCCCTCTTACCCCCCCCCCCCCCTTTTGTTGGAGCTCTATATGGCCTGCATGATTAGCCAGACAAAGTATAATAATAAGACATTTGGTCTTGGACCCATGGTAATTAGGCTGTGTTTAAGTAGTACTATTCTTATAACTGTAATCCCTGTTACTCCCCCTATCAATGGACGTCTATATGGCCTGCATGATTACCCTGACAAGGTATAACATCAAGACACACGGTGTTGGACCCATGATAACTAGCTTGTGTTAATTAGTACTTTTCTCAGCACTTTAATCCCTGTTACCCCCCCCCCCCCTATCGGGGGTGGTCTATATGGCCTGCCTGATTACCCTGAAAAAATATAATAAGACATGCGGTCTGGTACCCATTTTAACTAGGTTGTGTTGTAAGAACTACAATTCTTAGCACTTTAATCTCTGTAACTCCCCCTATTTGGTGCGGTCTATACGGCCTGGATAATTACCCATACAAAATATAATAATAAGAAATCTGCTCTTGGTCTGCGACCCATGGTAACTATGTTGTGTTAATTAGTAATGTCCTTAGCATTTTAATAGCTGTTACTCATACTCACCCTATCGGTGGAGGTCTATATGGCCTGCATGATTACCCTTACAAAATATAATAACCAAACATATGCTCTGGGACCCATGGTAAGTAGGCTGTGTTAAGTAGTACTGTTCTTTGCAGTTTAATACCTGTTACAACACCAAATGGTGGCAGGTCTATCTGGCCTTCATGATTAGCTGCACCCAAACCCAAAAAAAAGCTGAGTGGTCTTAGACTAACACCCATGGCTAACTCGGTTGTTTCAATTAGTACTATTCTTAGCACTTTCATCTCATCATCCCTGTTACTTCCAGGACTCTCGGTGGTGGTCTACATGGCCATCATGATTAGCCTAACCAAATACTACAATCCAACCTTGGCTCAGTCTTCATAAGGCCCTTCATTGGTTGTATTTTTGTAGTTCTGTTCTTATTAGTTTAATACCTGATACAACACCGAATGGTGGCAGCTCTATATGGCCTGCATGATTAGCCGCACCCAAAGCCAAAAAAAAGCCAAGCGGTCTTGCACTAACACCCCTGGCTAACTCTGTTGTTTCAAGTTGTACTATTCTTAGCACTTTCATCTCATCCCTGTTACTTCCAGCACTCTCGGTGGTGGTCTACATGGCCATCATGATTACCCTCATCAAAATATAACAACAATACGTGCGTGCAGGGAACCATGGTAAGGTTACTTCCTTTTGCAAAATCGAGTATAACAGTTGCATGCAGAGGTTCTGACCCTGCATTATGGCTGCACCTCTCCCTAAAAGAGGCATGTGTTACAGAGTCTGTGGGCATGTATGCAAAGAGCTGGCCTGCCTAAAAAGAGGAGCAAGGCTGTACAGGTTGTTCTCCTTCACCGTTTTATACGCTGTCCCACGGCCATGACCCTCAACAACCACAACAGAATGAAACACCACATATGCCATCCTTTTGAACAACAGAGTACAGGTATGGCATTGATTTTAGTTACACGGCGATATTTATTATGAACCGTGAAATTGAAAACAAAAACATGATTGGACACCCAGTACAGTACTGGTCGTTCTCCTTCGGCCTTTTTAGAATAGTGTTCCGGACCCCCAACAAAAACAACAGCAGGAAAGAGGACATATGGCATCCTTTTGAACAATAGATGACAGGTAAGGCATAGATTTTAGAAAGCCATAGATAATTTTTTTGCAACTGTGAAATAAAAAAACCTTGATTGGACACCCAGCACACTTCTTTATCCTTAGGCCTTTTTAAAAGAGGCTCCCGAAGCCTCAACAGAAACAACAGCATGAAAGAGGACATATGGCATCCTTGTGAACAATTGATTACAGTTAAGGCATTGATTTTAGAATCCCAGAGATCATTTATATGACCCGGGAAATAGAAAAAAACATTGATTGGACACCCAGTACACTTCTTTATCCTTAGGCCTTTTTATAAGAGGCTCCCGGAGCCTCAACAGAAAAAACATTATGAAAGAGGACATATGGCATCCTTTTGAATAATAGATTACAGGAAAGGCATTGATTTTAGAAACCCAGAGATCATTAGTTGCAACCGGGAAATAGAAAAAAACATTGATTAGACACCCAGTACACTTATTTATCCTTAGGCCTTTTTAATAAGAGGGTCCCGGAGCCTCAACCGAAACAACAGAATGAAAGAGGACATGTCATCCTTCTGAATAATAGATTACAGGAAAGGCATTGATTTTAGAAACACAGAGATAATTAGTTGCAACCGGGAAATAGAAAAAAACATTGATTAGACACCCAGTACACTTATTTATCCTTAGGCCTTTTTAATAAGAGGGTCCCGGAGCCTCAACCGTAACAACAGCATGAAAGAGGACATATGGCATCCTTTTGAATAATAGATTACAGGAAAGGCATTGATTTTAGAAACACAGAGATAATTAGTTGCAACCGGGAAATCTAAAAAAAACATTGAATAGACACCCAGTACACTTCTTTATCCATAGGCCTTTTTAGCAGAGGTTCCAGGACCCTCAATAAAAACAAGAGCAGGGAGCTGGACATAGGAGTACAAGGGAGTGTGAAGGGGAAGATTGCGGAGTTGTGGCATTTTAATTTTGTTATCGTGGGAAGTACTTGCAATGACCTTGCTCTGGTGAATCCATATCGCAAATGTCTTTTTTAAGGCACTGTTTGTCTATTTTTTGAATATCAGCATTTGGTAAATGAAGCACAACTTAAGGCTGGTGAGAACCGACCTTTCTTCTGGCTGTTTGCAAATATTGTGGCTCTGGACAAACAAACATGTGAATAAGGGGCCATCAGCCATATTCTGCACGCAACCCCTTTGATGATTGACGATAAACATGTGTCACCTGCAAGCAGAGCTCGTTACTTCTGTCTAAATCATCTTCCTGGTATGGACAGGCCACTGTTTCCCACAGCAAGTCCGAAGCTTGAACTACAAGATTGTCTTGAGTATGGTAGGAAACAAAAGTTTATTAAATTCTGTACTATCACCACAAAAGCTGAACTCCTTGAAGCAAGGAAAATGCCAGCAATTTCATGTGCTTATGGATGACAAGGACGTCCTGTCCTGTGGTGCACAGAGATGGAGAGGATTTTGGGCCTCCCTGTACACTACCCAGATGTCTCCAACATCACCAGAAACACAAGACAGCGACTCTTGGGAAGTTCCTGGAGTGTTCCGGTAGCCATCTCTTTGCGCCGAAAAGGAATACTTTATCAGTGTTTTTGTATACATCCGACAACAGCTTTGGAGACTGTGGTGATGCACATGTTATTTACTGTTGTTCCAGCTGTGGCAATATCAATTGGCATTAAAAAGGTAAGATTTGGAGACTAGTGACGCACATTTTATGCATGCTGTGGCAATTGCAATTTGCATTAAAAAGAATCCGCTAACTACCTAGGACCACACCTGACTCCTGAAGTCATGCTTCAGTTAGTAACTCAAGTTAAATTAATTTTTTTTTTTATTATGCTCAGCAGATTCAAAACATACCATTCTTCTAGTCATATCACACGACATGTCAAAATGCTGCATGGAAAATGGCAGTGTACAAAGTCATAATCTTAGTGAACCTATAAGTGCATTAAATTTTCTAAAATAAACAAAAATACCGAGAGAAAAAAAAAAAAAAAAAAAAAAAAAAGGAAAGAGGACATATGGCATCCTTTTGAACAATAGATTACATTTAAGGCATTGATTTGGGAAACCCAGAGATAATTTGTTGCAACCGGGAAATCTAAAAAAAACCTTGATTAGACACCCAGTACACTTATTTATCCTTAGGCCTTATTAGCAGAGGCTCCAGGACCCTCAACAAAACCAGCAGCAGGAAAGAGGACATATGGCATCCTTTTGAAAAATAGATTTCTGGAAAGGCATTGATTTTAGAAACCCGGGGATAATTTGTTTCAACCGGGAAATCTAAAAAAACATTGATTAGACACCCAGTACACATATTTATCCTCAGGCCTTTTTAGCAGAGGCTCCAGGACCCTCAACAGAAACAACAGCATGAAAGAGGACATATGGCATCCTTGTGAACAATTAATTACAGTTAAGGCATTGATTTGAGAATCCCAGAGATCATTTATATGAACCTGGAAATAGAAAAAAACATTGATTGGACACCCAGCACACTTATTTATCCTTAGGCCTTTTTAGCAGAGGCTCCAGGACCCTCAACAAAACCAGCAGCAGGAAAGAGGACATATGGCATCCTTTTGAAAATTAGATTACAGGAAAGGCATTGATTTTAGAAACCCGGGGATAATTTGTTGCAACCGTGAAATCTAAAAAAACATAGATTAGACACCCAGTACACTTATTTATCCTTAGGCGTTTTTATAAGAAGCACCCGGAGCCTCAACAGAAACAACAGCATGAAAGAGGACATATGGCATCCTTGTGAATAATAGATTACAGGAAAGACATTGATTTTAGAAACACAGAGATAATTAGTTGCAGCCGGGAAATCTAAAAGAACATTAATTAGACACCCAGTACACTTATTTATCCTTAGGCCTTTTTAGCAGAGACTCCAGGACCCTCAACAAAACCAGCAGCAGGAAAGAGGACATATGGCATCCTTTTGAAAATTAGATTACAGGAAAGGCATTGATTTTAGAAACCCGGAGATAATTTGTTGCAACCGGGAATTTGAATCAAACAAATGATTCGATGGACACCCAGTACACTTCTTTCTCCTTCGACCTTTTTATAAGAGGGTCCAGGACCCTCAAAAAAAAACACCAGCAGGAAAGAGGACATATGGCATCCTTTTGAACAATAGAGTACAGGTACAGCATTGATCTTACAAACCCAGAGATAATTTTGGGCAAATGTGAAATAGAAAAAAAAATTGAGTGGACACCCAGTACACCTCTTTCTCCTTAGGCCTTTTTATAAGAGGGCCCAGGACTCTCAAACAAAATACCAGCAGGAAAGAGAACATATGGCATCCTTTTGAACAATAGAGTACTGGTACGGCATTGATTTTAGAAACACACAGATAATTGTTTGGAAAAGTGAAATTGCCCCAAAAACCATGCTTGGACTCCCACTCCAGGTCGTTCTCCTTCAGCCTTTTTATAAGAGGGTCCAGCACCCTCAACAGAAACAACTGCAGGAAACACCACCACATATGCCATCCTTTTGCACAAGCGAGTACAGGTATGGCATCCATTTTAGAAACCCAGAGATAATTGAGAGGAACCAGGAACATTTTTCTAAAAATTTGCTGGGGCACCCATTACAGGTCGTTCTCCTTCAGCCTTTTTATACCATGGGCCACGACCCGCAACAGGCACAACAGCATGAAACACCACATATGCCACCCTTTTGCACAATAGAGTAAAGGTATGGCATAGATGGAACACGGAGATAATTTAGAGCAACCAAGAGACGGATAAAGATGCTTGGTCGGTCCTCCTCCTTCAAATTTGTGGCATTTTGCATTCAATTTAATGGTCCACCAGATATGAGTGGTGTGGTAAGTTGTACTATTCATAACAGTTTAATCACTAGTGTTATGTGCCTTATTTTTTTTATTTTAGTTTTGTACCCACAGAGCTGCAGCAGAAGCCAGAAAAATTAGGAATGTACAAATGACTGAAAAATTTGGGTATTGTTGTAGCAACTGCTGTATCAGCGGCCAGAAAAATTGATGTTTGAAAAACATTTATAAAGTGCCCTAAAAGCTTGTGGCTTGAACACTAGTTGTTGGCGGATAAGTCAAGCAAGTCCTCCGGCTTTATAACAAAAAAAAAAGGCCAGCCTGTGTACCAGTTGTAGCCCAAGCCAGCTCATCTCATCATCAGGCCTTTTTTAATCAAATGCATCGCCCAATGTCAGTCCCTTCGGGATCCAGCCCTCATTCATTTTTATAAAAGTGAGATAGTCAAGGCTTTTTTGACCTAGGCGACTTCTCTTCTCAGTGACAAAACCTCCTGCTGCACTGAAAGTCCTTTCAGACAGGACACTTGAAGCGGGGCAGGCCAGAAGTTCCATTGCAAATTGGGATAGCTCAGGCCACAAGTCCAGCCTGCACACCCAGTAGTCAAGGGGTCCATCGCTCCTGAGAGTGTCGAGATCCGCAGTTAAAGCTAGGTAGTCTTCTACCTGTCGGTTGAGTCTTTCGCTAAGGCTGGATCCCGAAAGGCTCTGATGGTGCATGGGAGTTAAAAAGGTACGCATGTCCTCCATCAACAAGACGTCAGGAAAGCGTCCTGTCCTTGCCGCCGTGGTGGTGGGAGGAGGAGGATTAATTTCATCTCTTTCCCTGTTACATTCCCGTGGTGCTGTGACATCACCCTTATACGCTGTGTAAAGCATAGTTTTTAATTTATTGTTAAAATGCTCCATCCTTTCCGACTTGCGGGAATTTGGTAACATTTCAGGCACTTTATGCTTATACCGGGGGTCAAGGAACATGGACACCCAGTACAGGTTGTTCTCCTTCAGCTTTTTTATAAGAGGGTCCCTCAACAGGCACGACAGCATGAAAGAACCCATTTGAACAAGTTTGGATGCCGAGCTAATCATGTCCCGTTCCTCCTCCTCACTGATCTCACTGATGGTATCTTCTTCCCCCCAGCCACGTACAACACCACAGGTACCAGTGACAACAACGAGCACCCTGGGATGCCTGTTGTGTTCGGTCTTCCTCCTCCTCCTCCTCAAAGCCACATTCCTCCTCTGACTCCTCTTACTCACAATCCTCTTCCTGCGTTGCCGCAGGTCCAGCAAGCGATGCTAATTCGGCTGTTTGTGGGGGTGATGGACACCACAACTCTTCCTCTTCATGCTCATCTACTTCCTGATCCAGCACTCTTCGCAGGGCACGCTCCAGGAAGAAAACAAATGGTATGATGTCGCTGATGGTGCCTTCGGTGCGACTGACAAGGTTTTTCTTGTTGTAGCAGGCGGTCAAACATTAGGAGTGTTGAATTCCACCGTGTTGGGCTGTCCCAAATCAAGCGCCTCACTGGCAGGTTGTTTCGACGCTGGATATCGGACAAGTGCGCCATGGCCGTGTAGGAATGCCTCAAATGGCCACACACCTTCCTGGCCTGCTTCAGGACGTCCTGTAAGCCTGGGTACTTATGGACAAATCGTTGTATAATTAGATTACACACATGTGCCATGCACGGCACATGTGTCAACTTGCCCAATTTCAATGCCGCCACCAAATTACTTCCATTGTCAGAAACAACCTTGCCAATCTCCAGTTGGTGCGGAGTCAGCCACTGATCCACCTGTGCGTTCAGGGCGGTCAGGAGTGCTGGTGCGGTGTGACTCTCCGCTTTCAGGCAAGTCAACCCCAAGACGGTGTGACACTGCCGTACCCGGGATGTAGCATAGTACCTGGGGAGCTGGGGGGTGCCATAGATGTGGAGCAAGACGCAGAAGTTGAAGAGGACTCAGCCGAGGAAGAGGTTATGGAAGAGGATGGAGTAGGAGGAGTAGAGGAGGTAGCAGCAGGCCTGCCTGCAAGTCGTGGCGGTGTCACCAACTCTTCTGCAGAGCCACGCATTCCATGCTTGTCAGAAGTCAGCAGGTTTACCCAATGCGCAGTGTAGGTGATATACCTGCCCTGATCATGCTTTGCAGACCAGCTATCCGTGGTCATATGGACCCTTGCCCCAACGCTGTGTGTCAGACATGCCATAACTTCCTTTCGAACAACAGAGTACAGGTTTGGGATTGCCTTTTGTGAAAATAAATTTCTGCCAGGTACCGTACACTGCGGTGTCCCAATAGATACAAATTTTTTGAAAGCATCAGACTCCACCAGCTTGTATGGTAAAAGCTGGCGGGCTAAGAGTTCAGACAAGCCAGCTGTCAGATGCCGGGCAAGGGGGTGACTTTGAGAAATTGGCTTCTTACGCTCAAACATGTCCTTGACAGACACCTGACTGTGGGCAGATGACCAGGAACTGCTACGTAAGAGAGACTGAGTGGTGGATGGTTGAGAGGGGGCAAGGAGGACAGCACTGATTGACGTGGCTGAAGATGCTGGAGCAGGAGGGCGGCTTTCACTTTGTGTGCTGCTTCTACTCATGTGTTCTTCCCATCGGCTTTTGTGATGGGAGACCATGTGCCTTCGCAAAGCAGTTGTACCTAGGTGGGTGTTGGACTTCCCACGACTCAGTTTCTTTTGGCACAGGTTGCAAATGGCATTGCTGTTGTCAGAGGCAGACACACAAAAAAAATGCCACACTGCTGAGCTCTGCGATGAAGGCATTCTGGTGGTGGCAACAGCATGCGTTGATGGGCGTCGGCGTGCTGTCTGGCTGACCCCTGGTGATGATGCATGCTGTCTGACTGTGCCACTAGCTCCTTGAGATGACCTCCCCATGCTTACAAATTGTCTCCTCCTCCTCCTCCTCTCTGTCTCCCCATCTGAACTTTCCCCCTCTTCTTCTTCTCTTCTAGCAGGCACCCACGTGACATCCACCGACACATCATCATCAACCGCTTCACTTGTATCTGAAACATCAAGAAAGGAAGCAGCAGCGGGTACAACATCATCATCATCATCATCACACCGTACCTCCATGTCGGTAATGCTGCCTGACTGAGACTGATCACTATTATCTACATCCTCTGTCAATGATGGTTGCGCATCACTCATTTCTTCCGAATGATGTGTCAATAACTCCTGTGACAGATCAAGTGAAGCGTCTGTGGTGCTAGTGTTGGTGGTGGCGACAGGCGGGGGAGTGGCACTGGTCACTTGAGACCTGCCCAAAACACAGCTGGACTTAGATGGTGCGTCAAGGTTAGGAGGACTAGCAGCGGAAGCTGAAGAAGATTGGGTGTCCTGTGTTACCCATTCAACTAGGTCCTCCTCAGAAGTTTTCACGTCCCCCCCCTGGCACCCGGCGTCTGAACAATGTGCATATTTGTAGGGTCTAAAGGAATCACAGCACCACGACCATGGAACCTGCGGGGTGGCCTGCCTCTGCCTGTCAAGGCAGATGTTTTAAAAATCACAAATTGTTAATTTTTTAAAATATTACAAGTACTGTGACAACAAATATGATTGTTTGTCACTAGTTGGCAAATGGGCCTGTCTGGCACACACGCTGGGAGAAAGGAAACTGCAATTCAATGGCACTAGGAGACTGAAGAATCACAGTCAAAACAGTTATGATTAACAAAAAATCCAATCCTGTTACAATAAATAAGATTGGTGGCACTAATTGGCTAGTTGGGACTGGCACACAGGCAGGCAGGCAGGCAGGAGGAAAATGCAATTCAAGGGCACTAGTAGACTGCAGATTGACAGTCAAAACAGTGATGATTGACAAATTTTGCAATACTGTTAAAAGAAATATGATTGCTGGCACTAATTGGATAGTTGGGCCTGGCACACAGGCTGGCAGGCAGTAGAAAAGTGAAATTCCATGGCACGAGCAAACTGAGGATTAAGATCAACAATTAATTTTTTTTTAATTTTAATTAGTAACTATACTGTGACAACAATTATGATTGGTGTAAATAGTTGGCAAGACGGCCTGGCACAAAAGGCTGGCAGGCAGGAGGTAAATGCAATTCAAGGACACTAGGAGACTGAATACTGACAGTCAAAACAGTAATGATTGACAATTTTTGCAATACTGTTAAAAGAAATATGATTGCTGGCAATAATTGGCTAGGTGGGCCTGGCACACAGCAGGCTGCAAGGCAGGAGGAAAGTGCAATTCAATGGCACCAGCAAACTGAGGATTCACAACAACTATTACCAAAAATTTAAATTTTTAATTATTAAGAATACTGTGACAACAAATATGATTGGTGTAAATATTTTTCAAGTAGTCCTGGCACACAGGCTTGGAAGGCAGTAGAAAAGTGCAATTCTAGGGCACGAGCAAACTGAGGATTAAGATCAACAATCAAAATTTTTTCATTTTAATTAGTAACTATACTGTCTGTGACAACAATTATGATTGGTGTAAATAGTTGGCTAGACGGCCTGGCACAAAAGGGTGGCAGGCAGGAGGTAAATGCAATTCAATGGCACTAGGAGACTGAATATTTGCAGTCCAAAAAATTATGATTTTTATATACTGTTACAAGAATTATGATTGGTGCCACTAATTGGCTAGTTGGGCCTGGCACACAGGCTGGCAGATATGAGTCGTGGATGGTAGGTAGGGCAGCAATTTAACACAGTATGCTGTGTAAGTGACAAAAACAAAGGCCTGATAGAAAATTAAGTTAGATTACACTAGCAAAATATTTTAACATTTTTAGATATTTATATTAAAATTATGTTAAGTGCAATGCACATATGAGTGGTCGCACTGGCTGGCTGATACATAGGGCAGCAATTAACAACAGTATGCTGTGTTAGTCAGATAGACATTTAGACACAGGCCTGATAGAAAATAAAATTAGATTACACTAGCATAATGATTTAAAGACTTGTTTTTGGGAATTTAAAGAAAAAGGTTAAGCACATACATATGAGTCGTGGCTGATAGCCTTGGAAGGGCAGCTATTAAAAACAGTAGGCTCTGTAAGTCAGATACACACACGCCAGTGATAGAAAATACTATTAGATTACACTAGAAAAATGATTTAAATTATTTTTTTGGGGGGGGAATTAAAAAAAGGTTAAACACATATGAGTCGTGGCTCATAGACTAGGGAGGGCAGCAAGTAAACACAGTAGGCTCTGTATGTCAGCAAAACACACAGGCCGGATAGAAAATTATATTAGATTACACTATCAAACAAATTTAAACTTTTTTTTTTTTATATTTAAATTAAGGTGAAGAAGATATGAGTGCTGGGTGGCTGCCTGGCACAGACCAATTAACCAAAAAAAATGAGGTATATTAATGCTGAATGAGCCTGACAGAGACAGGCCTGATAGTAAATGTAATCAGATTACACTAGCAAAATATTTTTATTTTTTTTAAATTTAAAATAATGTTATAAACGGATATTAACACTGGTGGCTGGCACAGAGCAATGAACCAGAATATATGCTGTGTGACACAGGCCTGATAGAAAATGAAAAAAAATTACACTAGCAAAATAATAATAATAATTTTTGGTTAGTTAAATTTAAACTAATGTTGTTAGGGAGATATCAGTGGTGGCAGTAATCACAGCATATGCTGTGAGCCTTAAACACACAGCTGAAAGCCAGGCAAATGCTAATAAAAAAAAAAACGAAAAAAAAAAAAGGGCTTTTTGGGGTGCTGTGCTTGCAGCAGAGATGAGTGGAGTCCTTCTGGACTGTAAATACACCAGCCTAGCTATGTTTTTCCTATTAATGTCAGGAGCAAAAACACAACACGTCCTCTCATTAAGAAAGCAAGGTCGTTATGAGTCTAAAATGGTGGATTCCGAGTAGCTGGGAGGGTCTGTGAGGGAGTGTCTGATGTTGATTGGCTCTAATGTGTCAGACGGCTGTGACATACAGGGTCAAAGTTTCCTCAATGATGACACATAGGGGCGAATCGAACATCGCCATGTGTTCGCACACAAACGCGAACGCGAACAAGCAATGTTCGCTGTGAACCGTTCGCGGGCGAACAGTTCGGGACATCACTACCCAAAATTTTTCTTTCCTGATTCAGATAGGGCATACGTTTTTAAACAACTTTCCAATGTACTTCTGTTTTTTAATTGGCATTGAAAAGAATACCTAGGTAGGCTTGGGCGCAACAAAGTACTATTGGGAACGAGCTGCTGATTGGTGGTTGCACAAATATGCCTCTTATCATTGGCTTACAGATGTGTTAAGGTAGCTCCTAGTACTGCATTGCTGCTCCTTCAACAAAGGATACAAGATAAACAAAGCAATTCTGATAATATAAATAAAGTGAAAAATTGTTTAAAATTGTATGCACTATCTGAATCATGAAATAAAAATGTTGGGTTTCTTTAAGACTTATGAGTGGCAAATAAAGTCTAAAGTCCTTATATGCCTCTGAATAATACAAAAATGTCCCAGAACGAAGTGGCACTAGCCATTTGTGTTACTGGCGGCCAAGAAGTGTGCCACTGGGGTGAAATTACTGCTCTGTGTTTTTTTTTTTTTTACCGTCAGCCATGAGATAAAAAAAAACATTGTTCTGTGTGTGTGTGTGTGTGTGTGTGTGTCAGGTGAGCCAAGGGAGGTCAAATCACTTGTGTGTACTTAAAATGGACACAAAACCCACTTTTTTTCTTTTGTGATTTAGATAGAGCATGCAATTTTAAGCAACTTTCTTATTTACTCCTATTATCAATTTTTCTTTGTTCTCTTGCTATCTTTATTTGAAAAAGAAGGCATCTAATTTATCCACCAATCAGCAAGAACAACCCATGTTGTTCACCAAAAATGGGCCAGCATCTAAACTTACATTCTTGCTTTAAATAAAGATACCAAGAGAATGAAGAAAATTTGATAATAGGAGTAAATTAGAAAGTTGCTTAAAATTGCATGCTCTATCTGAATCACTAAAGAAAATCACCTAAAGGGTGTGGCATAATGTAGAGCTTTTGAGTGAGACAATTGTGTAATATCATCTACCTCTTATGCTCAGTTAACTAAAGATCATTCAATATTTTTGTGGAAGAAAGTGGACAACTAATATATAGTATGTATCCTTTGGTTGCACACCTACCAACATGTGTGGCTAGGTATTAGAGGTGCAGGAGCTTGAGGTGGGTGTTAATTTGTGGATGGGCCATGTCAAGAGTGGGTAGTGTCACGGGTGGATAGTGGGAAGGATAATGGGTGTGTCTGTGTGATTGATGGATGTATTCTGCATATAAGGACATTTGGCTGTTTTAGAAGGACAGAGCTTAGCTTCAGTGACTGTCCCTCTCACATAGGGACAGTTGTGAGGTCTGTAGTGTTGTTTTATTATTTTACTATGTAAAATGATATTTAGTACAAAATTCTCACTGATTAGAACTTCAAGGGGATTACAATGCAAATGAAAACTGAATTAGAAAACCTTGCAAAAAACACAGTTTTCTTACGTATTTATGTAAAAATCTGCATGCACACCACTTCAGATTGCAATAAACTGCTTTATCCAAAATAATAAAATAAAATTCATTTTTAGGACGAAGTTGCAATATGTCTGCGGCGTTTCAATAAAACATGACATTTTTGTTGAAAATATAATTTACCCAGAGGACTTGTGCTAGATATATATTAACGTAGAACATGGAGTTGTATAGTTTATTATTTTTGTTAGATTGATATTGCTTTGTAATATACTTGGAGTTACATTAGTAAATTATTTTCCAATTGCTATAGTAATGTGCTCTTTTGCAATATTACAGCGAAGTGTAAATAATGCATCATTTATGTAAGAAGCAATATACATTTCTTATTGTTCAGTGATGGCCATCGGCACTATTTCTATAAGGGGTATACAGTGCTTGTATATGTTGCTGCATACATTTAATTATTTTTTTTCCTGCTGTTTTTACAATATTTTGCAGTAGATTACAAGTGGAGCGCTATTTTATGGGAGCAAGTTAAATAACCAGCCATTACACGTGGCTGGTTAATGCTCATGTGAGCTCGCGGTTTCACTTTGCACAATTAACCCGAGGTCAGGGTTCACAGACTTATGTAATCACCCTGGGCATAAGCAAAATCAGGAGAAAGGAATGCACATCCAGACTGGACCGGGTACACATCCCATGACTCATAAACTGTTTATTTATATACACATGTGTTGCTCGTGGAGGCTGTCATGTTTACCATAATGCAAAAAGTTAAACAAGCTTTCCATGATAACAGATTTTTCGTATGCTCATTGACCATATATAACATATTGTTCTAAATAGAAAACAGTGTTTTTTTTTTTTTACTAAGAACGATTGTGTATTTAGTTAGTAAATTAGTAACCACTGATAATTAACGGCTTTAGTGTTGCTGCTGCTGACATTATAGGGAAATAGATAGCTTTGCTAGTGTATTTAGTGTCCACTACAGTCCTGAAGGACTCATCTAATCTCTGCTGTAAGGACAGCACCCCAAAAAGCCCTTTTTAGGGCTATAACTTCAGTCGTTTTTTTATTTTTTTTTTATTTGTAATTTTATTTGCATTTGCCTGGCTTTCAGCCTGTGTGTGAGGCTCACAGCATATACTGTGATTAGTGCCACCACTGATATCTGCTTAACATTAGTGTAAATTTAACCAACAAAACTTTTAAATCATTTTGCTAGTGTAATTTAATTTCATTTTCTATCAGGCCTGTGTGTTTCTGGCTTACACAGCATACTGTGGTTAATTGCTGTCCTAGCAGCCACCACTCATATCTGCTTAACATTATTTTAAATTTTTTAAAAAAAACTTTTAAATCATTTTGCTAGTGTAATCTAATTTCATTTTCTATCAGGCCTGTGTGTTTCTGGCTTACACAGCATACTGTGGTTAATTGCTGTCCTAGCAGCCACCACTCATATCTGCTTAACATTATTTTAAATTTTAAAAAAAACCTTTAAAATCATTTTGCTAGTGTAATCTAATTTCATTTTCCATCAGGCCTGTGTGTCAGGCCCACATCATATAGTGTGATTAATAGCTCTTTTTTCCACCACTTATATCTGGTGTAACATTAGTGTAAATTTGTAAAAAAAATTATTTTTTACATCAGTCCTCTTCTAGTGTTATTTAATATTAGTTGCCAGGCCAGCCTGGCTGCCATTAGTGCCAGGCTGTGTGTCAGGCTGCCAGCATATACTGTGCCTACTTCCATCCTCAGTGCCAGTGCACCACTCCTATCTGGTGTAACATTAGTTTAAATTTTGTAAAAAAAAACTTTTACATTAGTCTTTATTTAATTTTAGTTTACAGGCCAGCCTGCCACTAGTGCCAGCCTGTGTGTCAGGCTGCCAGCACATACTGTGCCTAGTTCTATCCTGAGTGCCATCACTCCTATCTGTTGTAACATTAGTGTAACTTTTTTAAAAACAAACTGTTACATCAGTCTGCTATTGTTATTTAATTGCAGTTGCCTGTCTTCCAGAGTGTGTGCCAGGCCCACTTGCCAACTAGTGCCACGAATCATATTTGTTATAACAGTAGTGTAAATATTTAAAATAAAAACTTTGACTGTGAATCATCAGTCTGCTAGTGCAATTGAATTGCAGTTGCCTGCCAGCGTGTGTGCCAGGCCGACTTGCCAACTAGTGCCACCAATCATATTTGTTATAACAGTAGTGTAAATATTTAAAAAAAAATTTTTTGACTGTGAAAGATCAGTCTGCTAGTGTAATCTAATTGCAGTTGCCTGCCTGCCAGCGTGTGTGCCAGGCCCACTTGCTGCCAACTATTGCCACCAATCATATTTGTTATAACAGTTTTGAAAATATTTTAAATCAAAACTTTTTTGACTGTGAATCATCAGTCTGCTAGTGCCATTGAACTGCAGTTGCCTGCCTGCAAGCAAGTGTGCCAGGCCCACTTGCCAACTAGTTACACCAATCATATTTGTTCTAACAGTATTGTAAATATTTAAAATAAAAAATTTCTTGACTGTGAAACATCAGTCATCTAGTGTAATCTAATTGCAGTTGCCTTCCTCCCAGCATGTGTGCAAGGCCCACTTGCCAAGCCAACTAGTGCCACCAATCATATTTGTTCTAACAGGTTTGAAAATATTTAAACTAAAAACTTTTTTTACTGTGAATCATCAGTCTGCTAGTGCCATTGAATTGCAGTTGCCTGCCTGCCTGCCAGCGTGTGTGCCAGGCCCACTTGCCGTTTCCAACTAGTGCCACCAATCATATTTGTTCTAACAGTATTGTAAAAAAAAATTAAAAAAACATTTTTGGACTGTGAAGCATCAGTCAGCTAGTGTAATCTAATTGCAGTTGCCTTCCTCCCAGCGTGTATGCCAGCCAGGCCCACTTGCCAACTAGTGCCACCAATCATATTTGTTGTCACAGTACTTTTAATATTTAAAAAATAAACATTTTTTACTTTGAAACATCAGTCTTTTTTTTGGTGTCAGGCTCACAGCGTATACTGTGCCCACTTGCCCAGTGCCACCACTCATAATTTGTTTAATAGTATTGTAAGTGTACATTTAAAAAAAATGACAGGCAGAGACAGGCCACCCCACAGGTGCCGTCGTGGTCCTGTGATTCCTTTAGACCCTACAAATATGCACATTGTTCAGACGCCAGGTGCCAGGGGGGACGTGAAAAGTTCTGAGGAGGACCTAGTTGAATGGCTAACACAGGACACCCAATCTTCTACAGCTTCTGCTCCTAGTCCTCCTAACCTTGACGCACCATCCACGTCCAGCTGTGCTTTGGGCACCTCTCAAGTGACCAGTGCCGCCTGTCGCCACCACCAACACTAGCACCACAGCCACTTCACTTGATCTGTCAGAGGAGTTATTGACACATCAGTTGGAAGAAATGAGTGATGCGCAACCATCATTGACAGAGGATGTAGATAACAGTGATATGTCTCAGTCAGGCAGCATTACAGACATGGAGGTATGATGTGATGATGATGATGTTGTACCCGCTGCTGCTTCCTTTGTTGATGTGTCAGATACAAGTGAAGCAGTTGATGATGATGTGTCGTGGATGTCACGTGGGTGCCTGCTAGAAGAGAAGAAGAAGAGGGGGAAAGTTCAGATGGGGAGACAGAGAGGAGGAGGAGGAGGAGACGAGTTGGAAGCAGGGGGAGGTCGTTGCAAGGAGCTAGTGGCACAGTCAGACAGCATGCATCGGCACCCGGGGTCAGCCAGACAGCAGGCCGACGCCAATCAACGCATGCTGTTGCCACCACCAGAATGCCGTCATCGCAGAGATCAATTTCTCAAAGTCCCCCCCCTTGCCCGGCGTCTGACAGCTGGCTTGTCTGAACTCTTAGCCCGCCAGCTTTTACCATACAAGCTGGTGGATTCTGATGCTTTCAAAAAATTTGTATCTATTGGGACACCGCAGTGGAAGGTACCTGGCAGAAATTTCTTTTCACAAAAGGCAATCCCAAACCTGTACTCTATTGTGCGAAAGGAAGTAATGGCATGTCTGGCACACAGCGTTGGGGCAAGGGTCCATATGACCATTGTTAGCTGGTCTGCAAAGTATTGTCAGGGCAGGTATATCACCTACACTGCGCATTGGGTAAACCTGCTGACGTCTGACAAGCATGGAATGCGTGGCTCTGCAGAGGAGTTGGTGACACCGCCACGACTTGCAGGCAGGCCTGCTGCTACCTCCTCTACTCCTCCTACTCCATCCTCTTCCATAACCTCTTCCTCGGCTGAGTCCTCTTCTGCGTCTTGCTCCACATCAACGGCACCCCCCCAGCTCCCCAGGTACTATTCAACATCCCGGATACGGCAGTGTCACGCCGTCTTGGGGTTGACTTGCCTGAAAGCCGAGAGTCACACCGCACCAGCACTCCTGTCCGCCCTGAACGCACAGGTGGATCAGTGGCTGACTCCGCACCAACTGGAGATTGGCAAGGTTGTTCTGACAATGGAAGTAATTTGGTGGCGGCATTGAAATTGGGCAAGTTGACACATGTGCAGTGCATGGCACATGTGTGTAATCTGATTGTACAATGCTTTGTGCATAAGTACCCAGGCTTACAGGACATCCTGAAGCAGGCCAGGAAGGTGTGTGGCCATTTCAGGCGTTCCTACACGGCCATGGCGCACTTGTCAGATATCCAGCGTCGAAACAACCTGCCAGTGAGGCGCTTGATTTGCGACAGCCCGACATGGTGGAATTCAACACTCCTAATGTTCGACCGCCTGCTCCAACAAGAAAAAGCTGTTCATGAGTATTTGTATGACCGGGGTGCTAGGACAGCATCTGGGGAGCTGGGGATTTTTTTGCCAAAATTACTGGACGCTCATGCGCAATGCCTGTAGGCTCATGCGTCCTTTTGAGGAGGTGACAAACCTTGTCAGTCACACCGAAGGCACCATCAGTGACATCATACCATTTGTTTTCTTCCTGGAGCGTTCCCTGCGAAGAGTGCTGGATCAGGCCGTAGATGAGCGTGAAGAGGAAGAGTTGTGGTCACCATCACCTCCAGAAACAGCCTTATCAGCATCGCTTGCTTGACCTGTGGCAACGCAGGAAGAGGATTGTGAGGAAGAGGAGTCAGAGGAGGAATGTGGCTTTGAGGAGGAGGAAGACCAAGCACAACAGGCATCCCTATCTGTTACCCATGGTGTTGTATGTGGCTGGGGGGAAGAAGATACCCTCAGTGACATCAGTGAGGACGAGGAATGGGACATGATTAGCTTGGCATCCAACCTTGTGCAAATGGGGTCTTTCATGCTGTCATGCCTGTTGAGGGACCCTTGTATAAAAAAGCTGAAGGACAACGACCTGTACTGGGTGTCCACACTACTAGACCCCCGGTATAACCATAAAGTGCCTGAAATGTTACCAAATTTCAAAAATAAATTAAAAACTATGCTTTACACAGCGTATAAGGGTGATGTCACAGCACAACAGGAATCTAACAGGGGAAGAGATGAAAGTAATCCTCCTCCTCCCACGACCACGGCAGCTTTCCTGACGTGTTGTTGATGGAGGACATGCGGACCTTTTTAACTCCTATGCATCGCCAGAGCCTTTCGGGATCCAGCCTCAGAGAAAGACTCAACCGACAGGTAGCAGACTACCTAGCATTAACTGCGGATCTCGACACTCTGAGGAGCGATGGACCCCTTGACTACTGGGTGTGCAGGCTTGACCTGTGGCCTGAGCTATCCCAATTTGCAATTGAACTTCTGGCCTGCCCCGCTTTAAGTGTCCTGTCAGAAAGGGCCTTCAGTGCAGCAGGAGGTTTTGTCACTGAGAAGAGAAGTCGCCTAGGTCAAAAAAGTCTTGATTATCTCACCTTTATTAAAATGAATGAGGGATGGATCCCGAAGGGACTGACATTGGGCAATACATTTGAGTAAAAAGGGCCTGATGATGGGATGAGCTGCCTTGGGCTACAAATGGTACACACGCTGGCTTTTTTTTTTCTTACAATGCAGGATGACTTGCTTGACTTATCCGCCAACAACTAGTGTTCAAGCTGCAAGGTTTTAGGGCACTTTCTAACTGTTTTACAAATATCAATTTTTCTGGCCGCTGCTACAGCAGCGGCTGCAACAATAGTGAATTTTTAAGGCATTTGTACATGCCTAATTTCTCTGGCCTCTGCTGCTGCACTGTGGCTACAAAACTCAAAGCAAAAAAAAAGGCACATAACAGTGATTAAACTGTTAATAGTACTACTTAACACACCACTCATATCTGGTGGCACAGTACATTGCACGCGCAGTGCCCCAAATTTGAAGTAGGAGGACCAACCAAGCATCTTTTTCCATTTCACATTTCCGAAAAATTATCTCCGGGTTCCATCGATGCCATACCTGTACTCTATTGTGCAAAAGGATGGCATATGTGGTGTTTCCTGCTATTGTTTCTTTTGAGGGTCAGGGACCCTCGTCTAAAAAGGCTGAAGGAGAACAAAGTGTACTGGTTGTCCAAGCATCTTTTTCCATCTCCCAGTTCCTAAAAATTATCTCCGGGTTTCTAAAATGGATGCCATACCTGTACTCTATTGTGCGAAAGGATGGCATATGTGGTGTTTCCTGCTGTTTCTGTTGAGGGTCCTGGACCCTCTTATAAAAAGGCTGAAGGAGAACGAAGTGTACTGGGTGTCCAATCATTTTTTATTTGTTCAATTTCCCGGTTCCTAAAAATTATCTCCGGGTTTCTAAAATAAATGCCATACCTGTACTCTATTGTTCAAAAGGATGGCATATGTGCTCTTTCCTGCTGTTGTTTCTGTTGAGGGTCCTAGACCCTCTTATAAAAAGGCTGAAGGAGAACGAAGTGTGCTGGGTGTCCAATCATTTTTTTTGTTCAATTTCCCGGTTCCTAAAAATTATCTCTGGGTTTCTAAAATCAATGCCATACCTGTACTCTATTGTTCAAAAGGATGGCATATGTCCTCTTTCCTGCTGTTATTTCTGTTGAGGATCCTGGACCCTCTTATAAAAAGGCTGAAGGAGAACGAAGTGTACTGGGTGTCCAATCATTTTTTTTTGTTCAATTTCCCGGTTCCTAAAAATTATCTCCGGGTTTCTAAAATAAATGCCATACCTGTACTCTATTGTTCAAAAGGATGGCATATGTGCTCTTTCCTGCTGTTGTTTCCGTTGAGGGTCCTAGACCCTCTTATAAAAAGGCTGAAGGAGAACGAAGTGTACTGGGTGTCCAATCATTTTTTTTGTTCAATTTCCCAGTTCCTAAAAATTATCTTTGGGTTTCTAAAATCAATGCCATACCTGTACTCTATTGTTCAAAAGGATGGCATATGTCCTCTTTCCTGCTGTTGTTTCTGTTGAGGATCCTGGACCCTCTTATAAAAAGGCTGAAGGAGAACGAAGTGTACTGGTTGTCCAAGCATCTTTTTCCATCTCCCGGTTCCTAAAAATTATTTCCGGGTTCCCAAAATAGATGCCATACCTGTACTGGATTGTTCAAAAGGATGGCATATGTGGTGTTTCCTGCTGTTGTTTCTGTTAACGGTCCGGGACCCTCGTATAAAAAGGCTGAAGGAGAACGAAGTGTACTGGGTGTCCAATCATGTTTTTTTTTTTTAAGTTTCCCGGTTCCTAAAAATTATCTCTGGGTTCCTAAAATTGATGCCATACCTGTATTCTATTTTTCAAAAGGATGGCATAGGTGGTGTTTCCTGCTGTTGTGTCTGTGGAGGGTCCTGGACCCTCGTCTACAAAGGCGGAAGGAGAATGACCTGTACTTGGTGTCCAAGCACGTTTTATGTTCAATATTCCCGGTTCCTCTAAATTATCTCCGGGTTCCTCAAATCAATGCCATACCTGTACTCTATTGTGCAAAAGGATGGCATATGTGGTGTTTCATGCTGTTGTGCCTGTTGAGGGTCGTGGGCCATCGTATAAAACAGCTGAAGGAGAACGACCTGTACTGCCTTGGTGCTCCTTTTAGGCAGGCCAGCTCTTTGCATATAGGCCCACAGACTCTGTAACAGATGCCTCTTTTGGGGAGAGGTGCAGCCATAATGCAGGGTCAGAACCTCTGTCTGCAACTGGTATACTTGATTGTGCAAAAGGAAGTAACCTTACCATGGTTCCCTGACCACAAGTCTTGTTGTTATATTTTGGTGAGGGTAATCATGCAGGCCATATAGACCTCCCCCGATAGGGGGAGTAACAGGTAGTAGTAAACTGCTAAGAATAGTACTACTTAACACACCACGGGTCCCAGACCGCATGTCTTATTGTTATACTCTGTCAGGGAAATTATATATCTTTCAAATCTATTTATCTATCAAATAGTTCATGGTTCCAAGAGCGCAGGTTTTATTGTTGTACTTTGTTAGGCTAATCACGATGGCCATGTAGACCTCCCCCGAGAGGTGGGAGTAACAGGGATGAAAGTGCTAAGAATAGTACTACTTTACACAACCTAGTTAGCCATGGGTCCCAGTCCAAGACCGCATGTCTTGTTGTTTTATTTGTTCCGGCTAATCATGCAGGCCATATAGACCTCCCACCATTAGGGGTTGTAAAAGGTATTAAACTAATAAGAACAGTACTACTGAAATAAACCTACTTAACATGGTTCCAAGAGCGCAGGTTTTATTGTTGTACTTTGTTAGGCTAATCATGATGGCCATGTAGACCTCCCCCGAGAGGTGGGAGTAACAGGGATGAAAGTGCTAAGAATAGTACTACTTTATACAACCTAGTTAGCCATGGGTCCCAGTCCAAGACCGCATGTCTTGATGTTTTATTTGGTGCGGCTAATCATGCAGGCCATACAGAGCTCCCACCATTAGGGGTTGTAACAGGTATTAAACTAATAAGAACAGTACTACTGAAATAAACCTACTTAACATGGTTCCAAGAGCGTAGGTTTTATTGTTGTACTTTGTTAGGCTAATCATGATGGCCATGTAGACCTCCCCCGAGAGGTGGGAGTAACAGGGATGAAAGTGCTAAGAATAGTACTACTTTACACAACCTAGTTAGCCATGGGTCCCAGTCCAAGATCGCATGTCTTGTTGTTTTATTTGGTGCGGCTAATCGTGCAGGCCATATAGACCTCCCACCATTAGGGGTTGTAACAGGTATTAAACTAATAAGAACAGTACTACTTAACACAACCTAGTTAGCATGGGTCCCACACCGCATGTTTTGTTGTTATACTTTGTCAGGGTAATCATGCAGGCCATATAGACCTCCCTTGATAGGGGGAGTAACAGGGATTAAAGTGCTAAGAATAGTACTACTTAACACAACCTAGTTACCATGGGTCCCAGACAGAATGTTTTGTTGTTATACTTTGTCAGGGTAATCATGCAGGCCATATAGACCTCCCTTGATAGGGGGAGTAACAGGGATTAAAGTGCTAAGAATAGTACTACTTAACACAACCTGGTTAGCATGGGTCCCACACCGCATGTCTTGTTGTTTTATTTGGTGCGGCTAATCATGCAGGCCATATAGACCTCCCACCATTAGGGGTTGTAACAGGTATTAAACTAATAAGAACAGTACTACTGAAATAAACCTACTTAACATGGTTCCAAGAGCGCAGGTTTTATTGTTGTACTTTGTTAGGCTAATCACGATGGCCATGTAGACCTCCCCCGAGAGGTGGGAGTAACAGGGATGAAAGTGCTAAGAATAGAACTAATTTACACAACCTAGTTAGCCATGGGTCCCAGTCCAAGACTGCATGTCTTGTTGTTTTATTTGGTCCGGCAAATCATGCAGGCCATATAGACCTCCCACCATTAGGGGTTGTAACAGGTATTAAACTAATAAGAACAGTACTACTTAACACAATCTAGTTAGCATGGGTCCCACACCGCATGTTTTGTTGTTATACTTTGTCAGGGTAATCATGCAGGCCATATAGACCTCCCCCGATAGGGGGAGTAACAGGTAGTAGTAAACTGCTAAGAATAGTACAGGTATACCCCGCTCATACAGCGGGTTAGGGACCGGAGCCCCGCTGTAAAGTGAAAACCGCCTTAAAGTGAAACAAGGCAGTTTTAGCTTTCTTTTCACTTGCCAGTGTGTTTAAAAACTTGAAAACATGTTTGAACTAACTTATATTAGGTGTGCAATAGTGCTATGTTTAGTTTAACTCTAGCACAGCACAGTATTCAATAAATACTGTACCTGTAAAATAGTGACAATTACTGTAGTAAAATTTGCCAGACTATAGCACTGAGACACAGATTGCACTGTAATGCTGTAAACAGAGTGAACTAATCATAACAAAATGGTGCCAGTCACTTTTCTCGCAATGATTACAGCACTGTTTCAAAATCACTGGAGGATGAACTTCAGCTCCACAAAGCGCTGTATTAGCGAAACGCTGTAAAGTGAAGCGCTGTAAAGTGAGGTATACCTGTACTACTTAACACACCACGGGTCCCAGACCGCATGTCTTATTGTTATACTATATATATATGTCAGGGAAATTATATATCTTTCAAATCTATTTATCTATCAAATCTATCTAGCTATCAATCGTATCTATCAAATGTATATTGCATCTATTGTTTGATGTAATTCATATCTATAAAATGTATATTGCATCTTTTGATCGATAAAATTCGTATCTATCAAATGGATATTGCATCTATTGATCTATGTAATTCGTATCTATCAAATGTATATTGTATCTATTGATTTATTTAATTTGTATCGATCATATGTATATTGCATCTATTGAGCTATGTAATCTATGTATCTATCTATCAAATCTATCTATCTCGTGGTTGTGCAAATGGACTGTGTGCGGTTGTTTGCAGTGCGTTACACTTGGAGTTTGGTCTGTCACTGTGAAGCGGGTGTAACCCTTACACTACCTGATCGATACAACATCATAACTGATGTTTTAAAGCACGTTATTGCAAACAATTTAGGAATGTTGGCCGATTTAGGCCCTTTATGGGTTAAAAGCAGACTCTGCATCAACTATGTAATTTTCCATGGGAGTTTTGCCATGGATCCCCCTCCAGCATGCCACAGTCCAGGTGTTAGTACCCTTGAAACAACTTTTCCATCACTATTGTGGCCAGAAAGAGTCCTTGTGGGTTTTAAAGTTCGCCTGCCTATTGAAGTCAACGGCGGTTCGCCGGTTCACGAACAGTAGCGGAAGTTCGAGTCCGCCGTTCGCAAACCGAAATTTTTAAGTTCGCGACATCACTATTAGCCAATAGAATGCAAGCTCAATCTGATTGGCTAATTGGATCAGCCAATCGGATTGAACTTGAATCTGATTGGCTGATTCAATCAGATTTTTCCTACCTTAATTCCGATTAGCTGATAGAATCCTATCAGCCAATCGGAATTCGAGGGACGCCATCTTGGATGACGTTACTTAAAGGAACCTTCATTCGTCGGTAGTCGTTGGTAGGAAGAGGATGGTCCGCGCCAGAGGTCTTGAAGATGGAGCCGCTCCTCGTCGGATGGATGAAGATAGAAGATGCCGCTTGAATGAAGATGTCTGCCGGTCCAGATGTCCTCTTCTGCCCGGATAGGATGAAGACTTCTGCCGCTCCGGATGTCTTCTTTTGGTCCATCGGTGCTCGGCTGAGTGAAGACGACTAAAGGTAGGGAGATCTTCAGGGGGATAGTGTTAGGTTTATTTAAGGGGGGTTTGGGTTAGAGTAGGGGTATGTGGGTGGTGGGTTGTAATGTTGGGGGGTGGTATTGTGTTTTTTTTACAGGCAAAAGAGCTGATTTCTTTGGGGCATGCCCCGCAAAAAGCCCTTTTAAGGGCTGGTAAGGTAATAGAGCTGTTAACGTTTTTAATTTAGATTAGGGTAGGGAATTTTTTTATTTGGGGGGGGGGGGCATTGTTATTTTAGTAGGGGGCTTAGAGTTGGTGTAATTAGCTTAAAATTCTTGTAATTTTTTTTATTTTTTGTAATTTAGCGTTTGTTTTTTTTGTAATTTAGTTTAGTTTATTTAATTGTAGTTAATTGATTTAATTTATTTATTGATAGTGTAGTGTTAGGTTTAATTGTAACTTAGGTTAGGATTTATTTTACAGGCAATTTTGTAATTATTTTAACTAGGTAGCTATTAAATAGCAAATAACTATTTAATAGCTATTGTACCTAGTTAAAATAAATACAAAGTTGCCTGTAAAATAAATATAAATCCTAAAATAGCTACAATATAATTATTAGTTATATTGTAGCTATATTAGGATTTATTTTAAAGGTAAGTATTTAGTTTTAAATAGGAAGACTTTAGTTAATAATATTAAATTTATTTTGTTAGATTAAAATTATATTTAACTTGGGGTGTTAGGGTTAGACTTAGCTTTAGGGGTTAATACAACATATTTTTTAATCCAACATTCCACCCTTACATAAAACCACGGAACAGCAAAACATACCGGTTTCTTTCTATCAATCTCAAATAAACCATATCGTCTTAAAACATTTCCACAAGCATACTTTACCATACAACCAGCCATGCTATCCTTACAACTCAGAACCACACACCTACTAACATATTTCACAGCCAAAAATCTCTCCACATTTGGAAAACCCTTACCACCAACATTCTTACTCTTAACAACAACATCTCTTTTCAAACGCTCCATACCAGAACTCCAGAAAAAAGAAAACAATACTCTCAAAATTCTCCGAAAAATCCTCTCAGGTGGCGGAAAAACTAACGCCAAATATAACATAATAGGGATCAAAACCGATTTAATAACTAACATTTTTCCTTCCAAAGATAAAGTCCTTAAAGACCAAAACTGAAGTTTTCTACTCACTTTATCAAAAACATTCTCCCAACTTTCCAAGCCTTTCAAATCCACATCAAATTTCACACCCAACACCTCAATTGCACCTTCAGTCACAGGCCATCCACATGAATCAATCTCCCTATCATTACCAAAAACTTTAACTTTACACTTATTCCAATTAACTCTGAAACCACTTGCCATACAAAAACATTCAACTAAAGTTTTCACCCTCCTCAAACCAGCCTGAGTCTCACATACCACACTCACATCATCCATATACCCAATCACTTTTAAACACCTTCCATTACTACCAGGAACACTCACACCTCTAACTAATTTATCCTTCCTCAAACTAGTTAATAATGGCTCAATGACACATACAAATAACACAGGAGACAAAGGACATCCTTGACGCACTCCAGATTTAACACAAAATTCCTCAGTCAAAAAAACATTAACCTGGACTTGACTCACAATATCACTATACAAACATTTAAACCATTCAATAATCTTACCAGAAAAACCTAAACGTTCTAAAACATGAAACATAAAATCATGCACTACCCTATCATATGCTTTTTCAAAATCCACAATAGCAACAGACCTCATCCTCTCCCTCACATACCACAGTACATCACGTAGTAACAACAAACTTTCAGAAATCTGATGCCCAGGAACAGCACACACTTGCTCTTCACCCACAACCTTACCAATCACTCCACGCATTCTATTTGCCAACACCTTTGCAATAACCTTATAGTCAACATTCAACAACGTAATCGGCCTCCAATTCCTCAAATCTCTCTTATCACCCTTTTTAAATAACAAAACAATCAAACCTTTCCTCATTGAAACAGGCAAAACATTCATTCTAAAAACAAACTTACAAACATCCAACATATCCACCCCAATCAAATTCCAAAAACAAGTATAAAATTCAACAGGCAAACCATCACAACCAGGTACCTTCCCATTCTTAAAACTCCTAACAACCTCTGCAATCTCATCCAAACTTAGATCCCTTTTTAACAAATCATTATCATATTTTTCCAACTTAACCTCAATGTTTTCCAACAACTCATTTTCCAATAAAACATCTTTTGTTTTTTCTTTATACAGCTCACTGTAAAACTCATGAACTTCACGCAAAACACCATCCGTACCATTAACTTCACACTCAACCTTATCAAAAACACTAACAAAACCAGTCTTTCCTTCAAAAGCTTTCTTAAAAAATATTTACTACAAGACTCATCCTTTTCCATTTTCTCCAATCTTGCCATAAAAACAATTTTCTTTCCTTTTTCATGCATACACTTTTTAATTATCTTTCTTGCTTCAGCAATTTCCTCATGCACATCAATACCACAATTTCTCAATTCATACAAATACAACAACCTCAGATACCATTTATCATACAACTCCCTTTCCATTCTAGCTTTCTCACAGCCTTTCTTAATAAAAAACCTCTTTATTTCCACCTTCAACCATTCCCACCACATAAGCACATTACTAAAATCACATTTTCTTTCACGCCACCTTTCATACATCCAAACAAACTGACTCTTAAACTTCTCATCTTCTAACAAATCCACATTCAGTTTCCAAACACCCTTACCATACTTGATCTTCAAATCACAATTCACCTTACACATTAAAAGGGCATGATCCGTAAAGGGCATCCGCTTTAAAGAAAAATCATCAACACATAAAAATTTAGATAAAAAACAAAAATCAATTCGAGATTTTATCCCACCACTATCACTAAAGAAAGTAAAACCCTCCCCTGAAAAAGAAACAGACCCGAAGGCATCCTTCAAACCGAAAGATTTAAGCAAATCAAGTAAAAAACTTCCCTGAGCTATCCACCCTACAATCACTCCCACCCTCTCTGTCCCCATTCTTAATAATACAATTAAAATCCCCAACCAAAAAAAGTTGGCTCTCGGCCTGGCAGAAAAAACTTTAAAGTTTCAAAATTAAGCAAACGTTCTACCCTATTTGGAGAAGCATATACATTAAACAAACGAAAAACAGTCCCACAAAAACTAAAACTAACCAAAAGTACCCGACCTGGGACAATATGAACTACATTAAGGATAGAAAAACTAAACCCCTTAAACAAAACTCCCACCCCCCCATTCCTATCAGAAGAACAAGACCATACTTTAGAACCATATTCCCAGTCAGCACATTTAGGATGTTCAGAGAGACCACATTCCTGCAAACAAAAAATATTAGCAGAACATACAGATAATAATTTCAAAATTGCAGCTCTCCTTGCTATAGTTGTCATACACCTGACATTAAGGGAATAAATGGTCAGAGACATCACAAAAATAAATTAAAGAAAAACAAAAAAAGAAATAACATCAGGACTTCTTCTTTCCTTTCTTTTTCTTAGGACTCAAAGGAGATCCTTTAAATCTGCCTCTGTGACGTTCCGACCTCCTAGGCTTCCCCTTGCCAGCCTCATAACCAGTAACTTCAGCAAGTTGGTTCACATCTCTTTTATCTAGATAACCAACAGAAGAGGCATCAGAAAAGTCACCTATACACTGGCTTGAATCAGAAGGAACGTCTTTAGTAGAGACAGAAGGAAACTCTGAAATTAAAGAGTCAGCATCACTTGTAGTATCTGGATCTGCACCCTTAACTACTGGAAGATTCAAATCAGGACTCTCCCATCCATCAGAATCCACATCTATTTTTCGCTTGGAGGCAGATTTTTTCCCTTCAGTGTCCATATCCTCCTCAGAACTAGAGGACACAACAGCAGACCAATCAATGTTCTCCCCTTCACCAAGAACAGCATCAGGAGCAGCATCACAAGATGACTCAGTGAAGGAAAAATTCTTTGTCACAGAAACAGCAACAGTATCATCCACAGAATTGGGCAACAGGGCTTCAAGAACATCTGAAGCAGCTATCACATTAGATGTAGCAAGATCCACTTCCTGAAGATGAGATTGGGCTTCCTCCACCTTCTCAGCCACAGGAACCACCACAGGAGCATCAGACACCTCTCCGACAGGGACCCCAAATGCAGATTTCTTGCACAAAAGAGGTAATATAGAGTTCAATGCCTCATCAGAGACCTCCTCCTCATTCACAGATGGCTCAGCTGCAACTGAAGATGGTTTTTTTTGCAACATCAGCATAGGAAGGCTTCACTCTATCAAGCCCCTGCAACATCATCAAAGCACACATCCTGCACAGATGACTTGAAGAACCACACAGGTCACAGGTCCGGCATTTACTACAGTGGGCAACAAGATGATCCTCCTCACCGCAATTTCGACATCTGGCACCTGGGCAATTTTCAGCAATGTGACCAAACAGGTTGCAACTACGGCAAAAAAGAGGCATGTCATCATAGTATAGAAAACCTCTATTTCCACCAATGGCGAAAGTCTGTGGAGGGTGTTTCTTTCCACCAATACCTAATTCATCAGGCACAAACCGCACCCAGAACCTGCGCTTTCCATTGAAAGTCCCAAACTGATTCTTCAGCTTGCTACCTCCTTGAACATCATCAAAGTAGCAACAAAGAAACAGACGAATTTCCACATCAGTGACCCAAGGCTTGTACATATGTACTGTCACCGGGATTCTTCTCTCCCTCTGCACACAGGTAACAAATTTCATGCCAACCAACTCTGGAGCAGCAGCCATATCAATAGTCCGTTGATAGCAGGTCTGTAAATAATGCTCATCGGTGAAAGCCACATCAAAAATCCCTCTTGAAGGGAATGACTGAACACAATGCAAACTTGCTCTTGGCATCTTCAAAACACCATCCAAAACCACCTGCTGGACATGAGCCAAACCAATCTTCTCTCTAAAGTCCTCAGAGATCAACACCCGAAGTGTATGGGGAACATTTGGCCCATTAGTAGCCATATTTGCCCTATTGCCTCTTTAGGCTGGATTTCAGAGCGCCCCCCCAAAAGCAGCATGTGGCTGAAGTCCAGGGACGATGCCACAAGGCCAAGGGGACGGCCCTACTACCCAGTTGCTCTACGCCTAAGGAGTAGCCACCCCCCCAATAGCAGCAGGAGCCCAAACCCCAAAGGGAAAGGACCCCAGGCCGAAGGAGCAGGTCTCCAGGCAGCAAACCAAGACCAAGCACAGAAAACTGCACTTGATCCAAGCCAAAGGCCCGAGAAGCAACCTCAGCTGATCATTTTGGCCTATTGTGGGCCTCGTCAGTGAGGTGCACCCATATCGCTCTAGGCACACTGTGCAACAGGTCCACATCTGGATTCCTGCATCACACTTAGGGAGACTTCCCTAAGTGTCATAATTTGCATAAATAAAAAGAGAGAAGCGCTCAACCTGGGAACGAACAATAGCATAATAGCCTAGAGGAATATAGCTGCACCTCACTGACAAGGCCCACAATAGGCCGAAACGTACATCTGGGGTTTTGCTGTTTCTCTCATTCAGAGAGGGATTGCCTGGTATTTCGGGGCTAGACTGTACTGTGAAGTCAGGATCAGACTGATATGCTTCAGGAAAGTTCTTCTCTGTGAAAGACACATTTTGAGCAAAAAGAGGCTGCTTCTTGGGTGGTAACGAGCCATAGAACAAGCTATTAGGCTATTGTTCGTTCCCAGATTGAGCGCTTCTCTTTTTTTATTTATGCAAATTATGACACTTAGAGAAGTCTCCCTAAGTGGGATGCGGGAATCCAGACATGGACCTGTTGCTTAGTGTGCCTAGAGGGATATAGCTGCACCTCACTGACGAGGCCCACAATAGGCCAAAACGTACGTCTGGGGTTTTGCTGTTTCTCTCGTTCAGATCTACTAAGATCTACTAAGCCCATCCCACCACATAATGTAGATCTACGTCATGTGGTACTAAGCCCATCCCATCACATAATGTAGATCTACGTCATGTGGTACTAAGCCCATCCCACCACATAATGTAGATCTACGTCATGTGGTACTAAGCCCATCCCACCACATAATGTAGATCTACGTCATGTGGTTACTAAGCCCATCCCACCACATAATGTAGATCTACGTCATGCGGTACTTAGCACATCCCACCACATAATGTAGATCTATGTCATGTGGTACTAAGACCATCCCACCACATAATGTAGATCTACGTCATGTGGTACTAAACCCATCCCACCACATAATGTAGATCTACATCATGCGGTACTTAGCCCATCTCACCACATAAATGTAGATCTACGTCCAAAATGCCGGAAGCCCAAGCAGTTACTTGACAGCCGAGACAAGCTGCTTGCGGGCTTCCAACATCTGCCTTCATATTGCAACGGAGCACGATGTGGGAAAAAAAAGCAAGAAATTTGTACTTATAAGCACAAAATACAAAGCATAATAGTTTTTTGTAAAATGGGCATTCCATGGGCGTATATGAAATAGTCTCTTAAACCCAGCGTAATTCTATAAACATTTCCACCTTACAGAATCGCACTTTTTTTTTCTCACAAATTAAAAGGTGTCGAGCTTTTATCAATATACTCAACACACTAATTACTCTGAAAGGAAACCCTATGCATATACGAAAATAACAGCAATTTTAAGGTATAGTGCACTGAAAACTGCGTAATTTGATTTGTATTAGGCGTAAAACTAAAGTTTAAACATACAACGGGTTCTTCCTTGTATACTTTATCCTCCGAGAGCTCTCCTTATTTCTACTAGAGAGATCCATTTTTTATAGAATTCCATGAGGGCTGCTCCTGTGAGTGTCAGACTGGAAAAACAGTCTAAGCCAGCAAATACAAATTTTTTTAGAATTGTGCCGTAAATGAGAGGGGCATAACCTGTGCGGGGGCTGTGGTAAGAGAAAGATTAAATACAGTAGTATGTCATAATCAATATGTGCATAATAAAAAGACAATGTAATAAGACTTACTCTAAATTATAAGCACTCATTAGATTTTTCCTAACAAATGCCAAAATGTCTTTTTATTTGCTGGCGCCTGTATCATGTGACAGCCTTCAGCCAATCACAGACATATACATCTACACTGTGAACTCTTGCACATGCTCTGTAAGAGCTGGTGCCTCATAAAGTGTGCATATAAAAATACTGTGCACCTTTTTTATAATGAAAGTAAATGGGAAAATCTCTTAAAATTGCCTGCTCTATCTGAATCATGAACATTTCATTTTTGACTTTAGTGTCCCTTTAAGAGAATCAGAGGAGTCAGAGTGGAGGAACCTTACACTGGGGCTTTACTAGCAAGAAAGAGTAAGTAAGGGCCAGACAGTGGCAGCAGCTAAGCATGAAAAACAGAGAGAGATATGAGGGGAGGGGGGGGCAAGCTGGTGTGAAGGGCAGATCTAGTGGACACATGTGTGAGAGAGAGGTGCATAGCTATGGAAGGATGAGTCCACCTGTGGTAGACCCATATCATGCAAATAAGAAGTCCACATATGAAGAATCTGTGAAAAAAATCACAATACGGAGGGCGCCTCCTAGTGTGATACTGTGATGACAAGAAGTTATGTACATAGGTGTCTTGTGTAAGTTTTCACAAGAGAGGCAGCACCCACTTGTGCTGAGTCAGGCCTACTGGGATCTCTCAGTATCCCAGCTCACTGTTCCCAAGCCAGGGAACGTTGTACACATGCACCCGGTGTCAGCTCCAATGCAGCCCAAATCCATATAGTCTACAAGCAGAAGAATATGATGTCAAAGGGTTCTTTTCCAGGTCAGTGGGACCATATGGAAATAGTGTAAAGATACAGACTGACTTATTCAAGGCTCAATAATTTGTACAGTCTACTTGGCAATGAAATAGGCAAGCTGAGGGGCCCCACAAATGCTAAGGGTGGCCCTGTTGCCTGGAATGCTTAATACAAACAAACAAACTTATTACAATTTTATATTAAAGTCAATGTAAGTTTTGATGATAAAGTGCCCGGTTTGTAAAAATTTGATTAAAAACAGGGGCACTTTAATTCATCAAAATTTACATTTTACTTGTTGTGAAAAAATACTTACCTTTTAAACTTGACAGCCGCTCCAGCTTCCCCCAGTTGTCGCAAGCTATTTCTGACGTCAGAAATGATGGATGGAGGAAGCCGGATTCCTCATTTTAGACCCAGGAAGAGGCTTTGCGACGGGCGGAGGAAGCTGGAGCGGCTGTCAAGATTAAAAGGAAAGTATTTTCACAACACGAGTGAAATGTAAATTTTGATGAATTAAAGTGCCCCTGTTTTTAATCAAATTTTTTAAAACCAGGCACTTTAGCATAAAAATTTACATTCACTTTAAATATGTATTTAGATTCTAAAATCAAATCCCAATGCACAGCTTTATGAGTGAATTTAAAATACTCTAAATTAATTCTACCTTTTTCTGTCTGTATATAATACCATAATCCATTCATAGCACATTTGCTCAGATTTCAGTATATAAAAGGAACATCTATTAAAAGATTTTTGTTACATTTTTAAAGCCAGATGTGTTAGTGTGCTTTTAAAGGGACAGTAAAGTACAAATTAAACATTCAAGATTTGGATAGAGCAAGCGATTTTAAAACAACTTTTCAATTTTCTTCTGTTATCAAATTTGCTTTGTTCTCTTGGTATCATTTATTAAAGACTAAAATTAGGTAGGCTCATAAGAGCTCAGGAGTGTGCACGTGTCTGTAGTACTCTATGGCAGCAGTGTTTTGCAACATTCTATAACAAAGCTACAAATAATTTTGCAAAACACTGCTGCTATAGAGTACAAAAGACACGTGCACACGCCTGAGCTCTTATGAGCCTACATAGTTTTTTTTTTTTTTTTTTTAAACTTTTATTTTTTAATCCAGGTGCAACATGGCATGGAAAAGCATTTGCAGAAATAACTGCAGCTCCACTCCCGCCACACAGGGCAGGGGAGTGCCGCCAAAAATAGCTCATCTCTACACCTAGGTGCAAACCTGTTTTTTTCTTGTTTTTTGTGAAACATAAACATAAAATGACAAAAACAAATTAAACATAAACAACATAACATAATTTAACACAAAAACCACATTGCTAGGGTCCTCCGCTCGGGGGGGGGGGGGTGGGGAGGAAAGAGGTACAGAAATACAGAGATGCAAAAATACAGAAGCCCTCCTGGCACAGTCACATTACATATGAGGTTCATGATGGATCATAACGGGAATCATATAGAGTTTAAGTATGTGAGTGGGGAAGAGGGGGGGGGGGGGAGGGGAGGCACCATCTTCCAGCTAGATTTTCTTCAAGAATAAATAATGAGTTATGGAAGGGATGAAGTATTCTATGCCTCAAGCTGGGAGAGATGTACATTAAGTAAGGTTCCCATTTGCAAACAAAAGCTTTAATTCTCTTGTCTAAATCTCCTTGCACATCAGCCTGCTCTATAAGAATTTTGGCCTTCACTGTAGGGAGGGAGGGGCTTTGGTAGATACCCAATATTGTAAAATGAGCCTTCTAGTAAGCAGAATAATAGAGTGTAAAAACTTCTGGTCGGCAGTGTAACACCCATGTCCTGCAAGAAAATAACACTGGAGGCCGTCATAGTCACAGTATCCTGCAGAATTTTCTGAAGCCAATAATTAACCTTGCACATAACCCCTTTAATTTGGGGCAATCCCACATAAGGTGGATAACATCAGGAGACTCAGCTGAACATTTTTGTTACATACGTCTAATGTTTGTGGGACTCATTTCGCTCTCAATTTCGGTAAGATGTACGCTTGGTGTAATAGTTTAGTGTGTGCCTCTCTCGAGTATGCTGAGTGTGTAGACCTGAGTGTGTAGACCTGAGTGTGTAGACCTGAGTGTGTAGACCTGAGTGTGTAGACCTGAGTGTGTAGACCTGAGTGTGTAGACCTGTGAACTTTAGAAAAACTTGCTATGATGTCCTGCAATTCAATTGAGATATCTCGTTTCTTGCCATTTAACGTGTATCATCTATACAACAGATTGCTCTAAGTGGGCCATGATCCACTTATAGATATGAGTAATAGAGTGGGAACCCTGTTTTGTAATTTGATATAATTTGTCAATGTTGGAGTTTGTATTTCTCAGCATATCAGATGAAATGAAAGCTTGGACATAGTGCCTAGATTGAAAATAGGCAAACATGGAGTCAGCAGGTATATGATATGTATCTCGTAAGCTATGGAAAGGGAGAATTTGCAGTGTAGTAGGATTAATTAATTGCGCAATTGAGGTCAGTCCCTGGATCTTCCAGTGTTGGAAGGGCCGGGTAGTGTAACCAGGGATGAATTTAGGATTACCTTGTATGGGCAAATGCTTAGTTACCATCCTGTCTAAACCCCAGAATCTGCATAGCTTATGCCAAGCTCGTAAGGGGTCTCGAAAGAGTATGTTTTGGAGAGCCTACATAGTTTTACTGTGCAATAAAAGATACCAAGAGAACAAAGCAAATTTGTAACATCAGTAAATTGGAAAGTTGTTGAAATTGCATTCTCTATCCGAATCATGAAAGTTAAATTTTTACTTTAATGGGACATGAAAGCCAACATTTTATTTCATGATAGATAAAGCGAACCTTCAAACTAAAGATCGCTGCTCCATAACCTGTCTGCCTGCTCTGAGGAGGCAGACAGAGATCACGTGAAATCAACCCGATCACTCTTAAAGGCTGACATGCTAATGATATTATTTCATTCTAACTTGTACACGTTAAAGGGACATGAAACCCAAACATTTTCTTTCATGATTCAGATAGAGAATACCAGTTTTTTAAAAAAAAAAAGTTTCCCCATTTACTTTTATTATAAGATTTGTTTTGTTCTTATGTTATTCTTTGTTAAAGAGAGATTTAAAGATAGATAGCATGCACATGTCTGAAGAACTACTGCTGCCATCTAGTGCTCTTGCTAATGTATAACATTATTATAAAACTGCCGCCATCTAGAGCTCTTGTTAATGTATAACATTATTATAAAACTGCTGCCGACTAGTGTTGTTGCTAATGTATAACATTATTATAAAACTGCTGCCATCTAGAGCTCTTGCTAATGTATAACATTATTATAAAACTGCTGCCATCTAGTGCTCTTGCTAATGTATAACATTATTATAAAACTGCTGCCATCTAGTGCTCTTGCTAATGTATAACATTATTATAAAACTGCTGCCATCTAGTGCTCTTGCTTATGTATAGCATTATTATAAAACTGCTGCCATCTAGTGTTCTTGCTAATGTATAACATTATTATAAAACTGCTGCCATCTAGTGCTCTTGCTAATGTATAACATTATTATAAAACTGCTGCCATCTAGTGCTCTTGCTAATGTATAACATTATTATAAAACTGCTGCCATCTAGTGCTCTTGCTTATGTATAGCATTATTATAAAACTGCTGCCATCTAGTGTTCTTGCTAATGTATAACATTATTATAAAACTGCTGCCATCTAGTGCTCTTGCTAATGTATAACATTATAAAACTGCTGCCATCTAGTGCTCTTGCTAATGTATAACATTATTATAATACTGCTGCCATCTAGTGCTCTTGCTAATGTATAACAGTATTATAATACTGCTGCCATCTAGTGCTCTTGCTAATGTATAACATTATTATAATACTGCTGCCATCTAGTGCTCTTGCTAATGTATAACATTATTATAATACTGCTGCCATCTAGTGCTCTTGCTAATGTATAGCATTATTATAATACTGCTGCCATCTAGTGCTCTTGCTAATGTATAGCATTATTATAATACTGCTGCCATCTAGTGCTCTTGCTTATGTATATCATTATAATACTGCTGCCATCTAGTGTTCTCGCTAATGTATAACATTATTATAATACTGCTGTCATCTAGTGCTCTTGCTAATGTATAACATTATTATAAAACTGCTGCCATCTAGTGCACTTGCTAATGTATAACATTATTATAATACTGCTGCCATCTAGTGCTCTTGCTAATATATAACATTATTATAATACTGCTGCCAACTAGTGCTCTTGCTAATGTATAGCATTATTATAATACTGCTGCCATCTAGTGCTCTTGCTAATGTATTACATTATTATAATACTGCTGCCATCTAGTGCTCTTGCTAATGTATAACATTATTATAATACTGCTGCCATCTAGTGCTCTTGCTAATGTATAACATTATAAAACTGCTGCCATCTAGTGCTCTTGCTAATGTATAACATTATTATAATACTGCTGCCATCTAGTACTCTTGCTAATGTATAATATTATAAAACTGCTGCCATCTAGTGCTCTTGCTAATGTATAACATTATTATAATACTGCTGCCATCTAGTGCTCTTGCTAATGTATAACAGTATTATAATACTGCTGCCATCTAGTGCTCTTGCTAATGTATAACATTATTATAATACTGCTGCCATCTAGTGCTCTTGCTAATGTATAACATTATTATAATACTGCTGCCATCTAGTGCTCTTGCTAATGTATAGCATTATTATAATACTGCTGCCATCTAGTGCTCTTGCTAATGTATAGCATTATTATAATACTGCTGCCATCTAGTGCTCTTGCTTATGTATATCATTATTATAATACTGCTGCCATCTAGTGTTCTCGCTAATGTATAACATTATTATAATACTGCTGTCATCTAGTGCTCTTGCTAATGTATAACATTATTATAAAACTGCTGCCATCTAGTGCACTTGCTAATGTATAACATTATTATAATACTGCTGCCATCTAGTGCTCTTGCTAATATATAACATTATTATAATACTGCTGCCATCTAGTGCTCTTGCTAATGTATAACATTATTATAATACTGCTGTCATCTAGTGTTCTTGCTAATGTATAACATTATTATAATACTGCTGTCATCTAGTGCTCTTGCTAATGTATAACATTATTATAAAACTGCTGTCATCTAGTGCACTTGCTAATGTATAACAGTATTATAATACTGCTGCCATCTAGTGCTCTTGCCAATTTATAGCATTGCTGGTCAACTGCAGCTATATAGTACTGCAGAAACATGAATGCTCCTGAGCTTACATCCCCTGCTTTTCAAATGATAACAAGAAAACAAATAAAATTTGATAATACAACATACAATTTTAAACAACTTTCCAATTTACTTATGACATATATTTTTGGGGGGTTTTATGTCCCTTTAAGTAGGCCTTAAGAAATTAACCAAGAATTAACCCCTTGAGTGCTAACGATGGCTCTGAGCCGTCACAGAGTTTCCCACTCAGGTGCTAATGACGGCTCAGAGCCGTCGCTAGCATTCTCTTACCTTGAGGGAGATCTGGGGGCTCCCACCCGCTCCTAACCCAGCGATCGGGCCTGCATAGTGACAGGCATCGCCCGGGCTTCACGTTACGCGTGGTGATGTCACGCGTAACTTTATTTAAAATTCACAATGCTAAGTATAGGGAAAGGGGGCATGCTGCTTAGAACCCTGTATCTCAAGCATCTAAGCAGCTACAGACCCCCAAGACCCACCGTTGGAAAGGTAATCGCCTAACCTTTCCAACAGTATAAGTCTTGGGGATATGAAAAAAAAAGTAAAAAAACAAACAAACAGCTTAGTTAGCACCCAGGTGGGAAAGTGCTTAGCACTCAACGGGTTAATTATGTACCCTCTACGTCAGCGAACAATCCCTCTTGTTTGCATCGCAGGTCTTGCTGATATCGGTAAGACTGCACTATATCTGCATGCCTCTGTAAGTGAGGGATGCAGTACTAGCACAGTTTCACTGCTTTTGGAAAAGCTGTGCTAGGAAATCCCTTGACAACAATGCGACGTATAGGGTGTGCCGGTCGTTAAGGGGTTAATAAAGCCAAAAAGAAGAAAATGTAACATGCAATAATTCTATTCATGTGATGTAATAAAGATTACCAAGACAATACATTTTTGATTAGAGTTACAGTATCAGTTATAAATATTGTTAAGGGGCAGTAAAGTCAAAATTAAAGTGTCATGATTCAGATAAAGTGTGGGATTTTAAACAACTTTACATCAATTAGCAAATTTGCTTTGCTCTTTTGTTATCCTTTGTCAGAGTAAACCTAGGTAGGCTGATAGGAGCTTAGGAGCGTTCACATGTCTAACATTCTATAGCAGCAGTGCTTGCAATTATGTATAACATTGCTATAAACATTGTTGCAAGCACTGCTGCTAGATTTCTAAAGATGCATGCATGTTCTTCAGCTCATCTAGGATAACTCTTTAACAAACAATGCCAAAAAACAACAACCCTGTAATATTAAGTTAAATAAAACTCCAGGCCCAGGTGGAATACACCCAAGGGTTTTATGGCAATTTAGCATGGTTATAATCAACCCTCTACTCCTAATTTTTCAAGACTCATTATCCTCAGGCATAGTAGCCCAGGACTGGCATAAAGCTGATGTGGTACAACTTTTTAAAAAGGGAAGCAGGGTTGATCCAGGAAGCTATAGATCAGTTAGTCTGACATCAACAGTGGGGAAGATACTTGAAGGGATTATAAAGGAATTATATTGATGAGTATATTCATGTAAACAAGATTATGAGTTCAAATCAGCATGGTTTTATGAAAAATAGATGATGTACAACTAATCTAATTAGATTCTATAAGGAAGTAAGTAAAAATATAGATAAAGGGGAATCAGTTGATGTGATATACTTGGATTTCAAGAAGGCGTTTTATACAGTGCAACATGAGAGATTAAAGGGACACTGAACCCAATTTTTTTCTTTCGTGATTTAGATAGAGCATGAACTTTTAAGCAACTTTCTAATGTACTCCTATTATTACGTTTTATTAATTCTCTTGGTATCTTTAATTGAAATGCAAGAATGTAAGTTTAGATGCCGGCCCATTTTTGGTGAACAACCTGGGTTGTCCTTGCTAATTGGTGGATAAATTCATCCACCAATAAAAAAGTGCTGCCCAGAGGTCTGAACCAAGAAAAAAGCTTAGATGCCTTCTTTTTAAAATAAAGAAAACAAGAGAATGAAAAAAAATTGATAATAGGAGTAAATTAGAAAGTTGCTTAAAACTGCATGCTCTATCTGAATCACGAAAGAAATTTTTTGGTTTCAGTGTCCCTTTAACCCCTTAATGACCGAGGACCTGCTTGCTTCCAGCTGCTTTCCGGTTATTGCAGTGATGCCTCGATATGGAGGCATCCTGCAATAACCATGTATGGCCATCCGATGCAGAGAGAGCCACTCTGTGGCCCTCACTGTAACCGGACATCGATGGCCGGTATCGTTGGTGGGTGGGAGCCGACGTGGGAGGCGGGTGGCGGCCATCGATGGGCCCAGTGATGTGGAGGGGGGCGGGATCGTGGGCGGGGATGACCGGGGCGCGCACGGACGCGCGCGCGTGCACGATAGGGAGGGGACGGGCGCGTGCACGGGAGGGAGCGGGTGGGAACCGCTACACTACAGAAAATATGCACCATAGGATTTCCTAATCAGGGTTCTAAAACCTAATAATAATAAAAATAAAAAGCGAAATCAGGGGGTGTTGGGTTGGTATGTGGGAGGGAAGCTACACTACAGAAAAAAAACTGGGGAAAAATAAAAAAACAACAACATTTTTTTCTGCAAATTGGGTACTGGCAGATAGCTGCCAGTACCCATGATGGCCCCCAAAAAGGCAAAGGGGGATGGTTAGAGAGATGTTTGAGGGGGGATCAGGGAGGTTGGGGGCTAAGGGGGATCCTAAACAGCAGCATATGTAAATATGCTATACAATTTTTTTTAAAAAAAAAAACAGATTCCCTTTATTTTTGTACTGGCAGACATTCTGCCAGTACTTAAGATGGCGGGGGCAATTGTGGGGTGGGGGAGGGAAGGGAGCTGTTTGGGAGGGATCAGGGGGTGTGATGTGTCAGGTGGGAGGCTGATCTCTACACTAAAGCTAAAATTAACCCTGCAAGCTCCCTACAAGCTACCTAATTAACCCCTTCACTGCTAGACATAATACACGTGTGATGCGCAGCGGCATTTAGCGGCCTTCTAATTACCAAAAAGCAACGCCAAAGTCATATATGTCTGCTATTTCTGAACAAAGGGGATCCCAGAGAAGCATTTACAACCATTTGTGACATAATTGCTCAAGCTGCTTGTAAATGATTTCAGTGAGAAACCTAAAATTGTGAAAAATTTAACTTTTTTTTAATTTGATCGCATCTGGCGGTGAAATGGTGGCATGAAATATACCAAAATGGGCCTAGATCAATACTTTGGGTTGTCTACTACACTACACTAAAGCTAAAATTAACCCTAGAAGCTCCCTACATGCTCCCTAATTAACCCCTTCACTGCTGGGCATAATACACGTGTGGTGCGCAGTGGCATTTAGCGGCCTTCTAATTACCAAAAAGCAACAACAAAAGCCATACATGTCTGCTATTTCTGAACAAAGGGGATCACAGAGAATAATTTAAAACCATTTATGCCATAATTGCACAAGTTGTTTGTAAATAATTTCAGTGAGAAACCTAAAGTTTGTGAAAAAAATTGTGAAAAAGTGAACGATTTTCTTTATTTGATTGCATTTGGCGGTGAAATGGTGGCATGAAATATACCAAAATGGGCCTAGATCAATACTTTGGGGTGTCTTCTAAAAAAAATATATATATATACACATGTTAAGGGATATTCAGGGATTCCTGAAAGATATCAGTGTTCCAATGTAACTAGCGCAAATTTTGAAAAAAAGGGGTTTGGAAATAGCAAAGTGCTACTTGTATTTATGGCCCTATAACTTGCAAAAAAAGCAAAGAACCTGTAAACATTGGGTATTTCTAAACTCAGGACAAAATTTAGAAACTATTTAGCATGGGTGTTTTTTGGTGGTTGTAGATGTGTAACAGATTTTGGGGGTCAAAGTTAGAAAAAGTGTTTTTTTTTTTTCATTTTTTCCTCATATTATATAATTTTTTTTATAGTAAATTATAAGATATGATGAAAATAATGGTATCTTTAGAAAGTCCACTTAATGACGAGAAAAACGGTATATAATATGTGTGGGTACAGTAAATGAGTAAGAGGAAAATTACAGCTAAACACAAACACCGCAGAAATGTAAAAATAGCCTTGGTCCCAAACGGACAGAAAATGGAAAAGTGCTGCGGTCATTAAGGGGTTAATCAACAAAATTAAGGGACTGGGAATAGCTGAAAATGTTCATGGATAAATAACTGGATAAAAGATAGGGAGCAACGAGTAGTAGTAAATGGATCATACTCAGATTGGTAAAAGGTAATCAGTGGAGTCCCCCAGGGATCAGTACTGGGCCCTGTTCTTTTTAATATTTGTATTAATGATTTAGGGCAAGAATTAAATAGCAACATCTCTATTTTTGCAGATGATACAAAGTTGTGTAAGGTTATTAGGTTATAGCAGGAAATTAGAAGTATGGGCAGGTAAATGGAAAATGAGATTTAATACGGGAAAATGCAAGGTTCTACATTTTGGAAGTAAAAATAAGCAGGTAACCTATTATTTAAATGGGATTAGACTTAGCCAAACAGAGGAGGAAAGGGATTTGGGAGTAGTATTACATAACAAGCTAAAGATGGGTGCACAATGCAGGGCAGTGACTTCTAAGGCTAATAAGATACTAGCATGTATTAAAAGAGGCTTTGATTCAAGGGAGGAAAGTATAATTGTGTCACTATATAAATCCCTTAGTGATTATACAATCTGTGTACAGCACTTAGTCTGAATACGACGCACGTGGAACAGGGGTGACTGCTTACCCCTCAGTCCTCAGAATACAACGTCCTCTGCAACGTGGTGAATCTTAAATCATATTATATTTTTTTTAGCATCTCTCATAGGTACAGCAAGCAACATTGTAAAAAGTGACGTTTCGGGATATCCTCCCTTAATCATACTCATTCAATACATGTGTGCAGCGATCCTTATAAAGTTCTCCCATTAACCCTTTATTGATCATCTCTACATAATACAATACCACCATCTAGTGGTCAATGTCAGTATAACCTCTCTCATACTAAAACATTTTATATTATTATTATTATTATACCTATACACTCTGTATGTAATTTACTTAAAAGAAATCATTAAACAGACTGGATGCCATTGTAACTGGCGTATATTGTGGTCGACTTCTAAGAAATGAATTGATGCTGGGGCTTTTGCACCTTATATTTGATCTGTGTTGACATTGAAGAACAGCAATGCACTACTGGGAGCTAGCTGCTTTTTGGGGACTGCACATGTCATTGCTTTCACCAGATATGTTCAGCTTCCATTAGTGCATTGCTGCTCCTTCCACAAAGAATACCAAGAGAATGAAGCAAATTTCATAATAAAAGTAAATCAGAAAGTTGTTGAAAATTGTACGTTTTATCTAATTCATGAAAGAAAAAATGTGGGTTTCATGTTCCTTTAAGCTGGAATAGCCAAGTAAGAAGGATGATTCCCATTCATATAGCTCCTATGTGACTGCCGCTTCAGCCTATATTAAAGAGTCACTGAACCCAAATTTTTTCTTTTGTGATTCAGATAGAGCATGACATTTTCAGAAACTTTCTAATTTACTCCTATTATCAAATTTTATCAAAAGTTTAGATGCCGGCCCATTTTTGGTGAACAACCTGGGTTGTTCTTGCTGATTGGTGGATACATTCATCCACCAATAAAAATGTGCTATCCAGCATACTGAACCAAAAAAAAAAAAAAGCTTAGATGCCTTCTTTTTTAAAATAAAGATAGCAAGAGAATGAAGATAAATTAATAATAGGAGTAAATTAGAAAGTTGCTGAAAATTGTATGCTCTATCTGAATCACAAAATAAAAAATTTGGGTTCAGTGTCCCTTTAATTACAATTACAACAAGAAATGGCGCTATTGAAATGCCTGGCCCAGCACAATCTTTGCCCCTGTGCCCTGGGGTGCTGCGAGTTCTAGTTTTATCAATGGGCACCACCTTGCAAATGTAGTGAATTAGGGGGATGCTACAGTAATGTATACGGGTGTATTGCACGCCGCTAGAATGCCTACAGCTATATAAGGTCAAGGTGAAGCAGAAAATCTGATATTTATAAGCAGCCTAGTGATCAGAGACAACATTGTAAAAAAACACGGAATGTTTATGTCAAGAGTTTATAAAATAACCACAGAGGCGATAACACACTACATAATACACTATTTCCTAAATTAGAACGCTTGACAGCTATTGATAATGACTCACTGATCTATGGTGAAAAAAACACTGTACTGTATTTTTTGCATACACCAGGCATTTAAACTTCCTTATCACAGTTATTCAATACATCTCAAGCGAACTGTGAGGTCTTAAATTCTCATATTATTCTACTTCTTGATTATTAATACTTTGGCTCATTAAACAGAATCACAACATATTAAAATAATATTCTCTCTGGGACCTTAACAGCAAATATTCATTTTCAAGTAATACTCTAAATTAAATAAAATCACCATAAAATGTTTGATTATCTGTAGTAAAAGAAACAATTATAATCTACATTCATTATTTAATTTGTCGGCTTTTTGTGTTTCTCTTAGAGAGACTGGATTGCATCCTACAAGATCCATAAATATATCCCTGCAACGTGATACACAGTAATTGGTTCTTTTATTTATGTCCATAATGGTCCACAGCAGGGAATAGGACTGAATTTAAAAAAAAAAAAATATTTATTTTGTAAGCAGATAATTTGCAGTGCATACTATACAAACATTTATAAAAAAAAAGATATAATTTTGCTTTAAAATGCTCGCTTGAGAAGTTAAAGTATGCCAATTGGCTTTGCCTCAAGAAGTGTTTGTATAGTTTCAGATTAGGCTATAACATTTTACATAATAGATTTGATATACCTTTATTTAACACCATATAACAAGGACTATTCCAGCAAGGAAAAATACAGCATTAACATGACTTTGTAAGTGTGCATTTATAGTATATATTTAATCAATACTAACATTCTGAAAAAATGTTGAAAGCATTTTCTCAAATAGCATTACTATTAAGGGCAAGATTACAAGTGCTGTGCTATTTAGTTTCCGTTTGCTCACTGAACTTAAAGTTAAGAAATGAATTTAGCAGGTAAGCAAAAATTAGGTTCTCTTTCATACAGGTGGTGAGAGTCCACATCCTAGGAACTAATACCCGAGCCGTGGAGTCCAAAAGTAATAACTTGAAGGGAGGGATTTTAAAACATCTTTTTTTTCACTGAGATATTAAATCCACAACCCCAAAAAATAAATTAGTTTTTTTTTTTTTAATTAGCTTAAAAAATAAATTAAATTAAACAGGCAAAAATCAAACAGAGACCACTGCCTAAAGCACCTTTTTACCAAAAGCTGCCTCAGAAGAAAAACTTCAAAATAGTAAAATCATAAAAGTATGCAAAAAAGACCGGAGTAGCTGCCTTGCAAATTTGGTCAACTGAAGCCTCATTCTTAAAGGCCCAAGAAGAGGCCACTGATCTAGTAGAATGAGCTGCAATCTGTTGCAGCGGAGGCTGACCTGCCTCCAAGTAAGCCTTGTGAATCAGTAGTTTCAACCAAGAAGCCAAAGAAACAGCAGAAAATGGCTGTCCTTTTCTGGAACCAGAATAGTGAATAAACAAACTGGAAGATCGTCTAAAGGTCTTATGCATCAATGTAATACTTCAATGCCCTAACAACATCCAAATAATGCAAAGATTTCTCTGAAGCTTTTTTATGATTAGGAAACAAAGAAGTAACAACAATTTCTCTGCTAAAGTTGTCTGAAGAAACAACCTTAACTAAAAATCAAAAGTAGTTAGTAAAACTGAGGATGACAAGAATGAGCAGATATCTCAGAAATTCTTCTAGCAGGAAAGATAGCCAAAAGAAACAAGACATTCTAAGAAAATAGTTTAATGTCTACCTTATGCATAGGTTCAAAAGGAGGAGCCTGCAAAACCATTAACACCAAGTTAAGATTCCATGAAGGAGGAATTGGCTTGATCACAGGTTTGATATGAACTAGACATGTGCATGGCGAAAAAATTCAGTTCGGATCGATTCGGATTTTTTCGAATTTCGGTTCGGAGCGATTCGAATTCGGAAAAATTTGAATCGATTCGGTTCGGATTTGTTTCGGATTCATTCGGATTCGAATAAATTCGGTTCAGATTTGTTTCGGATTCAAATAAATTTGGCTGGATTCGGTTTGGTTCGGAAATTCGGAATTTCGGTAAGTGTTAGGTGGGATTAGACTAGTATTATGTACTGTACATTAGGTGTAACCCATAGCAGAGTGATATAACCTAATATACTGTACAATACTAGTGTAATCCATGGCCATCCGAATCTACCGAATAAATCCGAAGTTATTCGGATTTATTCGGTAGATTCGGCACTATTTTAATTCGGCGATTCGGTTCGATCCGAATCTCCGAATTTGCTGAATTTTCCGAATTTCCGAATCGAACCGAACCGCACATGTCTAATATGAACCAAAGCCTGGACAAAGCCATGAATATCAGGAAGATAAGCATTCTTCCTATGAAATAAAACTGAAAGAGCAGAAATCTGCCCTTCAAAGAACGGTCAGATAAACCCTTATCCACACCATCCTGTAAAAACTGCAAAATCCTAGGAATTCTTAAAGAATACCAGGAAAAACCCTGATTCAGACACCAAGAAATAAAGGCTTTCCAGACCTTATGACAAATCTTTCTAGTTACAGGTTTTCAGGTCTGAATTAAGGTTTCATTCACAGAATCAGAGAAACTCAATGCCATCAAGTTTAGAGACTTAAGATCTGGATGGAAAAAATGGACCTTGAGACAAAAAGTCTGACCTTAGAGGAAGAGGCCAAGGAGGACAACTGGACATCTCAACTAGATCTGAATACCAAATCCTGCAAGGCCAAGCTCGGGAAATCAGGATCACTGAAGACTTCTCTAGACTTATCTTGGAAATCACTCTAGATAGGAGTACCAGAGGAGGAAATAGATAAGCAAGCTGAAACAACCAAGTAGCTACTAGAGCATCCACTGACTCTGCTTGAGGGTCCCTGGACCTCGCTAAAGTATCTGGAAAGTTTTTTGTTCAAACAAGAGGCCATTAGATTTATCTCTTGGAGACCCCAAAGATTCACAATCTGATTGAACACATCCTGGTAAAGATACCACTCCCCTGGATGTAGAGACTGACGACTTCCCAGTTGATCACCCCTGGAAAATGAACTGCAGAGACTAAACAAGAATTGATTTCCGCCCATTAGTGATTCTGAGACACTTCCTTTATGGCTAGGGAACTGTGAGTTCCCCCCTGATGGATGACATAAGCCACTGCTGTGACATTGTCTGACTGAAAGTGGAGATGAGACTCCTCTTTCAACAGAGGCCAAGGCTGAAGGGCCCTGAAAATAGCACAGAGTTTTAAAACATTTATTGGTAACATTGCCTCCCAAGGATCCCAAACCCTTGTGCTCTTAGGGACCCCAAAACAGCTACCCAACCTGAGAGACTTGCATCTGTAGTGATCACAGTCCAGGTAAAATGAGCCCCCTGAATAATAAACTGATGATCGAGCCACCAAGTTAGAGACTGATTGTACTGGGATCCAAAAATATCCTTTGAGGTAGCCGAGTATGATCCCTGCACCACTGATGCAGCATACAAAGCTGAAGGGTTCTCAAATAGAGCAAATTGGCTTGCATCTGAAGCTGCAATCATGAGACCCAGAACTTCCATACAAAGAGCAACCAATGGAAAAGAAAGACTAAAGAGACAAGCTGGCACCAATCTTTTCTGTTCTGTTAGAGATAGACTCATGGAGACTGAATCTATTTGAAATCCTAAAAAGTTACCTTTGTTGAGGAATCAAAGAACTCTTTGGTAACTTGATCCTCCAACCATGATGTGGAAGAAAAAACAAGAGCCAGTTGGTGTGAGATTCTGCTAGAGGAAAAGACGGAGCTTGAACAAAGATGTCGTCCAGGTAAGGAAACACTGCAATAGGGCACCCAGAACCTTTGTGAATATTCTTGAAGCTGTAGACAGACCAAATGGTAGAGCAAAAAAACTGAAAATGCTTGTCCAGAAAGGTAAACCTCAGGAATTGGTAGTGCTCTCTGTGAATTGGAACATGAAGGTAGGCATCCTTTAAATCTATTGTGGACATAAACTGACCTTCAAAGTCTTTAGATCCAAAACTGGTCTGAAAGTCCCCTCCTCATTTGGAACAATGAAGAGATTTGAATAAAATCCCATCCTCCATTCCTGCAAAGGTACTGGTACAATCACTCCCATAGCTTCCAGATCTGAGACAGACTGGAAAAAATATAACTCTTTAAAGGATTCCTTGGGACATTGGACAAAAAGAACCTCCCTCTTGGAGGCCTTTTTCTGAATCCTATTCAATACCCCTGAGAAACTATGTTCAGAACCCAGGAATATGGAATAGACTGAAACCAAGTCTCCTGAAAGCAGGCCCAACCTACCCCGTACCAGAAACTCTGGATCAGGGGCCGCACCTTCGTGCGGTCTTGGCAATATGGATACATTTCTTTGCCTGTTTAGAGTTGTTCCAGTTAGCACTGGGCCTACAGACTGGGCCAGAAGTACTTTGCTTTTGCTTTCTGACAAAAGGAACAAAAACAATTAGAAGCTTTAGATTTCCTTCTAGACTTTTTGTCCTGAGTAAGAAAAGCTCCTTTACCACCAGTAACAGTAGACATAATATAATCTAAATTAGAACCAAACAATTTATTTCCCTGAAAAGAAAGACAATCTGAATTTCGAGACCATATCAGCAGACCAGGATTTAAGCCATAAAGCTCTCCTGGCAAGGACTGCCAAAGACATACTTTTGATATTAATTAATTCATAATATCAAATATAGCATCACAAACATAAGAATTAACATTCTTAAGCAAACCCAAAAGATTTTCACCAACAGGATTACCAGAACATTGTTCTGAAAGACTGGAAAACCAAAACGTTGATGCAGCAGAAGCATCAACTAAAGAAATAGGTGGCCTAAGTAAATAATCTGCTTGTAAAAAGGCCCTTCTATGGAAGGACTCCAATTTCCTATCCAGAAGTACTGTCTTCCAAAGGAATAGTAGTAGTGGAAATGGCCCCATCAACTTTAGGAACAGTTTCTTATAACCCAATATTAGCAGCAGGCAAAGGATATCATTTTGAAAACTTGCAGAAGGATTAAATGCTCATCCTGACTTAGACCTTTCCCTAGAAATCATGTTAGATAAAGCATCAGGAATACTGATAGGGAAAACTTCAGGGAATTTAACAGTTATAAAAACTGAACTTAAACTATTACAAGGCTTATCAGAAACTTTAGGATCCTATTTTAATGGAAACCTATTTTAAAGAGAATGAATATGTTCAATTTTAAACAAAAAAGCAGAAATATCGGATTCAACTTCAGATGAAGACTCTTCACCACCAGGGGAGACTTCACCATCTGAAGACATAACAGTATCCCTGGCCTCAGGGAATATTACTGGTAGAAGGTAAAATCTGGACTGACCTTTTAAATTTATTTGAAGTCGGAGAGCAGCCAGCTCCTCGGAAACTGTAACCTTGATTACGTTTTTCACACTTGGTGAAACATCCTCAGCTTTCTCCTACAAAAAGCAAACAAGAGGAGCATTAGTACCCAAGGAAACAGCAGCAAGGTTGGTCTGATTGCATTAACAATTCTAAACATGAGCCACATCAAGATGTTGAAGAAGGTTCTTCAGTCTTTTTACAATAAGCTCACCTAATGGTAGAAAGGTGATTAATGGACTCAGTTCCTAGGGTAGATTTAGGGACAAAATCAGATAGTTCATTATGGCATAAAACAAAGTAAATGCAATAAAACACTATAGCCCCCTTAAAAAAGCTCCTGAAGATCCCTCTCCTAAGTAACATAATAACTGCATGCTAAGTGGAACTGCAAAAGAAAGCAGGAAACATTAATATTTGACAGCCGATTAACGCTCACCAGTAATAAAAATCATGCTTGAAAAAAAAGTGTCAGCTATAAGGAATTTTGCACGCCAACACTTGACGTGCACATAACCGAACAAGGGAGCGCAAACCCAACAAGCGAAACCCAGCTGAAGCATGAAAAAACAACCATAGTAAACTAAAAGGGATGTGTGCTAACCCGATGAACATTAACCCAATGTGCGCAACCCCGATGCACGCAAAAAACTTTACCGATGCGTGCAAACAAGCAAGGGGAATAATGTAACAGATTCTGTCCCAGGGCCATATATACAAGAAAATATATATATACAGGTGGCCCTCGGTTTAAGCCGGTTCAATTTGCGCCGTTTCAGAATAACAACCTTTTTTTTCAGTCATGTGACTGCTATTGAAAAGCTTTGGAAAGCAAAGTGTACTAATTAAAATTTCCAGTAGGTGGAGCTGTCCGCTTGTTTTGCAGCAAAGTTATGCAACTTAACACCCTGAAATTGATCTGTGTACACAGAGCAGACATTAGCTATCGAGCAACAAGATTTAGCAGCCACTTCCCTATTATTGTCCTGTCCAGCTGCTTGAGGTGAGGGTGCCTAACTGCTTAATCACTGCAGATTGAAATGCATAGAATAGGTGCAGACACAATATTATCTAACATGCTAACAATGCAGAGAACTGATTGCAGAAAAATGCAAGTAAAAAAATGTTTTTGTTTTTAATAAACTTAGTTTGATGATGATACAATCTATATTAATAGGTTTATAATGCTGTTTAGCATTTAAAATCTTCATTTCAAAGCTTTAAAAATAATGTATTAGGTGTTACTTATGACAATTTTGAGATGGGCCTGGAACCTAACCCCCTCACTTCCCATTGACTTACATTATAAACCGGGTTTCAATTTACAACGGTTTCGATTTACAACCATTCCTCCTGGAACCTAACCCCGGCGTAAACTGAGGGCTACCTGTATCAATAAACAGTGTCCATACATAGCTTAAAGAGTGTCTACATAATATTAAAATGATACTTACCAATAGACACTAACAAAGCAGCAAACAGCCAAACCAGTACTGAAATATATCAGCAGAGGTTATGGAATAGGAGTATTTGGTAGATCCATAGAGGAAGACAAAAGACAAGTCTTTGTGCCCAAATATGGAAGGTTTATGAAAGCGATTTTCATGAGGTGAATAAAAGATCAAACCACCGAACATATATCCCTCTGACAAATGCTGTACTCTCAGGGGAAACCAGACCTCAAAATGAACTGAAGACTCCAAAGAATCAAAGGCGCATCTACATTCTTAAACCATCTCCATTGGAGGCAAATTAAAACTGAGGTATGTGTGAGGTGGGTGGTTATAGAGGGCTCTTGTGGTTTGGGGATCTTTGCCTCCACCTAGTGGTAGAGAAGAGTAATTTCCAGGAGTAATGGTTCGTGGACTCTCACCACCTGTATGAAAGAAATAATTATCGCTTGAATGTTAACCCAATACTGCGCTAGATCAACTGCAATTAACCTGAAGGTGTTAGGAATATTTTATATTCCTATGATCTTCAGATAGAAAAAAAAAAAATGTTCTTTTTATTTTAAATACATATTTCTATACACTGTGCCCTCCACTAATATTGGCACCTTTGTTAAATATGACCAAAGAAGGCTGTGAAAAATTGTTTTTATTGTTTAACCTTTTGATCTTTTGTTCAAAAAATACACAAAAATACTCTGCTCTCATGGATATCAAACAATTGCAGACACAACACAGGTTATATATGTGTGGCAATATTATTGGCACCCTTTTAGTCAATACTTTGTGCTACCTCCCTTTGCCAAGATAACAGCTCTGAGTCTTCTCCTATAATGCCTGATGAGGTTGGAGAATACATGGCAAGGGATCTGAGACTATTCCTTCATACAGAATCTGTCCAGATCCCTCAAATTTCGAGGTTGACGCTAGTGAACTCTCCTCTTCACAGTCCTTAGTTCAATCCAACATCAAAGTTATGTAGGTGTGCACGCCAAAAGGTTACTACATACCTTGAAAAGTAGATAAAACGTCCAAAGAAAGGCAGCACCACCATAAATTCAAGAATATTATTATTATTTATAAGGTGCCAACAGATTCCGCAGCGCTGTCCATGGGTAACAAAGATAAAAGTACAGTACAATATGAGACACACCACACAAAATTTAACAAACAAATACAGGGGGAATTGGGGGCCCTGTTCCCGTTGTAACTTACAATCTAGATGGGTAGGAGGGTGAGAAACAGGAGGTGGGCACTGCAAAGGTGGGAATGATGTGTGGAGTTAGATGAGGGAAAACTATTAGGCAAGTGCAATTCATTAGTTACTGATATGGTGATAGGCTTCCCTGAACAAGAAAGTCTTTAGGGAGCGTTTAAAGGAGGAGAGGTTGGGGGAAAGTCTGACAGCTCGAGGAAGTGCATTCCAGAGGGTTGGTGCCGCACAATAGAAGTCCTGTAGTCTAGCATGGGAGGAGGTGATGGTAGAAGATGCAAGGAGTAGATAGTTGTTGGATCTTAGGAGGCAGGCTGGAGTATATTTGTTGATGAGTGAGGACAGGTAGTGGGGGCTGCATTGGTAAGGGCTTTGTAGGTCAGAGTGAGAATTTTGAATTTAATTCTGCTGTGAATGGGGAGCCAGTAAAGGGACTCACAGAGGGGTGCAGCAGATACAGAGTGTCGGGAGAGGTGGATCAGCCTAGCAGAGGCATTTAGGATGAATTGTAGGGGGGAGAGGCAGGAGAGAGGAAGGCCAGTTAGTAGGTTATTACAGTAGTCAAGCTGGGAAATTACTAGGGAATGGATTAGCTGTTTAGTAGTTTTAGCACTCAGAAAAAGACTAATTTTGCATAGGTGGTTGCGACAGGATGAAGAGAGCAATTGAATGTGGGGTATGAAGGACAGATTGGAGTCAAGTGTAACTCCTAGGCAACGGACTTGGGGTGATAGCGAGATAGTGGTGTTGCCAACAATGATAGTAAAGTTAGAGACTGGAGTAGAATACACTTTTATTCCATTCACCAGGAGCAGGAATAATAAAGCAAGACTAGATTTTGGGTTACATATCCTTAGTCATGTCTCTCTTCTTCAGTTTTTCTCACAGGTTTTCTATGGGGTTCAAAGTCAGGGGACTGGGATGGCCATGGCAGGACCTTGATTTTGTGGCCAGTAAACCATTTTTATGTTGATTTTTATGTATATTTTGGATCAGTGTCCTGCTGGAAGATCCAATCATGGCCCATTTTAAGCTTTCATTTAATATTTTTTGATATTTTATAGAGTCCATTATGCCATGTATCCTAACAAAATGTTAGGATACATGGCATCTTACTATAGAACCAAATCCCATTCAAAGTTCCAGTAGTATCTGGTAAAATAAAGTTTGTTTTTGGATGAGAGTAGAGGCTTTTTTCTTGATGTAATGTTGGACAGTAATTTTGGAGCCTTTCTGACCCCAAGACGCAATTAGCTTCTGCAATTCTCCAGGTGTGATCCTTGGAGATATTTTAGCCACTTAAACCATCCTCTTCACAATGCGATGGGTTGAGACAATAAAGACGCACGTCCTCTTCCAGATTGATTCTTTTGCTATTTTCTTATAGCCACTTTATATCTATCTATCTATCTATCTATCTATCTATCGAGAAAAGAAATGGAAATAAATATAGCGCGAAGTGGAGATATACAACGGACCACCAAAGCATATAAGATTTGGAAACTGTGAATCATAAAAACAATAAACACTTAAAATATATAGTGCAATGCATAGACAGAATTGTGTATAAAAACACCTACACGATAATCGGGAATAAAGTCTGATTCCGAAAACAAAACGATGTGACTTGTAAAACGGCTGCTAAGTTCCTCCTGAGGAAATCTACTCCCAAATATTCCACCTCAATCGTTATGAGGTAAGTGCCACACGTAAGTGCCGCACGTAAGTCAGACTTATGCATGTTTCTCCCCTTTTCTCCGTTTGTGATCCACAGGTGTGTCCTCCTCCATTCCCTCAGTTGACCCGCACCTCAGTTATTCATAGGGACGAGAGAATACACAAGATCCGATAATAGTGCAACACCGTTTATTGATGCGATATACAGGGTAAAATATTTTTAAAATACACACTCACTTGTAACGTGAAAGCCTCTACGTTAATACTGATATCATTAACAAAATCATCACGCTTACACCAGACCAGCGGTTTTTCCGTGAGAGTTTACAACAAAGAGTTGATATTCGGAAATGAACGGCAAGTTAAAACAACTTATGCATTTTGAAGGCCTTTACAAATTTGCCTTTTTCGTCAGAGGTAACATTACCGAATGTTTGTATCAACCTGCTCTTTAAAGCTGGGCGGCGGCACGCCCCATATCCTGTACATTCACTGTGATCGGTGCCCTGTAACCTGTCAATTCTAGCATGTCACAAGGAATACCCAACGCATAGTGGGGTGATACAAAATTTCAACTCCCACAAATATATTGTTTAAATGATGCCTGATCAACTTGATATGTCATTCACCATGTTAAAATTACATTAAGGGACACTGAACCCAATTTTTTTCCTTTCGTGATTCAGATAGAGCATGCAATTTTAAGCAACTTTCTAATTTACTCCAATTATCAATGTTTCTCTTGCTATCTTTATTTGAAAAAGAAGGCATCTAAGCTATTTGGTTCAGAACCCTGGAAAGCACTTTTTCATTGGTGGATGAATTTATCCAATCAATCAGCAAGAACAACCCAGGTTGTTCACAAAAAATGGGCCGGCATCTAAACTTACATTTCATATAAAGATCAGTGACGTGCAGTCATAGGAGGCAGGTGAGGCAGTGCCTCACCTGTCCCCTGTGTGTAACTACACTTTTTAAACACTTTTATTAAAAAAAAAAACGTTATTTAAAAAAAAAAAAGTTTTTATATATTTTTTTTACACTAAATGTACCCCCCACCCCCCGCCAATGACTAGGCCACCATTTTTTTGCAATAAGGCTGCCTAATATTGCAGTATTGCACAAACAAGGAGAGGCTGTGTGTGAGCCATTCAGCTCGCCTCCCCTCGTTTGCGCAATATATATGTATATCATTAATAGCTGCTACAGACTGCCCCCAGTGGCGCTTAATGCACTGAAGTCTCACAGCCCAATCGCCATACCACTAATAATGCTCCCCATAGACGCTGCTCTCTAAGCGCCTTGGGAAGTCGGAGCCAATCAGCACCCAGCTCTCGCGCCTCAGAGCCAATCAGCGCCCAGCTCTCTTTATCATGTAGGAGCGTGGGCGCTGCCGCTGAGCCGACACTGGCGCAGGCAGAGTCGCGGACAGGAGTGCTCAACTCGACGGTCCACCAGGACAGTACAGGCACCAGCAGCACTGAAGGCCCCAGCCAGCAGCAACCTGCAAGGACCAGCAGCAACCTGCAGCCAAGCCATGCAGCCCCATCACAGCCACACATTGGCACAGGGGCCACTCCAAGCCAAGCTGACTGCGTGCGGGGATACAACAGAAGATTAAGATCAGGGATTCAGTCTTCTGCACTGACCGGGGAGGAGCTACCGTTGCAGGTAGGGAAGGGAGCTGGTACCGGGGACCTGGCAAGGTTGGCCGCGGTGCTGGGAAGCTAATAGGGGCTTCTTGTTTTGGTGGGCTTGGAGTGACCTGCAATTAGCTTCAGGGACTAACGCAATAGTTGCTGATGGACACCCGGGACATGCAGTTTTGTTTGGGTGCAGGGCATGTGTTTGTTTGTTTTAATGTTTTTTCATTTAGCCCAACCGTTAATGCTTTTTTTTTTTTTTATTAAGCAGAGTCAGAGGGGTATAGGCTTTTTTTTTATCCCTTTTAGCAGACAGACAGGTTAGAGGGATAGGCTTGCTCCGATTCTGCTCCTGTGCTGTGCTGGCTAATCTGTGAGCTAAAGGGGGGACCATTTTAAAAATACATCAATATTTGTATGATTTTGCTTAAAAATTTTTATTCAACTGAACTTTGCTGCAGTTTTACTTTGAAGTTTTCCAGCGTTTTATGTATGGAAAACCTAAAAGTAAAACAGCAGCAAAGTTCAGTTGAATAAAAAAAATGTAACAAAATCATACAAATATTGATGTATTTTTAAAACGTACCCCCCCCCCCTTTAGCTCACAGATTAGTCAGCAGCAGGACAGGAGCAGAATCGGAGCAAGCCTATTCTCTATTATACTGAGTAGTCAGTGATGTATAGCAGAGCTGCGCACAGTGCCGGTGTCTGTGTAGTGTAACAAGAATCACAGGACTGGAGCGATAAGAGGGAATCCCATGGGGCAGGGCTTTCAGTCACTCTGTGATTGATTACACAGTCTGAGCATTGGACGGTTCACACTGACACCAGTTAGGGGAATAGACCCCCCCCCCCCCACAAGGGCTGTCTGCACTTGCCCTGATTACCCCCTGGCTCTGACACTCCATGACATGGGACTGTGCTGCTGTCATGACAGAGAACACCTGAGCTCAGGTAATTTGCTGAAAACTCTGCATAAGGAGATTCTTGGGATGTTTTGGGTGCCAGGAGGGGCTTAAGTTGTTCCCTCTTTGGGAAGTAAGGAATTATAAGGGGATAAAAGGCCTATAACTGTCTCTGCTTAAAAAAAAATATATATATATATATATATATATATAACTGTCTGATTCTGCTAAGGGGATAAAAAGCCTATAACTGTCTGATTCTGCTTAATAAAAAAAAAAGCTGTAAACTCTCTGTCTGCTAAGGGGATAAAAAGCCTATAACTGTCTGACTCTGCTTAATAAAAAAAAACTATATCTGTCTGTCTGTCTGCTAAATGGATAAAAAGCTATAACTGTCTGTCTGAGTCTGCTTAAGAAAAAAAAATGCTATAATTGTCTGCTATGGGGAATAAAATGCTATAACTGTCTGCTAAGGGGAAAAAAAGGCTATAACTGTCTGCTAAGGGGAAAAAAAGGCTAGAACTGTCTGCTAAGGTGAATCAAATGCTGTAACTGTCTGCTAAGGGGAAAAAATGCTATAACTGTCTGCTAAGGGGAGAATAAAGCTATAACTGTCTGCTAAGGGGGAAAAAAGCTATAACTGGCTGCTAAGGGGAGAAAAAAACTATAACTGTCTGCTAAGGGGAGAAAAAAAAGCTATAACTGTCTGCTAAGAGGAAAAAAGGCTATAACTGTCTGCTAAGGGGAGAAAAAAGCTATAACTGTCTGCTGAGGGGGAAAAAGGGCTATAACGGTCTGCTAAGGGGAAAACAAGGCTATAACTGTCTGCTAAGGGGAGAAAAAAGCTATATCTATCTGCTAAGGGGGAAAAAGGCTATAACTGTCTACTAAGGGGAGAAAAAAACTATAACTGTCTGCTAATGCTAATTGCCCTTGTGCAACCTGCTAAATTAATTGTATATTTAAGCTACATCTATTGGGTTCATATATGGGTTTGTCGGGCTTATCATACCAAGTGCCTCACCAGCCTCTGACCTCACCGCACGTCACTGATAAAGATACCAAGAGAATGAAGAAAATTTGATAAAAGGAGTAAATTAGAAAGTTGCTTAAAATTGCATGCTGTATCTGAATCACGAAAGAAAAAATTTGAGTTCAATGTCCCTTTAGTCAGACATTGCCAATATGCCTCTTTTGTTAAACTCCACTATACCATATCTACATTTACTAGTGTTCCATAGATCTCCATTAGACTCATATCTAAGTGTTAATACTCATACCAATATAATCTATCTTTCCATCTTTTTATCATCTTTTTATCATAATTTTATCTTCTCCCTTGGGGTAAATTTCTGAAGCTTACTCAATTAATATATTCTTTCACCCAAAAACACTTAGTTTAGAGTGACCTGACTAATAATGTACATTCGTACCCATCTTTACTCATTATATGAGTTATCATAATTGGATTAAATAACATAGCTCCCATCCCCAGGGGATATCCCTAATTTAGGTATTTAGTTTTTTATATATACACAGCAAACAGATAAAACACTATACTATACTAGGAATGCAGCTAGATCTATATCCTTGTTGAGACCATATGGAACCAATGTCCAAATTTTATGGATCCAATAGGTCTCCCTTTGTCTCAGATCAAGGGTTCTACTACCCCTCTCTTTCTTTGTTTTACATTGTCTAAAATAGTTCCTCTTAGGCATTGGGGGTCTTTGTTATGAAAATTGTTATAATGTGCTGATAGATTGTGTGATGTCAGCCCTAATTTGATATTATTAATATGCTCTAAGAGTTTTACGACCTATATATTGGTAATTGCAACTGCACTGTAGTAAATATACTACAAAAACAGATTTGCAGTTACATAGTGTATTGATTTTACATACAGATTCATTACTAGTTGATATTACATATATAATATATTATTATTATAGTCTGTGTTTGTAACCAATTCTGTTAGCCTTTAGACTTTTCTCTAAGTTGACTAGGTGCCAAAATATTCTTATAGTTTTTGAGCTTTCTGAATATTACCGGTGGGTCTGATGAAAGAACATCCTTCAGCAACTCATCTTTTTCTAATACATGCCAATGTTTCATGATTACTGTACTGCTTTGATCTCCTGTGCTCCCTTATTATATGTAGTCACAAAATCCACTCTTTCCTGTCTCTTATTCCTCCTGCAGGTCTTTACCTGCAAGAGGTCCTCTCTTTTAAATGAGTTTGCTTTTAACTAGGCTTCATTAATATTCTTCTCTTTATAACCTTTTGCTAGAAACCTATTTTTGAGGTTGCATGATTCTTTCTCAAAGTCCTCCAGCTTACTAAAATTTCTATGTATACATTGGAATTGTCCGAACGGTATATTTTTGATCCAATATTGATGATGGCAGCTTTTGGCATGTAAATAGCCATTTCTGTCAGTATCCTTTTTATATAATCTAGTTGTTATCTGATCATTCTCATTAGACAGAACTAAATCTAGAAACTCCATTTCTTGCATACTATACTTATGGGTAAAACCCAGGTTAAGATTACAGCCAAACGCATCATACCAGCACATTGTAAGATTATTACCCTACCCAATATTCAACATCAAGTGTCTGCAACTCTATAATTAGAGAATTACCATTATATTAAAAATAAAAAATGGATGATTATTTAGCAATATGTTTTATATAGGATGAATATATAGAACAATACCACATAAAAAACTGATAAGCAGGACGGTACATCTGAATACATCTCATTATTTTATGTACACAGTCTACTTGGGAATTCATACTTAAATTATATACACAACCAAGTTTAAACAATACACTAACTGTTTATGTCATGTTTCTATACTGTTAAGTTTCTATATTATAGTAAAAATTTTAACTTATTGTTACAAGTAAACTTATGTAATATCATGTTTAAAAAACAAACAAACAGATTAAGATCATTCTTATTGACATGTTCTATGAATTCAGCGAGGGGCTCCTCACCCCCCTTCCATATCATTACAATGTTGTCAATAAAGTGACCCCATAGAACAATATTTGTTAGTATTTGGGATAACAATCCTTTTCAATTTTCTTACCAGTAACCCACATAGAGATTGGCATAGCTAGGGGCAAATTTAGTGCCCATAGCTGTGCCACTGGTTTGTAACAAGTATTGGTTTTCAAACAAAAATAAATTATGTTCAAGAATAAACCTTATGAAGGAAAGAAAGTTGGGTATTTGGAGGAAACGTAGTTCTATACTTCAGCCAGAAATCCACTGCCAAAATTCCCTTTTCATGTGGGATACAAGTATAGAGACTACTTACATCCAATGTAACCCACTGGAAACCCTCCTCCCATGTGATTGTTGAAAGTTTTGTGATTATATCTGTAGTGACTCGAATGTCGAACTCACAAGGGGTCCTAATGCTTTCACTTTGATTGTTGATTTGAATACATACACAAATTAACTCTACATAGACATTTTAAAAGAAATGAAGGGTCATTAATTGAGCCCAATGGAGGTGTAAGTGAGCTTAATATAGAGGATTTAGATACACTACAAGTTCTAGAAACTCTTCAGATACAGAGAAAGATAATTTGGAGGAAACAGATATTTTGTTAACGTATGATTCACAGACTTTATTCAGACCAAATTCCATTTTCTATTCAGTCCAATCAAAGGGGAATTTTATACTATGGTTTAATAATCTTGTACAGGAAGATTTGAATGGAGTGTGCCAGTCATATAAGATTAAACGTGATAACCTTACAAAGAAGGAAAAGGTCCTACTACTAGAATCCCTGAAAATGACGGGGCACTAGTGATAAGAGAGGCTGACAAAGTTGAAGGGATAGTGGTTCAGGACAAAATTGACCACTTCACAGAGGCCCATAGATTATTGGGTGATGTGGGGTCTATAAGAAGTTAGGAAAGAACCAGACACCGCAGTTTAACAAGATGTACAATAGTCTCTTGGATGAAGCTAGACACTCAGGTACTCTTAATGAGAATGAGTTTAAATTCTGGAGTGTAATTGATCCAGTTACTGCAATCTTCTACCACCTCCCTAAGATTCATAAGAGTCTGGAAGCTGCCCTCCCCCGGGAGACCAATAGTGTTGGGTATGAACTCACGACTAAACTTTCAGAATTTATGGATACTTATCTACAGCCGATTGTACTTACTCTGAAATCATACGTTCGAGACACTACAGATATAATCCCAAAACTTTCAACAATCACATGGAAGTAGGGTTTCCAGTGGGTTACATTGGATGTAGGTAGTCTCTATACTTGTATCCCACATGAAAAGGGAATTTCGGCAGTGGATTTCTGACTGAAGTATAGAACTACGTTACCTCCAAAATACCCAAAGTTTCTTACTTTCCTCCATATGGTTTATTCTTGAACATAATTTTTTTTGTTTGAAGACCAATACTTGATACAAACCAGCGGCAAAGCTATGGGCACTACATTTGCCCCTAGCTATGCCAATCTCTATATGGGTTACTGGGAAGAAAATAGTATTTGGGATAAAAATCCTTTTCAAACAAATAATATTGTTCTATGGGGTCGCTTTATTGACAACATTGTAATGATTTGGAAAGGGGTTGAGGAGCCCCTCGCTGAATTAATAGAACATGTCAATAAGAATGATCTTAACCTGGGTTTTACCCATAAGTATAGTATGCAAGAAATGGAGTTTCTAGATTTAGTTCTATCAAATGAGAATGATCAAATAACAACTAGATTATATAAAAAGAATACTTACAGAAATGGCT